>NW_014569563.1:774211-953139 GCF_001313835.1 Polistes canadensis | reverse complement strand
TAAACCCGTCCAAAAAACAACTTCCCTAAGAGTAAACTTAGTAATAATATTAATAAATTTTGGATAAGAAAAAAAATCTTGATTTTTTTTATAGTTAAATTTATTAATTACGAATTAAACGCGAGAATCTTTGAGGGGTTTCTTTTCTATATCGATTATCGCTTTTTGTTTTTATATGCGAACTCAATTTCAATCATTTCTTTTTTCCTCGTTTTGCTTTCTTGCAATTTTTGTCTTTCGATTTACCTTTCTTTGTTTGTTTTTTATGTAGAAAGGCAAGAAGGAAGTTGGTTGATCGAGACTCAGTGTTGCATGACTTCCACTGATCGATATTGCTCGTTAATTTGGTGAAATTAGAATGGCAAGAAGAATGCACTTTTCATTCGTAAAGAGAAATCAAACGAATTTAACCAGAAAAAGAGAAAGAGAGAAAGAAAGAGATTGCTCGATTCTCTCTTCTTCTCTCTAAATAATTTATATATATATAGGTATAGATATGAATATAAATACAAAAAGAAAACTTGTTCTATCTGTGTATACATTTCTAAATAAATTCACGGTATCGGACTAATAATTAACAACTTCATCAGAGCACTCGAAACTTTATACTTTTTCATTGGTCCGTTTAGTTTTTTACCAAATAATTCAGCAGAGAGCAAATCGAAGACATCGAAATCGATGTTAGACCGTCGAAACTTTGGAAACTAATTGAGAAATTGATCTCAATTAAGTTTTAATTATACCTTCTTTCCATTCTATTTCTCTTTACTCGTATTATAAAAGTGTTTTCATATTTTTTTCTTTTATTTTTTATTTTACAGATTTTTAATAAATTTTATATGGCGTCAAGTTCGGTGCGATTAAATTAATGAAAAAAACAAAAAAAAAACAAAAAAACAAAAAAAGAAGAAAATGAAAAAAATGTACAAACACACGCTTCAATTTGCCAGAATGAATCTCAAAAGACAGTTAAATCCATATTCGTGAAAATAAACACTATTGTTCTCGTACATTCATATACGTCAGTTCCATGATACTTCAAAATCTCCGGAGCGATATTTGTATGAGGTTAATTTTATCCACCGACGTAATATTCGTTTTAATATTTATTGTGAACGTTGAACGAACACGAATTGGGTGATAAATAATCGTATGGAGGGGGCCGGATATACGAATATATATATACATATATATACGATTGATTAATTTTTCAACGTTGCGGAAACATTTTGCTCGCGTTACTTCGATTATATTACGAAAAATTTTGTGCATGAGAATAATTTTTTAAAGGATATTAAAAAAAAAACAATCGAATCTCGTTGGAGGAAAAGCGATTGTAATGAAGAAAATCCGAAAAAGGGGTTCTTGAGAAAAATCTTGAGTAAAACTACGAAGCAAGGGTGAAATAAAATAGGGGGTTCTTAAGACTTAAAAAAAAAAGAATGATAGAGGGAAGAAAAGATAGGGGAAAAAGAAAATAGAATGGGGGGGAGGGAAAGTCGTTGAAATTATCGAAACGAAATGGTTTATTACGAAAGTGTCAAATTAATTGTATAAGTTTTGTTTACCGTGTAAACATCAAGAATGCAATACAGCGTCAGAGGTAAAAGCTAAAACATTAAAGTGGAAATCGAAGCACCCTCGAAATATACATATACGTGTGTCTCTGCAACGCCTCTCGCATGAACGATACGAATCCTGAAAATTAGAACGGTGTCCGGCTACAGAGGAATCTGTTTGTTGAACGAATCCCGATTAAAGTCCATCAAATATTCGTACGATCAATCGATATCGACGATCTAAATAGCTAATATCCCCCTACACACACACATACATATATATATATAGATATATATAGAGAGAAAATATGCCTATTCTTCGATATTGAACTTTCATACTATTAATATTTGAAACAATTGGCAAATATTTCGCAAGCATTACGAATACGTAATAATATCGTACATTTTACGAACAAGATTATAAATAAATAGGGATTAACACAAAGTATAAAATTTATTGATTTATTTATCTGTCGTAGCATAACTTATTACAATAATCGTTTGTTTGAATAAAATATGTATATATACGTTATATTTAAATGTTTAATCGTATCAAAATGTAACACGTTTAATGTAAATATATTTTCGTGATTAAAGGTATTTCGATTTTCGATTTTGGAGGTACTCTTGAAACAATACTTTAATGGAAATCATACAGAGGTAAAGTTTGTTTCTCCTTGTCAGAAAGTTATGTTTCAATCTAGAATGCACAAGCTTCCGCATTTTGCGCGGAGGCAATTAATATCGGAATCGTTCGAAGTGTGAAGCTATTGGAAACATCCTCGAAGTAAAGTTGAACAATACACGTTGACTATAGAATATCGTAGATCACGAGATACGTTTTGTAACATTGTCGAAGACTATCTTATCAGAAACTAAAGGAACCCCAATAATGATCGTTCATCGTTAACAGCCCCGTTTTCCAAATATTCAATTAATTTATCTTATTATCTAATAAGAGTAATATATAGAAAAATCATTCAAACATATTTCAACCAATAAACCAAAATTTCTATTCTGCATTTTCCCTTTCCCAAAAGAAAAAAAAGAAATAAAAAAAGGTGAGAAGTAATAGGTATGAAAAATCAAATAAAAATACTATAAAGAAGGGAGAAGGGTGAAAGAAAAAGAAAAGAAATTACGTGCAATTATGGTTTTAACAAAATAAAATAATACCTTCGGTATCCTAATATAAATCTACGTAGGTAGAAAGTCGCGCGTGCAATAACATTCACATTTCCTTTTTTGCCGACCGTACGCCATTTCGAGGACAAAAATTCACTAGCAGGAGTAAAGAAGAAGAAGAAGAAGAAGAAAAAAAAGAACAGAAAAAAATGAGCAACCAGAGAAGTAGAAAGCAGCATATTTTAACGTTAGAACCGTAAGTCGACAATTCGCAGGCTGGTGCACGGTTGCAGTGCACTTTCTAGAAGGGAGTAGGGTGACAAAAATGCCTCGTATCGGCGGCAGGTAGAAAGAGAGAGAGAGAAATAGAGAGAAAGAGAGGGAGAGAGAATGGGTGGAAGGGAGAGGGTTGGAGGGAGAAGGGAAGGGGGTGGCAACAAGCGGGTGAGCTTTCGCAGTTATGGCGAGGAGAAGAGAGGAGTAGTAGCTTGATCATTACGGCTGCAGCAGTGCACTTCGGCTTGAGCACGGTGTAGTCTGAGGGCTCTCACTTACCGCGGAACCGTGATAACAACTACCTACATACCTACCCTTCTTTCCTCCTTCTCCTCCTTCTCCTCCTCCTCCTCCTTTCTCAACTTCACCCTTTCTCTCCCCCACCCTATTTTATTCTCCTCCTCCTCTTCATTTTCATCTTGTTTGATACGTCCTTCTTATTTTCCCCCATTTTAGCACTTTTCTTTTCGTATTCCTTGGCCCTCGTCCTTGACTTTCCCTTTTTTTTCTTTTTTTGTTTTTTATAGTTTTTAACATCAACGTGTACGCTTATCTTTTCTTCTTTTTTTCTCCCCCTCCTATTTTTACACTTATTTATACAACCCTTTTCCCCTTCTTTATGACTGTGTTTTAAACCGTTTAGAAAACTACTTATCCGTCCATGTTTTTTCTTTTCTTTTACATATTTATTCCTTTTTTTTCATTTTTTTTTTACATGGTTTTATACGTTATATATATATTTATAGTATGTCGTTTATATATTTTGTAATTATGTCGTTTCTTAGTTGATTTCCATTTGTTCTATTTTATTTTATTATTTTTTTAATATCGTCTTACGTTTTACATGAAATATTAACATGAATATTACTCTAGCGTGATTTTTGTAAAATTTATATCACTTAACGTATATTCTCTACAATATATTTCCTTGTTTATTTCTTATTTTCTTCAAGAGTATTGTTTAATACGTTACGAATGTCCGATTCGTAGAAAAGACTCGATGAAGATAATGCTCCTTTGGCGGGTAGGTTGTGTAGATGCATATTTTATGAAAAGGGAAACATAAAGACGCGAATGTGAATACTTCTCTCGAATGGAAGAAAAGAAGAAGAAGAGTAGAAGAAGAAGAATAAGGAGAATATCACTGAAAGTACTTTCATATTATCCACGATATGCATTCACAGTGTATGTGTGTTTGTATGTGTGTGTGAGTTGTGAGAATAAAATAAAAATTTAATATAAGACCGATAGATACTTGTATATGCTATACATCATTTCGCATATGTTTCTTTTTTTTTATTAGAAATCATCAATAAGAATTCTTGTTAAGTACGTTTTAATGTGCATTAGTTTTTTCAATTTTGCAAAGAAAAGAAAACTAGCGAAACTTTTGCGATTAGTACACAATGTTGTATTTGCCTTTCCCTTTTTCGATTTGAACTTTTCTAGTAGATCGTCCTATTTCTCTTCTGTAATTTTATCACGTACACACACACACACACGCGCGCGCACGTTCAGATGATTTCTTTTTTATTTCTATTATTTTACTATTTATTTCCCCTGATAATTACTGACATTTTATATATTTTCTGAAAGTTATTCATATAAATTAATATAAATGTTTTTAAAAATATAATCGACTTGGTCGCTTGATTGTTTATTTTCTCCATGCTGTCGACAAAATTTTTAACAAAAATTGAATTATAATGGGGAAACAAATATTATTGTAATTATTAGGATTAGATATATATTATATGCATGTATCATAACTTATGTCACATGACGCAAGTAAAGTAGTATAGAGTTACAATGGGGTAGGATGTGACGTCATGTTATCTTCCATGAAGGATTTCTCTTGGGAACATGTTACACAAAAGAGACAGCCAGTCTAAATGTAAGTCAAGTAAAAATCGGAGACAAATCAGACCAACTAATATAATTGCTTATTAATTTTTTATTTAATATATTCCTTATTTATAAATATCTATTAAAGTTATTATTTATAATTTAAAATATTAACTAGATACTTTTCGTTTTTTTAAATGTCAATATAAATTTCTATAAATAAAATATTTCCATTTTATTTTTCATTATTAAAATAATTTATAAAATTCTTTAGTTTTGACGTGTTTATTAAACATATGTATATATATCCTCAATTACGTATGATAAATTTTAATAATCAATCTTTAAAATTTTACAACAAAATAAAAGAAAGATATCGTAATTTAGTAAATATTAAAGGTATTTTTTCATAGTATTTAAACAAGATATTTCACAATTTCTTTTTCAAATTCGATATCAAATCAATACTTTTTATAGAAAGTTATAGTTTTCGAAGAAGCTCTTCTAACCGACGTACTTGCAACTAGTGCACGTACTTTCCGACACGTAGTCCTTGTCCAATAGTTCATAGTTTACGAAACAAAATGTGGTTTCTCGTATTTCGACTAGATATCTTGTTGCTTTCGAAGCTGAGGTTCATCCGAACCGATTGAAACAATTGTGAAAGAGGTAATGCAATTGAGAACAGGTGTCCCATTAATTTTCGGAATACGCTAGTGTGTACTGTGAAAGCAACAAGTTTTATAGGTAGACATGTATGTTCCTGTACGCATGCATGTGTTGTGCCTATAGATGTACTATCAAATAATGGAATGCGTGTAACAGTTAGATATATACCACACTTACAATAATATAATGTCACGTAGTCTTAATAATTTAAATATCAATTTTGTTTTTTAACAATAAGATTGATTAATAAATGTAATACTTGTGTTGTTTTAAAAATCTTTATGTGTTTGTAAGAAATAATTAATAACTATTGTATGTATATATTGTATTTTGATTTATTTGAAATTTTACTTATATAATCATACCTGTACACATAAAACGTTAATTAAAATATTTATTATAATTATTAAAATATTTCATGAAAAAATATCGTTAGAATATTTTTGCTCGTCACACGTAGATCTGAAGAAAAATATTACTATGTATACATAATATTTTGTTTGCTTTGTAGACAAACAAATTATTAGAATTATCACAAGAAAGAAAAATATGACTTTATAATATCCACTGTGGATTCTAATAAAAGAGGTATACTGCGAATGACTATGTCCTATTTTGAAAACTGGATTAGTTTTGATATTGCACTCCCATTGTTCTTCGTCAACAAAACAAAACTATTTTTCGTCTTTTTATTAGAAATTTTTCAACGAAAAGAGAAATAGAGAGAATAGAGATGGTGGGTGCAAATAAAAAGAGAATAAGTAAAATAGAGAAGAAGAAGAAGAAGAAGAAGAAGAATAGAAAAGAGAAAAAAAATGTATATTATCCCAGTACATAATAAATGAAAATATGCAGCCTTCGAGGATAAAGGTGAAAACGAATAATACATTTTAGGCGAAGGTTAGAATAATAAAATAGTTTCACAAAACGAAACTGTATAACTGCTATTTGGAAAAGTGGAGCAGCACGTTTTACCTAGGCTGGTCGATATATGTAAGTACATACATTCGTGTTTTCTTCGTGATACGTAGAACACGATACGTCGGAAGGAAGCCAAAGTAATCGCAACCGCAAGATAATCTTCTTCGTTTCTTACCTTTCGGTTCGCTACCGAAGTAGTTTTCGACCTCGCGAATCATATTCCCTCGAAGAAACTCCAATCCATTGCAAGACTATCGGTTCTTAAGATTTAGTATTGATTACTATCAAAATAGTTGTTTTTTTTTGCCATAATGATAATAATAATAATAGTAATAAAATAATTTTCATTTATTACATACTATTAATATATATAATATATAATAGTAATATATTGTTGTGTCTTAGAAAAATGATAAAATAGACAAGTATGCAGAAAATATATATATTAAAGATAAACTTATTGGTAATAATCTAAAAATGTATATTTATACGTGATTAATAATGTATTGTGTTAGAAAAATAATATAATAGAAAATTACGTAGAAAATATATATTAAAAGATAAAGTCAAATAATGAAGAAATAGAACGTATGGTGGATGTATCGTCCTGTAACCTTGATATTAACAATAGCCAAAGGTTAGGGGAAAACGATCGATAATGAAGGAACGGTTACGATTTTAAAAGAAGATTAGAATTACATAGAACCTACATTAGGATATATGATATTGCATTGGTAGAATAACGAGGACGTCAATCAAAATCCGCTGAAGGTTTTTGAAATTAGAACGCAGAAAAAAGAAATTGAAATGATCTTTTTTTTTTTTTTTATCTAACATCTCAATATCAATTTTATTCAATGATTTCTATAACGAAACAATGTAACTTTGTTTTCTCATTTATACGCACGTTTGAAATATTTTTCTAAATTTATTTCTCTTTTTTATATAATATTTTTTCAGGCATGAATTATCTCTTTTTTTCTCTTGATTTTTTTTCTTTTTTTTTTTTTTTTTTATAAATAAGAGATCATAAATGCGAACATATACGATCGAGCAAAACTTAACTATGCATTCGAAGATGGTTCGCATTAAATTCAGTATATTACTTGTGCGTTTACATCACTTTAGCTCATAAACCAACTTACCACCATCATCACCATCGCCTAGGGCACGTCCATTATACGTTTATGGTTATTCTGAGTATAATAATCCTAATGACGTTTCTACGACTAACGGAAGCAGTGATTCCGTTGGGTTATTACAAACGCGCAACAAGATATGAAAATAAATGAATGAGAAGAAAACACATACATTAATTCGTTGAGGATTTGGTGATGCACGGATTCAATTGAAAATTCCTTTCTCTCTCTCTTTCTCTCTATCATTTTTTGTCGTTATTCATTGAAACGAGTTTTCGATAACCAATTCATTACGTCGTTATTTAAAATAAAAATAATAAAAAATAAAATAAAAAAAAAAAAGAAAAAGAGAGAAAATAATCGCTTGTCATCTCAATACAGATCGTTGGTGTAATTACAGCGTTGGTAATTCCGTAAAACGTATACTCACACAATCCACCTCCCTCCCCTCCCCTCCCCCCAGCATGTAATTATTCGCGATCGATGTAATTGCATTTTGTATTATCATTCGTTTGAGGTAAAATGGAAAATTCTGCGCATTATGTGCGCGCATTCGATCGTAAAACGCGAACATATTGCATTCTAACTGTCCCATAACGAGTCACAGTTTAGGCATTATTTGAAGGGCCTAGGAATCACTAGAACGGAAAGTATAGATCAAAAGTAAAAAGGGAAAAGATAAAGCACCCATCAAAAGCGTTTCCTTTTCTTATATTAGGTAGGTATCATACCTCAACCGAGATGCACGATCATGGTTGTATTATAAAAAAGGGGAAAGGCCATGGAATTTTTATTTCGTAGGCTATCTCGAACAGATAATCGAAAGCCAATAGGTAATACGATAGGGCTAGAACAATATATCGCACGATTTCGGAGGGTTGTTTCCTTCTTTTTTCTCTTTTTTTTTTTTTCAAACGGTCGTATTACTCTATACAGTGAATTCTATACCCAAACAAATCGTTTTAGTCACCCTTCCTTATGCATCCCTATAATTTCCAAAATGTTTTTTCAATATTATAGAAACAATTTTAGTTTGATATATTTTGTAAAGAGAAAAAGTAACACAAAGCGTCATACTGTTTTGACACTCGTTAGAAATAAGTGCTCTTTCTAAGAGAACCCTCGAGTGTCTCTAAGAAGTACTTCATTTCACTAACACTGCATACTAATGATACTAGTGTAAGTTTATGTATACCGTATGCGTATCTTATTTAATTTTATTTACAATTCCATGAATATATTATAATCGTGACACGCAATGAGATTTTTTTCATCTTAATTAATATTTAATTGAAAAAAAAAATATTCATACACGGAAAATATATATATTTGTTTTTAAGATTCGTTTAATTCATAATTAAATTCCGACTATTATCTCTCGTTTTGTATCGTTTAAATAATATTTTCTATATTTAATTACGGCGTACCTATGGTTATAATTAATTTGATAACACTATGGCTAATTTTCGTTCTCAGTTAGTATAGTTAATTAACTTCATATAGAATATCGTGCATATAAGTGCCCTATACTAATCGATGCTTGTTTCGAAACTTGTTTCAAACTTAGGATCCAAGTTCACGCGTTGAAATTGTACTCTAATCTCGATGTACAATCACCATAATAACGTGGCACGTCGAACGAAATTAAAACAAGTTTTCGCTACTTTGATGAGAAGTATGAACGGAATTTAAATTTGAGAATTAGCTTTGGGGGAAGAAGAAATATAACAATCCTCAAGGTAGTTGTGTTAAAATTGAGGTAAATGTACACAGTTCCTCTCTCTCTCCATCTCTTTCTTTTATTATTTTTTTCTTACTATGTAGAAAGTACATTATATAATTTTATATTGGAATTTCTGGTATGATATATGAAACTGTTAAACATATTTGCCTTTTCCATTTTTTCGTTTATTTTTTCATTTATTTCTTCTAATATCCGTTCGAATTTCAGCAAATTGTTGTAACACAAAATATGTTTATAGATAATTTGATAAAAAATATATAATATAACGGTTAGGTAATATTTTATATAGAGAATATAATAACCTGTCAAAAGGGCGAAGAGAAAGCATGGAGTATTCTGCTCAACATGGCAGGTGTGCACGGAGTAACTTTATAGCTATCTGATAGTAACTCACAACCTGTCTCTTTCTCTTTTTGACTTGAATATCGTTCATCATAGCTTTTAAACTCTCTGTCTCGTAAATTAAATTATATTATCTTCTTTTATTCTAATAAATTAGGACTAGGTATTTTATATAAATAAAGTTAAAAAGCAGAACCCTTTCTTTTGTATTTAACATCATTTCGAATTTTTATTTGTTAAAACGTTAGATTGAAAAAATTGATGAACTATTGAAAAAACGTTTGCAAGTATCGAGAATTATTAACTCGTTTTATAACTTAACCTATCGCGCGTTTATTATTTATACAATTGATTTTATATTCCATATCTGTTATATCGTTCTTCAAAGAAAAAAAAAAAACTGGCTTGTTGAAACGCAAGATAAAATGATATTAAATACGTTTTTCTTTTTTACATTATAGCGATCATTTCTTAACTGTATACACACGTATATTGATTTGCCATGTTATTAGACATATGATCTTATTCTTATCGATATCATAAATACGAACGATCCCTATTTTGATCATCTAAAAAAGAAGTCAGTCACTTTTCAAAATGACGTTTACCAATACATACCGGTTTTAACCAGACGATCAATAAATATCAAATTTAATCGTTTTATAGGAGTGCGATTATATATGAAAAGCATTATCATAATCATTAAATGATATTTCTATATTATATATAAGAAAAATTTCACAATAGTTTCGTGATACGAATACAAATAGAAATATGCGAATAAGAACGTTCGATATATTATGTCATCCTGTACATGTATATTTTTGTTAAATAAGAAACAATTGTTTATAAAAACTTCATGCCTACGGGTTTACGTATATGGATTCTGAAAGCGATAAACTTAGAAAACACTTTCCATTTACTCTTCGCGTCACGGTTGCTTCTATCTAATACTGAATGGCGTCGGAATAGCAAAGGATAAAAGTGTCGTATAACCATGTAATAACCTCTTTCATCGACACCGTCTATGGTGTTATCACTAGCCTTTTCTCCCCCCCCTCCCCGACTTTCTATTTTTTATGTTTATATCTTTTTTTTTCCTTGTTCATCGATCTTAACCATCATCTGTGCAAACGTCTACTCACGTGTTTAAACCAAAAATATTTTATAGCATACGTTAAAACTTGCGTAATATCAGATGTAACATATATGTATGTAATACGTATTAATTGAACAAAAAATATTCTTACACGCGTGTAATTATTGTATACTACTAAAATCGAATATAATTTAGCATATAATTCAAGATTATATTATTTATATATATGTATATATTTCTAATTACTTAATTAAATATCTATGTAACTGGTGCTTTAATCAAGAAGATAGTATACACACGACAAATTTGCTTTTCATCTTCGCAAATATAAGATTGATTACAAATAAACTTAAATTATATAAAGAAGGACAAATCTTTGAGCGTTTTCAATTTCCACGATAATTATTTGCAATTTCGTATCATTTTTCTTATTTCTGTTTTATCATAAAATCAAAGTCACAGCACTAAGAGGATTGACAAAACTTCACAATCATTCGTATTCACTCGATGATGTATTCGTCGAGTAAATCTTTATTTCACTTTTCCTTTAATTTTTGTCTTATTCTTATTTTATTATAAAATCAAAATCATCCTATATAATATAGTTCAAAAAATAAATGATAACTTGACAATAACTATTCGTATTCAGTGATATATTTGTCGCGTAAACAATAATAACCGTATAAGATTAAGAGAAGTTACTGTGTCTAACTGGAAAATCTATACAGAAAGAGAGAGCAAGAGAAAGAGAGAGAGAGAGAGAGAGAGAGAGAGAGAGAGAGAGAGGAGAAGAATGTAGAGAGAGAGAGAAGACTAGAAGATTGAAAGGAGATGGGGAAAGCTTTTGGCAAACTTCTCGTTCCATATATCGCTGAATGCCAAGGTATCGGAATGGAGAAGTCATCTCTCTCTCTCTCTCTCTCTCTTTCTCTCTTCGTGTATCTTTGAATACACACACAAACACATCTCCATATCTGATTTTCCGCTCCTCTCTCTCTTAACGCGCACTTGAACCGAAGAGATTCGGGTAACTCGATCTTGTTACTTGAACCCAAGTCGTCGCACGCTTTGCGAGAAGGAAGGAAGGATCAGTTCATTACTCCATGACTGATATTCCGTCTCTCTCTCTCTCTCTCTCTCTCTCTTACACAGTGACAAACTTTCCAAATATTCGCTATCGTCTCTAACATTTCTTGAAGAGCTACATAAGTATATCCTTTTAAAGTAAATATCAAAACAAAATAACGAACAAATTATATAATATATATCGTAATAGAAATAGGAATTTATTTTATTTTTTTTTTGTAGGAGGAGGAGGTGGAGGAGAGGAAATATTATTTATTTAAAATTCTTTTCAAAGTACATATATCATATTTTTTTGTTCATGAGTAAATGATAAATAATATTCTGAAAGGATCAGAAAAGTGTCACAGATGTAAGGACCGATTGTACTTGGTCATTCGTTGTTTTAAGGTTTCGTAGTTAGTATGCGTTCATAGTGGTGGTGTGTGTGTGTGTGTGTGTGTGTGTGCGCGATAAGAGAGAACACGAGAAAGTTTCTATTTGAATGACACATTATCTGTTTAAGGTTGACAAGCAATTCCCGTCTTTATTTGTCGGATGATCTTACATTCTGTCAGAAATAAATTCTGATCGAAGTTACTCGAAATGTGAATAATAGTTGGAGAGAAAATAATAGCGCGAAGAAGGAAAGACATTAGAGTTTTGAAAAAAAAAAAAACAAACATAAAAAGGGCATTTCTCGGGGAGATGCAGTCGTGTATGCATAGCGTTGAATAAATTGAGAATCGTATTTTAGAAACTTTAGCCAAGTAGTTTTTTGGTAATTTCATGCTAATGACGGTAAAAAATCTACCTTACGTATATATATATATATGTTACCGTCATAGCCGGAAATCCGCCATTGCTAGAAATTTCTCGGCATTCTCATAAATGCAAAGAGCATTCCGATGAAATCGGAAACAGAAGAATTCTTCCAGTTTTTCCTAAGCATTGAACATAATACTTTGATATTCTATCAAATATCAAATTATTATTTAAACAACGTTGGAAAGAATACATTCTCGGGCACAGACACACACAGCCATACGCCACCCCTCCCCATCAAAACAATCAATACAGGTAAAGAACATTTCGTTCGATAGGTAAAAAAAGATACAGATTTCCGTGGAAATCTCTATGAATATCTGTCTAATTAATATTTAGAAAATATAGCCTGAACCTTTGCAAATCGATTTATAACTCGATAAAGTATTTTACACGTAGGAAAAAGGGAGTATTTTAATTTAATATAAGAGTCATTAAAATCTATTCACTTTTAATACAGATGTATATATATATATATATACATACATACAAACATACCTGAAATATTAAAATTCCATTTCCTGATAAAATTATTTCGAAAACTCACTATCTAAATCAAAAATGCGTTGTAATAATACAGAAACATTGACCGATTAACGTTCTTACTAAAAATAAATAAACGATATCATTTGTATTTTTGTTAATCCGACCTAAGAAAGTTAAAGGCAAGCGACCTAAAAATGATGACTTATTGTTTACGTATACGCAGTAACGTTCGAACATTGAACGAGACAACATCTCTCGCTGTTCTTTGTCAATTAGGCAACCATTTTTACGGATTTCTTATCATCGTCTCGTAAAAGTAAGTGCATAACTTACAACATAATTATATTCTCTATTAATATACAATATACACGCATACATTTAAACATATTTGAACTTTTAAAATTATATTCGTTGATTAGATCAATTAGAAAATTAACTTCGTTGGGAATAATTCACTTTGATAATGTGTTGTGTACTACTGACGATTGGTATAAATACATATACGCATGTATTACGTGTATATTTGAACGTTAAATCATATAATTACAGTTAAATCGTGGAAATGAATTTCAATGAAACAATATCTCAAATCGTTTAGATCACTATTATAATAATAATAATAATAATAATAATAATAATAATAATAATAATAATAATAATAATAGTAATAATAATAATGGCGTTTATTAGCCAATACATTCCATTTATTTTTGTCTTCTCATTTCTCCTGTACCACGTTTATATTCGCGTCAATTAACGCGAACGAATCAACGAATGAAATTCTTTTTACGAATCACATATTTCGTTCTGATTTAATCATTTATATAACTCTCTGACACATTCTATTCGTTAGGTAGCTCGAGAGATTCGTTGTTAAAAAAAGCTTCTTCCATCATGGGTAATAACGTCTTTCAGATTTTTTTTTTTTTATCAGAAGAGCCAAGAGACTTTCCTTGTATAATCGTGGTGTTTCGTGACAGAGACAAACGTATCGCTCGCTTTGAGACAGTTTGTTATAGAGCATCGAATATGATTTACATAAAAAGATAAGCTTCCCTTGTCATCGATGTCGGTAATATAACTTTGTCAGTAGAAACATTGCGGGAACGTTGATAGGTAGGTAGTACGTGTGGTTATAAAAGAATGAGACAAAAATATAAATATATATAGATGAAAAAAGGATAAAGGAGAAATTGATAGAGATAGAGAGAAAAAGATAAAGACAGATATATATAATATTATTTTGTATTATATATTGTAAATATATATTTAAATAATATTGTTTAAAAATATATAATAAAAAAATAAAAATATTATTGTATTATATAATATAATATTATCTCTCTTTCTTTCTATATATATATATACAGGGAAAAGGAGAAAGATAGCGAGATAGCGATTTTCCTCGACATGAAAATCGTTCGAGCGTGTGCACAGAAGTAGAGAAGGAAAATATAACGTATTGTATGAACATTCGGTAGCCGAGCATGGGGATAACTTATTGTACGTAATATCCACCGCGTGTGCCCGCGGAAAACGGTACACGTCGATATTCTCGCACGCGACTATTTTCTCTTTTTCATTCTCCCTCTCTCTCTCTCTCTCTCTCTCTCTCTTTCTTTTCCTTTCGTTTCTCTACTATATGAAACCGAAAACGCAGAGAGAGAAAGAGAGAGAGATGATACGTTTAATTCCGTTACACTAGATTTGCACTAAAATTTTCTTACGTTCCAATAAGGTCTTAGAAAAAAGCTGAAAGTTTTATATTTAAATTGAAAAGATTTATTTTCGAATAATCACTTTTTTTTTTCTTGCTGTCACGAGAAAAGACGAGTAAAGTTTTTGCAATGGTTTCTACTGTGACACTTGGTTGTTTGATTTAATCTTACCAGAATAACTACGTAAATTTGATTAGCCCTCTATTTTGATTTCTCTTCTTAAAATAATGAGTCATCTCTTGTGTTACTTTCTGTTCTACAAACAGCAAACTTAATTTTTGTTCACATTGAAACAGTGTATAATATATGAGAACAATATTTTTAATTTTTATTTTTTTTCGGTTTTTCAAGATTATATTTGTGTACACGATAAAGAAGGTATTCATTTCTAGTTGCTAACGGTAACCCGTATGTTGCATAAATGTTTTCTTTTTTTGGATCTTTTCAAGATAAGCGAAACATCAACGACAAATTTCTCCGTTGTTGTTTCAATGGAAAGTTAGATTAAGAAAGAATATTATAAAATTTTTATTAGAGAAAGAAAATATATATACTTACTTTTATATATATATAAATAAAAATACAAAATATTTCTTACAATTTTATTCAATACTCTTCGTAGTGTAGTGTATTAAATTCGAAACGTTTTAGTTCGTAAAGATTATAAAAGGAACACGTGAGTTATATGACATAAATATCTTGTATAAAATTATTATAATATTTAATTATTGATTGAGATAAGTTAATCAAATTGATAGGAGTACTTTATTTTAAACGTGTACGAATTATTTTTACGAGTAGAACGGAGATTCAATGAATTTAATAATATAGTTATTGAAAAGACAAGTGAGGGAGAATGAAACGATAAATACACTGATATAATAGGTATGCAACAAAAAGGGGTTTTCTCGCACGAGCGGTTTAAAACGTGTCTTGCAAGCCCAAGTGGTTGAAAACAAATTGTAAGTTCCGTTTATGGGGCGTGAAAGTGTAAACCCCGTATAACGGATTGTGTCATGACACGATATACAATCTGTTACATCTCAAGAGTTGTTTCTTCACCGACGACACTCTTCCTGTTAAAAAATAAACTGAGGAACTGGTTCATTGACAATAATCACGTAGTTCGAATTCGTACGAGATTTGTTTTATCATCGTTAAAAATTATTAATTTGTCGGGTCTTAATATTATTGTCAGAGAAACTTTTTCCTCCCACGATAGAATTATTATCAGATATAATCTAATCGCAGAAAAAAATTTTTACAAATTATCTTAACGACGTCTCATTACATTTTTTTTTCTCCTAATTTAAATTACACGATAATATTTTCAAATTGATAAGCAAATATAATTAATTCAAATAATCGTCGAGAATTTGCATAACCTTTGTAATTCGATTGTTACGATTTATCGAGTTAAAGATAACCTTGTTTCTTTTCCATAGCTGTGTTTAATCGATATTCGGGATGAATGATTACAGATAATGATTTACATGATGACATTATAGATAATGATACGAATGATTGCATTATAGATAATGATGACTTTTGACGATAAAATTAATCGTATTTTATTTTTTGTTTGTTTTACGTGGGTGATCTTATAATTCTCATATTTTCTATTACTACGTGTAAAGTACGTTCCATAATATTTTATATAAATTTCAGTTTGATGATTTCAAATATTACGCTTCGCGAACGTTGTTAATTTAAATTGGAATTAAGTGAACAAAAAAAAACATAAAGGATGGTTCTTTCTTCTACTGTTAAAAAATGTAGGTACCCATAATTTCAGAAAAAAGATCTTTTAAAACGTTTTCAGGGATAAAAGGAGTTTAGAATGAATTACTATGTTAGCACACACACCTTAACACTTTAAATAAGAGACTTGTGTTTACCTGCGAGCGAGATTTTTGGTAAAATAAAATGAAAATGAAAAGAATAAAAGTATTTCAAGTTAAAGAAATTTTATAAGAAAATGAGTGTGCAGAATGTTACTCGTATTATTTGAGAAACGAAGAACAATATGCAAATTGAATAGAATAATGTGTTCTTTCTTCAAATGATTTTGATTGAAATCAAATGTTCAAACGTTTAACTAAAGAAATTTATACGATAAATTGTTAAATGATTACTATACAAATATAATGAAAATAAAGTAATCATTCGTTTATGTTATTTCGTGAGTTAAAAAATATTTTTCTCGTGAAAATTTTGATACCTGATAAATAAACTTGCAGCAATAACACGTAGAATAGATGAGGTTTTCTTTTCGAGTTATCAAATTTCTCTTTTTATCGATCACATGTTATTTCTCCCTTTATTTTTGTTAGATGGATTGATTTTGTTAGATTTCTATCAGACCTTTGTATTTGGAAAATTTCGCAACGTCACATCTATTTAACATTATTTAAATAGAGAAATTATATATATATACACAATAGAGAAATTGACTTATATTTTAGCTTGTAAATAATTGATACGTAATTGGTACTATTCCGTAATTAATATTCCCTTCAATTTATTAATTTCCCTTTTACATCAAACGTTCAGAACATTCAGTACATTCATGATATTATAATACAATAGATAAATTGGTTATAGATATTTCAATACGATTGGGAGGAATAGTCGGATTATAAAAATTATAAATCAAATGAAATAAATAAAATGTGTTGATTCTTATAATAATAAAAAAAGAAAATAGTAGTAAACCCGAAGTTTGCGATCTCTAGAAGTTTTAAGGAATAAAGGAAAGCAATGTAAGATAAGAAGCAAACGAAGTAAATTCTTCTAAAAGACTTGAGTTACAGTTCTCTCGTAAATAGGAATAAAAAAAATCTTAAAGCAGCTAAGTTCGAGAGAAAAAAATTATTATTATTCGCGGATTATATGAAAAGAAAGAAAGAAGGAAAGAGATAGATAGAGAGGGTGGATGTGAGTGATGAAAAGTATGAAAGAAAGAAAAAAAAAAGAAAAACGAAAAGATGCAAGTAGCATAGACTAGGACATCAATGTAACGTTGATTTCAATCCATTTCGAAAAATATATAACTTTACCGCGAACTCTTAGAATCCAATCTTGTGTATTAAAGTTATTTCGTTTTCTTTCCTTTCTCTCGTGCGAAATATTGCAGTTACTTTGTATATAGTATTGTAGATACCGAAATATTTGCTAGAAAATGTATTCATGTTTTCCAATCTTATCGAAATGGTATACACACCATTGAGAAGGTTATACATTTTTGTAAAAAGTCACATTAAACAATGACAATAATTTCGTTACGATTAAAAGTCAAAAATTACAAATAAAAATTGATGCAATATTTTACGGGGAAAATAATTAAATTCGATAATATCTGTTAATTACGTTTTGTCCGAAATATTTTCTTCTATATTTCTCTCTCTTTCTATATTTATTTTTCTTCTCTTTTTCTCGTATATAGGTATTGTTTGCGTTACGCGTTTTCATGGAATACAAACAATTCCGATAGGAAATGAAACGACGTATGTAAAACTCGCGTGTATTTTCCCGAAGAATTTTGATTAATTCGTCAATTTATCTAGATATAAATAAAAACCTTTAATAGATAAAATAGAAACGTTTAATATTAATAACATTGATAATTATAGTCGCAATTGAACAAAAGTTAGATTTACATACTCGATTCATTGTCAACGTTATATCGTAATGCTTTATATTTTTTATTTATACTTATATAATTTTTTAAATGATACTTGTATAGATTCTGTTTTGATGGGGGGGGGGGGAAGAGAGTACAGAGAAAACAAGTAGCGTATATATATATATATGTATATATGGATTCGATTCATCGAACGACCATGTGCTTGTTGGATACGTCTTGCGGATACGTTTTGAATATTTTACGCATACGATATGTCGATAAAGTTTCCATCGAGATAGATAGATAGATAGATAGATAGATAGATAGATAGATAGATAGATAGATAGATAGATAGATAGATAGATAGATAGATAGAGAGACGCAAGATTCGGTAAAATAGATTTTTTGTTGTTTTTCAATGAAATCAATTTTCCCTTTTTTTTTAATCCGAAATAAGTTGTGATACGTATTTATATGACGTGGGAAGGAAGGAAGGAAGGAAGGAAGGAAAGAAAGAAAGGAAGAAAAGGGAAAAATTGTCTCCTCCAATTAGAAAAAAAATGAGATTAAAAGGAACGTAAAATAAGTCAATTTTTTTACAAACACAACTTTGAATTCTTACGATAGTAAGTTCGTTCTTGGAAAAAAAAAGAAAAGAAAAAAATAAATAAATAAAAGAAAAGAAAATAGGAACAATTCAACGAGTTTATTGTCTTGTCCCTTTTTAACTGGGAACTTCGTTTCTCGATTAAAGGATGCTTGCGACTGCTAATTGGATAGACAACGCGGCGAACGTACAGCATGGTGGATTCATGGTTAGACGGCACGTAGAGAAAACAATGAATCTTGTTAGCGGCGAGCTCGTGAAAAAGGATTAATTGAAAAAACGTCGAGATTTTGTCCGCATGCTTGCTCGTGAAAGGGAGAGGGAGAGAGAGAAGGAGAGGGAGAGAAAAAAAAAGATAGGTAAATAAATGTGTTTAAAGAAAAAGGTATAGAGAGAAGAGGAGATAGAGTCTTTCCAGGTTGGTATTATTTTGCATAGGTCCGTTACGTAAATATCAATTTTCCAAGGCAACAAATTAACATATAAAAGAAAATAATGTACAAAACAATAATGTGTAATATATATTAGATTATCTTCTTCATTTATATATAAACCATTAATTAATTTTCTTTTTGGCTCGAAACTTTTTTTAACTATCTTTTCTATTGTATATTCGAAACAACCACACAAGTTCACTAGTACATCGTAATTTTCTTTAATCCGATCGTAAGATTGATTTCCGTTATTTTTCTTTCTCCCTTGATCGTTTTATTTCAAATTCGAAGTAATTACAATTAATTAACCAGTCGTACGGGACCAAAAGTCTCGGCGGGGGATAGTCTTTTATTTGGTTTTAAGTTTCATTCAAAATTTAATCTGTTTTTTCTTTTTTTTGTTTCCCCTTTTTTTTACTTCCATTCTATCTCGCTTTCTTATAACGCGAATTCGATTAATTTATTCAGCCATTTTAGACCGTCGTTTCTTGAATACATAAATAATATAGTACAAAATGTAATTTTATGTATTTATTTCTTTTTCTTTTTTCTTTTTTTTCTTATTATAAATGTTTTAATTCATGCATTTCGAGGACTATTCAACTATCCCGTCGAGATTTTGTTCATTTATCAAAACGCTCAAATATTTTACTACTTTCAGACATATCTTTTATTAATTATCGAGAGGAAAAAAAATTTCAATTAATCAATCGTACATTTTTAAACAGTTTTGTAGAAATTTAGAATAGGATATTCTTAATGATAAAACCTTAATAGATGTCTGTTAAAATACCTGAAGTTATATAAATTAATAACTACGAAGTTACATACAACATGTTGAATAACTAGATATAATATTTTAACATTCGTGAAAGCTCGATTTTGTTAATTTAGAAATATACGTATTTGTCTTGCGAATAAAATTTTCATTTTACGTTTCAGTATTTCAGGTACGCAAATTTAAATACGTAATCGAATAACTTTTACTCGACAATATTCGTATCGTAACTTTTTTTTTTTTTTATTAATAGATAATCGCGTAGAAGTTGAAAACGTTTTACTAATATTTTATCAATTATTAAATCGGTAGAAAAAATATATGTTTAACATAAATGTCGTGTTCGTAAATTTTTCGAAAAAAAAAAACAAAATCCAAACAAAAATCACGGAAACAATTTTTTTTGTTCGTAGAGTTATGATATGTTCCAGATTTAACGGATCGTTAGTTGTATAAAATAGTTCTCGTGAGTCCAATTCTCCTCCTCCTCCCTATATCCCTCCCTCCCATGTTTGATACATTTAAAAACGAAACTCTTTATCAGAGACGCATCGGTTTTTTAGTTTTGGGTTCGTAACGCCGATACGTCATTCGTGGACGTTCGACACTTTTGACGGAGAACGAACACATTTTCTTTTGCGTGCCCTCGGATGGTTCATTCGGTTGGTACGTTATGAAAAAATGGGGGAAAAAAAACTAGATGGAATGAAAAAGAGTCAATCCATCAAATCATTTGGATCGGAGGAGTCTTAATATACTCGAATTTCCTGCGAGATTTGTTTGCATATAACGATGGATAGATAAGTCTTTATATATTATATATGTACATACATATATACCTACGTATATATATATGCAATAAAAAATACAATGGTTAAAACCTAGCGACTGTATTGCTTTCATTTTCTTTTTATTATATTTTTTTCTTCTCGTATTACAGTAAATACAGAGTTATTGATATGCAATATTGTTCATTTTAAATTAAAAACTACGTACGTGTATGATATTTTTGAATTGATACTGCGAATATAAGGTTAGTTCAGAAATTCATAATTAATTATTTGACTGGGTCACGCAGTACAATCAACAACCTGTTCAAGTTTTATATCAATAAGATCAAAGCATTAGATCGTATTGCTCAATTGACGGTACGCTTGAATGCATCAATATATATATATGTGTGTGTGTGTGTGTGTATTATTGCATTATTGCGTATGCTTTTCATCTTTCCAAAAGAGATTTTGTCAAAGACCCTCCTATAATAACGTATAATAATTTATTAAATTATTTTCACTTCCAAATTATTTAATTTAGCAAATATATAAATACGTAATATAATATTTTGATAAGAATAAAATACACACGGTATCGTGTGAATAAATGAAAATTACATATATATCTGTATGTAAAGGTAAATCTTGAAACAGATAGTGAAATATTGCATAAGGTTCTATTATTATTTCTCATTGTACAATACTGGAATTGTTCTTCTTTTTTTTTTTACTCCTACTGACACCACCACCCCTGCCATCCTTCCCCACTATTTTTCTTCCATTACGAATCCATCCGTGACACGTTCCACCTCTTGCATTCTCTTTTACCGTATCTATCTATCTCTCATTTTATCTTTTTATCTTCTCATTCTCTCGATTTCGTTCCGCTCTACCCTCAATGGCAGATCGCTATTTTATGTCCTCTGCAAACAATCACCGTTATAGTCAACCTACGTGTCCCGATCCTGCTTTCGACCTCCAAAGACATACGCTGACCCTTTGCAGGACCAACGAGTTACGGTACATCGAGTATTAACTTTTTTTTTTTTCTCGCTTCGAAGGATACTTATCTTTTCGAATCTTCGTTTTGATTCGATCTAATATTTTACCGTGACATATATTTCTCTATGCAGAGTTCAACGTGTACGACGATAAAGAGGGGGCGGCGGCGGGGGGGGGGTTATTATCATCCTAGTTTAATTTTCATTTGTTTTTTTGTTTCAAAGTAGTGTGATACATTTTTTTTCTTCTACAAATCAAACGACCGTTCAATTTTCACTTTCCATAAATAAATATACCAGTATGATTATGATTCAAAATTGATCGGTTAGAGCTTAAGAACGTATACACATATTCTTAATACAAATAGAGTTCATTAATAATTATTAATATCTTTTTTCCAACTACCTATTTTTCTGTATTTCTTCATTCAATTTTATATTCCTATCGCAATTATTTTTTATTTTGTGATAAAATTGTTACTACGTAAAGGATGAAAAGATAATTGAATAAAAAATATATATATTACGCAATAAATATACATTTAATAATTAATATTTATTACATATTTGTTTGATCATACTTTTAACGAGAGTAAAGAAATATTGGAAATAACTTGATAAATACTTTTTCCTTATTTTAGATCCAAAGTTTAAGGAACCAATTGTCAACGTGACTGCCCCCGTCGGTAGGGAAGCTATGCTGTCGTGTATCGTACAGGATCTGGCAGGATACAAGGTAATTTAAACTTTTAAATTAATATAATTATAAGCGAGGTCGTAATAGAATCTTCACTAGATGTTTTCTCCATCGTAGAAATTTGATTAAGTACTCGGACCGTATCGTTCTCTTATTTTCAGAGTTCGCTTTTTTATTTTATTTTTTTTTTTTTATTTTTAAAATAAACTTTCAAAATATCACATTTTTAGGAAGAGACGACAATTTTAGAATTTCTTCTTACCTTCGTTCGTTCATTAAAAGCATCTCTTGGAATGCTTATGTAAATTCTATAATATTTAATCATGTAAAGTTTTTTAATTAGTTATTTCCGAAAGAGGAAATGCGAGGGGGGGGGGGCGGGTGGGGTGGTGTAGTGAGGTGTGGATGGGTAGCGTGGGAGAAAAAATAAAAATCAAACGAAAATTTCTTTTTTACCCCTGCCTTCCTTCAGTTATTTACTATTCACGTGAAAGAATTTTTTACCTATTACATTGATTTATATCTTTTCCCCAATTGTTTGGCTGGTTTCTACGAATAAGTGTGTTTAAAGTACTAAAACCGCAGCCAGTTATTTAACTTACTCTCTTAACGTTAATGGCTCCAAGCTCGAGTGATTTTAAACGAAAATTCCAAAACTTTTATCAAGGAATCATCCGCGGTGCTATCGCAACGTGGTATAAATTACCATCGTTCGTTTTTCTTTTTTTTTTTTCTTTTTTATTACTTTTTTATTTCAACTACGACTAATTCGTCGTACAAATTTCGTTTTTACTTTCTCCCTCTATACACAGAGAGTTTTCACGGAATGAGAGAAAAATTGATGATTATCCTGAAATATGAGTATCCGTTGGATATCGAGTAGTAGCTAAACTTGCTACCCGTTAATTAACTTATATCGTTGCTAATTGTCATTGTGTAGTAGTAGTTCACACGCGGTAGTTACGTATTTCTATCCAGGTGTGATTTGTAGGACTCTCATTATGATTAGAATAATTAGTTTATTGTATAGATCTATAATGCGCTTGAAAAAAAAATATATATATTTATCGCAATAAAACGAGAACGATATAATTCGACGATAGCATTACGGGATATCTACCATTTACAAAATAAATAATATTCGTGTATAAGTATATTTCATATTTTATACAAATACATATATATATAATACATAATATTCAAGCTCCGATATAAATATTCAAAATACGTAGGAGAAATTTATGATAAAGACTATATAAAGTAATATACTTAAAAAAAAAAAAAATCTAATAATGAATTTAATAACAATGTAACGTTAATTACAATGTAATTACGATGTTTGTTACACGACGATTGTAAAATGTCAAAAGATTCAACGATACAAACAGGTCGCGTGTAGAATGAGAAAAAGAAAAGACAAAACAAAATTCAAAAATGTATATAGTAAAAAATGAATAGGTGATGGGGATAGGGATGGGAGTAGGGGGTGTGGTCGTAGACGAGTTAACATTTTTCAGTGCGAGTTTCCGTGTCTAATTGGAGCCCACCGAGGATGAAGTGCACTCATCGCCTTAAACATTTCAGTTGATTCGTTGGGACGGTAATTACGAATAAAGACTAAAAAAAAAAAAAAAAAAAAAAAAAAAAAAAAGAAATAGAAAAAAAAAGGAAAAAGAAAAAAAGGAAAAACGTCGAGTGATTCTCAAAAGACGAGTGTATTCGGTTTTTCATTCTGCTCCTATAATTTTGCTAATTAATCAAGCGAATGGCAGTAGAGTCGCCTTTCTCTTTTCCTCCTTCCTTCCTTCCTTTCTTCCCCCCTCCACCCCTCCCCATCATCATCATCTCATAGCTCATCGTCCGACAGTGAGGAAAAAAATATTCTCAATTCCTACGGATATAAGGATTTTTCTCTTCGAGTTTATTTCTTTTTTTTTTCTTCTTTTTCCTTTCTCTTTTAACTTAGGATGGTTAAACGAGGTCAACAGACTAAATAACCTTAAGGATGTCCACTCGTTCTAACAGTCGAAGAAGCTTCCATTTCGGTGAACTTTTCCAAACTGTCTATCTTTTTCTTTCATTCTTTCTTCCTTTCTCTCTTTCTCTCTCTTTTTCTCCTCCTAGTTCTGCTGATAATTAATGAGATATAGGATACATTTTTTTTCTTCTTCTTTTCTCTCTTCACCTTTTCATTTAACGGATTGAATTAAATCGCCAACTATCTCAGAAGTGAACTTCAGTTGGAAGGAACTCGTAAAGGAAAAAGATATTCATTCTGTATTGGAATGGGAATGGTAGTGGGGGTGAGGTGGGATGGTTTGAGTCTGGTAAAGTGACGAATTTTTTCATTTCGCTTGAGCTCGTACGACCGATGGACGAAAAAAAAAAGATTAAATTAATAAATGTCTACAGTCGGTTAGCGAAGTTAAAGAAAGGAAAAAAAGAAATGAAAAAATACGATGAAAATATGTTGTCAATGAAGCTTAGATGAGTCGCGGGGGTCTTGGACGTGAATATTCTGGAAAAGTTTTTGATACTTATTAAAGGTCAACGTTAGAGAGACTTTCATAGAAGTATACGTGTATGTATTATATATGTGTAATATATATAAATATATATATATATATATATATATACTCTAGTTTCTTGCGAGTTTCATTTTATCCTTTACGTTGAGAGATCGCACGTAAAGGATAAGACGTGTGTGCAAGTAGAAATGTACCCCAAGGTTGGTTCAGTGACTCTCGGTCGTTTGCTTTAATCAGCCCGACCACGATGAAGAAGCTCGCAAGTTGGTCGATCTGGGGATTATTATTCAAATACGACCAACGGTAACCTATGTATGTACATGCATAGGTATACCGAAAAGAAAAAGGAATGAGTATTAGAGAGATAATTGAGCCGTTGAGAATTACAATGGTACGTAGTGTTGGTACTGGTGCTGCTGGTGGTTCGCTTATTTCTGTGTGTTTCGAAAGGCGAACGGGTTTATAAAAAATTTCACGAGAATATGGTAACGCACGTTAGCTTCGCGTTTATGCGTTTGTCTCCTTTCCCTATGTATCAACGTTACCTCGAATCTAAAGCTGGGACTTTCCATTAAAGGAACTGTATAAATAAAAAAGATTATTTTTCTTTCTTTTTTTTCGTTTTTTTTTCTTTTACGATGAAAAATAATATTAAAATAGATAAGTAATATTAATTAAAAATTTATATCGGATGTGTATATATAAATAATTGAGCAGAAAACGCTGAATTTGTTTTTCCTATAGCATTAAACGCGCATTTAACATTTAAATTTCGTTGATTAAATAATCGAATAAATAGTTTCTTTTTTTTTTTGTTTTATTTGATTTATTAAAAACGCTCGCGTTACGATTGTTTTTCGTTCACGTTTTCGGACTCCACCGAATCAAGTTACGAGATATTTGATTTTTTTACTCTACTCGTTCGTTTGTACTTCCTAGTAATTTTTTTTGATATACGATTCATCATATTTCACAATATCTGAACTTCTTTATAAGTTTCTATGATATGGTAGAAATAGTCAAAAGAATTGTGAAATGACGTTGAAGTTGTCACGTCTCGTTGAAATTAGCTCCGTTACCGTTACGAACGTATTCCATATTTTTCCAAATACATTATTTTTTTTTTTTCAATTCTTTTCTTCCTTGCATCTTTTATAATATATTAATATCTCTAACGTTGACGCGTTTAAATTTCTAAACTATTACTAAACTGTTATTTATTATAATTATATTTTATAATACATGGAAACTATATATATATTGTTTTCGTTTCAATCGATATCGTCAAAAATCCCGTGTTAATATTTAAAAAAGGAAAAAAAAAGGATATACATATTCTTCCCCTTTATTGTTAATAAATAATAAAGTAAATATACACATCGGTTGAAAATTTATACGAGAGTCCATGGTCGAACGAGAGGATGAATACTTTTCAATATATATATATATATATATAGATATATATATTTGACGGTACACCTACTCGTTGATCCTTGAACGTATTCGTCTGACTCGGTTTTTCCAATCCCCTGCTTAAAATCCATCTTCGAAAGTAGGGAAGAAAATTGGAGTGAAGGGGGAGTAAAAGACTTTCAGAGCTGCAAAGTCGAGAGTCTCCCACTGAGAAATTAATGGTTTTACTCGACTTCTTTCTTTTTTTTTCTATCTTCCCTCTTCCCTCTTCCATTCTTTTATTTTTATATATGTTAATCGTTAGAAGAAAGTTGAAAACCCGTTAATTTATGAAATATCTATACCTATTAAGATACGAAAGAAGGTAATTTCAATTAAATAATATATGAATTTAGAAGAAGGACGATTAATTAAATAATATTAAATGGAAATTTGAGTCGTAGATTAGATCCGAATAGTACGATTAAAAAAATAACATTTGGTATTTCAAAAAGTTACAAAACGAAAGATAAAAAAAAATGAATATAAGCAGACTTTAGAGACGAATTGTAATTATTTCATAAAACGATTAATTTAAGTGTACGATAAAAAAAAAATTTTTTTCCACGTATTGTCTAGTTATTCCATGAAATAACCTGAATAATACGATTTAATACCGGAAACATATACGCGAATACCACCAGGTGCACCTGTGAAATGCATATAATTACGAACGCTTTTAACTTTCCTCGTGGTCGCAAACGGTGATCCTCTATTACCATCACCCTTAGGAAAAGGGTATTAACTTCTCAACGTGCAAGACTTTTACGAGGAACTTTTTATGCGTGGGAGAAAAAAGTTAGTCATGGCTACTTCCGCTGTTTATTTAGATAAACGTAAACAGCTAGATTCTCATAGAGGGATCGTTCTTATAATTATACTCTCTCTCAAAAAAAAAGAAAAGAAAAAAAAAGAAGAAGAAGAAGAAAAACAAAGGAAAAAGAAACATGTGATTATAAAAGTATCATCGTGAAATTAAAAAAAATAATCAATGGACGCAAAGTTATTGTAATATTTTTCTTAGTTTCTATATAATATTACTATACTTATATTTCCTTCATCATAATTATTTTTAGTATCATATTGCAATTGTTATCACTCTTATATACCAATTACATGTAAATTATTATCAAGATCATTAGTCATAACCATTTTAATCGTAATAATTAGTAAATGTTTCATATCAACTGTTCGAATCTATATATTCAATCATTTATTACTCAACGCATCTGTCATCATTAATCAATCGCCGAAACTGTATTATTAAAACTAATATATCATATTGACGTAGCTAGCGAACAATTTAGGTATATACACATATATATATATATATACATACATACATACATATCCTATCACGTTTGCAGTTACGTTAAAATATGAATAAAGACAAAATCAACATTATTGGCATGCTGCTGCTGCTGCTGCGTTTACTCGGCTTGATGATAACAAACGTCGGTTTTGTGTAAAGTTTGATAACGCAAGGAAGGTTCGAGAAACGAGGGGCATACGAATGCGAGGATAAGTGATACAATTCGTAATTCCTTTATTCTTAGTTATCAGGATCAAGGAGAAAGGATGGAAGGAAAGGTAAAGGATAAGGAACGAGGTAGTATGACGGGGTAGATGAGTTTATACTATGAGTTTATAATATGTGCTAGTGATATCGGGTTGTTGGGATATTCAGGGGGATTCGGGGGGGGGATTTAGGAAAGGGGTAGGTTGGATACCAAGCTAGGACTTTGTTATTACTCTCGGATATAATGGCTAACGGGTCGCGGCTTTTCTCTCGGTTTATGGTTTTCCCCGAGAACTATCGTCGCGGTTTGAATTTTAATTGTGAAGTTCTAACCAACATGCGTTTGACTCTTCCACGGTTACACATGAGCGTATAAAATATATAGTCTTGCTTATTCGTAGTGGTATGATCTGATAACGTGAAAACAAATTTGTTTTATCGTTTTGACTAATAATCATTCTCTAATCGCAAACGTTTATCATAATAATTAGGTACGTTGCATAATATCGTCAACTGGGGATGTTTAAATTATTTCTAATTTTTGTTTTGAGAAGTAAATCATTACAAAATCGTGTATGTGTGTGTGTTTTTCTTTTTTAAATGGAAAACGAATTAATTTCTTTACCTAATGAAATACTTTACACAGTTCTTCGCTGCATTATTTCGGCCGTTTCACGTTGAGAAGATTTTTTATCGATAGGCATTTCTTTTCTTTTTCATTGCTATTCGAAAGCACTTAGATTCGTTTGCTACTTCTTCTCTCTTTTTTTTCACATTTTATTCGATTTTTTACTCTCTCTCTCTCTCTCTCTCTCTCTTTTTCTTTATGGAAGTAAATGAGAACCAAGTTATGCAGTCTCAACCATCCCATTGGAAGATACTGAAAACTCAGCAAGATTAAGAGCGTGAAAGAGTGTGAAAGAATGAGAGAGAGAGAGAGAGAGAGAGAGAGAGAGAGAGAGGGAGAGAAAAAAAAAATGAGCTAGAGAATACTCTAGACTATACTTCAAATCAATTTGAATTACAATTATCATCGAAGCATTCGACCGATCACCTTTAGACAGAATAAACTCATCGACTTTTCAGTCCACGGGACTCAATTAATCATCCCATTCCTCTTTAAACATCGATGCATCTGCTAATTTTAAAGTCTCTCACTCAATTCAGCACTCCATAATGACCTCAACCGAGTATCATTATAGAATAACGGCTAACTTCGTTGGTTTAAATCCTCAAATTATTATTCTCGCGAGATGGTTCGTTTATTCAAATTCGTCGATTATAACTGCTGATTTTATGTCATTGACTTATGATCTTGGAAAAATATTTTCTATAAATATATATATATATATATTATTAGATATTTTATTTTCATCGATCAACGATTTTTTTTACCACATTTATCATTTTAATTTTTTTAATTAATATTACTTAAATTAAAGATAAACTTGTGTTTTATTGTACGTGATATGAATTTGTGCTTGAGCTTGCTAAATAACTTTTAAGGGAAGAGAATAATCATCGAAATAAATAGAGATTTATTGATTTTATTAGGTTGGTCGTTAACACCTACGATGATGATATAATAAATTAATGACGTTAATATAGGTCATATCAGATCTATCGTGGACAAATGTAAAATTAGTAATGAAATATATCTCATTGGGAAATAATTGATTTTTCAATCAATAGTATATCGATACACAATATTACACATATAAATTATTATAAATCTAACAGAATAGCACGCGAATACGTTTAAATGTTTCAAATTTCGATAGATTTGTTTAATACAATATATTAAAGAATCGTATAACATAATTTATTTTTATCTGTTAAACGGGATATTTATTTTTTTCAAATTGTAAAACTTAGTAAGGTAAAGTTTGAAGTAAAGCAATCGCGTTAAGTTTGTCGACAAATAATTGACGTAATTAAAAGTTCGAGTTAAAAAAGAAGAAAGTAGAGGATTGATTAGTACGGTTAAATTAACAAAGACGCATGATAATAATATGGTGGCTCGTTTTTTCTTTGCTTAGGTCAATCTTATCGAGTATTTTCGTCACCATCGTATTTTCAATCTCATTAATTTGCACGCGATTTTAAGTCGAAGTAAACTAACGGGACGAAGAAAAACTTAAGTCTTGTGTAAAAAAATACCGGTGTTCCGGTAGTGTACCGCTGTGATATACATTGTACTATCCATAATTTTGAACAAAGAAACATAATTAAGGAAAGCGTGCGCGAAACGTCCGCGTCTACTATATAATACTTTTTTTTAACCAGAAGATAATATTTCCGGGGCCTTGAATACCGGGTGCAACGCTTAACGAGTTGAACAGGAGGGTGAGGGGTGGGGGGCGGGTTGTTGCGGAAAACTTTTCTTACGCAAAGTATATCAGACTTTCTTTCTTTCTTTCTTTTTCTTTTTTTTTTTTTTGCAAGAATAAAGTATACGCGGAAATTATTGCAAAGGTGTTGTTGTACGGAGTTATAAAGATTGGAAAGACTTCGACGCGATACATTTTAACAAAAAAAATCTTATTAACAAGAAGGTGCAAAAGTACGCGGAAATTTTGTTAAAAATAAAATTAATATCTTAGGTATATGTGAGCAAATCTTTAAATATATCGATCGAATCGTAGAACAAATCTAATTAGCAAAATATAATAACGTTGATACACGTAAAATTAAAATTCACGACTGAGCGCACATGTTTTTTTTTTTTTTCTATAGAAATGAATTAATTTAAATATTGAAAAAGACTCGCGATATTTTGAAAGAAATCATTTCATTATAATTATCATATTTTTCTTTTCTTTTTTTTTCAGAAATATAATAATATAATATATTATAACGCGAGAGTAAAAAGTAATGAATAATGATGAAAATATTTAGATATTCTCATTGAAACGCGTTTCACGTTTGATATTTTCTATTTATAACGAATTGGTGGATAGATTTTTATTCGCTGTTTTTTTTTTTGTATTTTTTTCTTTTTTTTTTTTTTAAATACACATTATACGAGACTGAGGATAAAGAGAAGAGAGAAATACTCGGGAAAGAGAAACGACGAGAAATGTTCGAGAAGTTCGATTGAAATACTCCTTTAGCGAGTCTTCTTAATTGCACTGTCCGCTTGTGAGTTCCGACTCTATAATTAACCGCGAGTCAAAGGATCGTACCGTAAGATAATGGTTTGGAGCGAAAAGCCATAGGAAAAGCTTGTGTTCACGACTACTACGCGTAGCCAATTACCTAGCTAGATCTAAGAAACAGCAAGGAAAGAAAAAAAAAATAAAAAGATAAAGAAAAAGAGTAGAGGGAGAAACCTTATACTTGAAGTAAAACTATGATTTCTGTTGCGTCACCGGTTGTTGTTAACCGTTTCTCGTAAATTTTCATACCACCATTGTTTCCATCCCCCCCCCACCCCCCACCCCCCACGAATAAATACTTTTAAACGCGAGATAACTTATGTGCTCGTATTATAAACGAATAGGAAATGTGTATATCAACTTCTTATTGAAACTACTACGAAATTACGATGTCAATATATCCCTGAGGTAAAATGATAGTACACAGTTCAATATTAATTTTGATAAATGAAATTTGGAATAGAGTGATAAGGAGCAAGTTTGGTAAAATACGTTTTCAATGAATAACTTTGCGTTTGATTAATATGATGTAAAAGTTAAATAAAGATTTTATGTTAAAAGAAAATCAAGTTGGAATGTATAACTTCTTTTGACATGCTTTTTTCTATGGGATTATCAATATTACACAGTAACGTGATCTTTTTCTTAGCATTTTTTTTGTATAATCCTTATCTCGTCAAATTACGTTTCTCAAAGCAATAGAAAAGAAAACGAGAGAGAGAGAGAAAAAGAAATAGGATACGATCGTTGTAATAATAATAATTATAACAAATACGATGAATAACAATAATATTTTCTGTTTCTCGTATAGATAAAAATTTATTTTCGAAATTATTTTTTGAATAATTTTTACTTATCGCACGAAAACATAGACGTTATTTTATCGAAAAGAATTTGTTTTAGTAATATTAGTATAAAGAAAATAAATGCAATAAGTTTTTCTGCAGGATAATGTATAAATATTATTTAAAAAGTCACTGTATTAAAAATATTCCACTTCTCGATGAAAAAAAACATTACGATAAATTATAATATTTAATATTATTACTTTGTATTATATCGTTCGAACGAATCGAAACATGTAATTGATTTATTGTAATCGGAACGTGTAAGATAACGATAACGTTAGCATGATAAATCAAGTAACGTCGTTTCCTGTTTTCCTTCTTTCTTTTTTAAATAGTATGTCTTCCATGTCACATTTCAATGAGCAGTATACATCGTGAAAAACCTAGTGCATTTTTATCGTTTCTCATACATTTTCAGAATGATTTCCTTCTGTAATTGACCTTTCAGAACAAAGCGCGCATCGAATTACTAAACCGAAAATGCTTTGAACTGACGTATGACGTTATGAAGTATGAGCCTTTATCATTGAAAATGATACGTCCTGGCAATGATATACCATGAAGATATTTCTTTGACAAAATCTTTATTACATGCTAGTAAAAAAGAAATAGAATAATATCAAGAGAAAAAAACAAAACTATATAAAGGTAATAGAAATCAAAATGAATTCACAAAATTAGTCACGATTGCTAAACGTTAACGTTCTTTACATTTAATTTACTATACTAAAATATCAATCAATCAAAAATATAATAAAATATTACATCAATGTGTAATTAAAACTTTTTCATTTTCATATTATAATAAATCGTACACACTCTCTCTTGATTGATTTTATTTTAAATTAATAAAAAAAAAATAAATAGAATGATTTTTTTGAAAAATGATCACTGTCGTTAAACAATCGTAAAACAATCAGTCGACCAATCAGTGAATTAGATAAAAACAACGGAAAAGTATCACTCAGGGATGACCATGTGGACTTTGGCACGATGTACAATGTGTTATTTGTAGGAAACAGTATTTCAAACGTTATTCTCTACGGATAGGGTAGGTCCGATATGAGGTTCGGAAGTAGCGGAAAGGGGGAGAAAGGTGGGAGAAAGGGACTAGAAAGAGGAATGAGAGTAGATAAAGGGTGGAAGCATAGTAGGAAGGTTGCAGGAACCGCAGCTGTATGACATTTCGTAGTGACATTTCGGGTAGACCCTTGGGATCGCACCTAATGCTCCTCCACCGTTCGTAGACTACTTTGAAGACCTTAATTACTCTAATATCCCCATCATTATGGCGAGTTACCGTGTCTTGGGCTGGGCGCTAGCATCTCCTACTAATTGCGTAGTAGACGTTCTGTATTAGCTACTATCCTGATCCTTCCAGGCATTTTAGAGTTTCTACCAAACGACTACATTAACGTTTTCTAAATAGACCAATCATTAGAATACTATGACTACCACCCCTGATCCCAATTCTCGAAGAACACCCACGCTGTTCTTCAATTTTTGTTTGTTTTCTTCTTTTCTAATTTCTAGCTTTATCTCATTTTTTTAATCTATATCGCATGTCGGAAACTATTTTTTCATATTCGTTACGTTAGAAGGGTGTTCATTTCCAAGAATGTTTCGAATGATCATTTTCGAAACCAACCAGAACGACCTGTTCGATTTTATTTAATTTAGTTTTTGCTTTCTTTCTGAGACAGATTACTTATAAAAACATATGTATCATTCTTTATTCTAGAAAATATAAAAAATTGTTTCGTACTATTATTATCTTAAATTTTGTACGAATTGATGAACAAAAATTGGTTCGTTTCTTGGTATTAAAATATCCATGAAACTACTATTAGTAACGTATTCTTTATCTTCCACTAGAATTACAGTCGTAATTCATAAGGTTTCCCCCTTTAGCCATCGAACGGTATTAGGAAACGATGGTTCTATTGAAGTAGCGTATACCTAATCTAGATTTAGAGTGCAACTTTCGAGGCCACTTGCTAGCACGAAACGCGGAAACGTATACGCGATGGAGGAAGATGGACTTCCTGTGTTTTCTCATAAAACTGCCATTTATTTTTCCATGTATATGTATCGAGTGCAGACATCAAAACGTACGTGTATGTTTCTATATATATAGGATAAAATCTTTCTTTCTCTTTCTCTCTCTTTCTATATTTATATTTTTATTTTTTTCTTATTAGAGGAGGATTATCGATTCGTCAGATTATGGTTCCTTTTTTCTTTATTTTATACTCTTACATTTATTTTACTTGAAATATTTTATTTCTAATCAGTATTTCCAATTATTCAAGATAAATGTAATATTATTTAAATGCGACAAATACATTTTATTTTAAATTATCCTCTACGAGTACTATGGACGCATATACGCGCTTACGAATTTTTTTCAACGATCCTTTGACTCGAGATTATTTTTTCCTTTTTTTCTTTTATTATATCGAAATAGATAACATTAACAAGAAAAACATCATTCAGTTCCCACAACGATTGCAATTTTTTGACACGTTCCACCCATTCAAAGGGTTAAAAATAACAAATTAATGTTGAGACGTTTTCAGTGAGCACGATCTTAGTTTTTAGATGAACGAAAGATACCCATCCAAAGTTCATCGTTGTAGTCTTCGGATATGAACCACTTCTTCTCTTCAAAACATCTGATAAGGAAGAAAGAAAAACCTAGAAAGAGGGAGAGAGAGAGAGAGACAGTACGAGTGAGAGGGGTGACCTGTCAAAAAGTTTAGTTTGTAGAAAATTGAGAAGTACGGGCGTGTCTGACGATACTGGTCGCGTATATCGAGCGCGTGGGATCAAGAAAGTTGCTTGGCTTAGCCGCTGTAACCGAGTGAGGGGGGAGGAGGGGAGATATATACTAGTTTATATATATATAAATGAGTTTGCGTCTAGTAGAAAAATTTATGTCATTGGGTTAATAAAGTCTTCCTCTTTCACTTTTCTTTTTTCCTATTTTTCTTTTTTTTTCCAAAAACGTAACATCCCTTTCTTAGTTTGTTGTTATTTCTCTGAATGAAAGAAAGTAAGCAGCTCGCGAAATACGAGGGTTTTAAAAGTCGGTCGAATCTTATCGAATCGAATCTTGAAATGTTTTTATTTTTCTACCATCGTCATCTTCTTCCATCGTATTCCAGACATTTCGATATACTTTTTGTTTTCATTCTTCGAACGAACCCTTTTTTCGAACATAAAATCTATACTCCAAAGTCTTTACGACTTCTCTTTTCTAATGATCACGTAGATCGTAACGTTTGATTATCTTCCACGCGAATAGTGATTCGATAAGACAATAATACTATAGAAAAATGATTTCTAGTATCAATAATAACGCATAATCGTTTAATAAAAAATGTTGAAATAAAATATATTTATCTGGAATAATATCGATATTATCATTTCTCCAAAGATGAAATGTCATTTGTAGTATAACAGTTAGTAGTCGTAAATAGTTGGCTATCGTATATTACGGAAGTTACGTACATAAGTCTCTTGAATACGTTACAGAATATTCTACAATACATACAAGTATATATATATACTTAACACACACACACATATGAAATCTGTTCCTGGTTTTGCACGTGTGCGGGCGAATATAACCAAGGGAGAGTTTCCATTCATCGAGTCGTGGATATCAAACGCAATAGTTCATGGCACGCTTCCGACTAGGTGCTCGTACTAGGTAGGTAGAGAGGTGTTCAGAGTAGTCCTGGTGGTACTCTGGTACTCTAGGACTAGTCCTCTCTACCTCCTAATCCAACCACCCATCGTTTCACACCGGTTTCTGGCAGATTTACAGGGCCGCGATGTCTGATATCTGCATCCTAGAGTCCGCACGACTAGCTCTACCAACCAACCCCCCAACTCCCCTTTTCAACCCCTTTTAGACCCTACTCTCCGAGCCGTACGCTCTTCGTCAGTCGGCTAACTTTGTGAAACCCTCTCGAGATCCGTTCTTCGTTGAGTTGGCTGTCTGACTGGCCAGCTCGTTAAAATCGTCTTGATGATTAGCGAGATTTATTATTCCCGGGATTTCTTTCCTCTATTTTATTCTCCCTCTTTCTTTCTCTTGATAGAATTATTCTCAACTAGTTTTACTTTTCTTTTTTTTCCTTTAATCCGTTCTTCGAAAAGTCAAAGTTTTTAAAGGAGTGTTGATAGACTTTCTAGACGAGTACCACTTAACCATAGTTTTCAATAATGACCGACATTTTTAAAGGTATTAGTAGAAATTCAGTATTATTTTTCATGATATTATAGTCAAACGTAATTTCAACGAGAACACCACATTTTTCAAACACGAAATTGTTTCTTTTTTTTGTTTGTTTGTTTTTTTTTTATATATAGATACACGATACCACCCCAATCGTGTACGAGAGACGATGATGCTTCTTGAGAATTTCTAAGAACACGCGATGAAAGTTTGTTATCGAAAAAAAAAAAACAATACCCCAGTGATCAGATAAGACTAATCGCGTAGGATATAAGCGTCGATCGTAGCAAATGAGATTGCAAATAAAATCTAGGTAATGCGAAATAAGCACGGCATCGAAATGAAATAGCATCGAGACGGCTAAAAACTTAGATCGAAGGAAAAAAAAAAAGAAGACTTTTTTTATCCAATGATTGCTGAGAAACTTGGAATAATATATTATATTCGTATGACCATATATGATCGTCTTATATACAGTGTGTGTATGTGTATACGTGTATTAGATTAGATGAACGAGTAATACAAGCGTGAAATAGTATGCAAACACAACGGAAGACTTGGAAATCAAAATGCAGGTACGAGAAGGATACATTAGCATCATCGTTATACTAACATACCTTTGTGATATACCGAGGCGTATGAAATCATTCTCTAATCCTCTTGTGTAGGGTCGTATGTCGTAACATCGAATGGTTTATATCAAGCACACGCTTGTCTCTGAATGCTCTTTATCACCGACGTCCTATATAATCGTTCGGGAATGCGTAACCACCGGTCGGCAAGTACGTTCAACCTAAACGAAACCAAAAGCAAAGGGAAAGAGAAATGCTGAACCATTGCAGAGAACTATATTTTTTCGGTATTGATAATATTTTAATTTCGCGAGAGTCAAAAGAAATAAAAAAAAAAGAAAGAAACGAAAATGTTTTCCAATTCGTTGATTCGAACGTGAAAAATTCTAATGTGTGTGTGTGTGTGTGTATTTCTTATTTACGTGATGAGTTATTCTCGGGGAAAAAAGGATTGTATGTGATACTTTGAGAAAGGGATAAAAAAAATACGAGAGGAGGGAGAATTATACAAGGATGGGAAAATTTGTGAAATTATAAAAACGCAAAACGAATATTCTCGTAAATAAATGTGTCTGTTGCGCACGACGATAGCAATTCCATTATACGTTCTCTTTGAACGAGGATATGTTAGTGTATTACGCGCGTCTAAATACAGCTTGCACGAAAATATTATATGAAGAAATATGTATATAGTGGGGTATATGTATATGTCGAATATGCGTGTGCTATATGCAAGAGAAGAAAATTTTAGAATTGACGGATGTGAAAACGTATTTCGATGTGCCAGCACATTTTTGAAATAGCCTCGTGTTTTATTTACACTCCTAGAATTTATTTCATTTTCTTAATAGGGTTGACTTATCAAAATGTCACACACGTAAATGTATTTTTAATTTATATACGATTTGTTACCTCGTCGTATTAATTTTTCAATTATCTATCATATCTGTTGATAAGTTTTATTAAACGTAATTACAACTAATTGATTATTCGATTTAAGATCATTTTTGTTCCCCGTGGAAAAAGGTATTGCGATCATATTTTAACAATAACAATATTCGTTAGTAATTAACTTTTAAACATGCATAAAAACGACATATTCGTACAGGTGCATGAACACAGACACGCGCGCGTAGATTTAAGTTAAACGATAAAGCGAAAAAGCGTGTGCATGTATAAATATCAACGATTCTTAATGACCAGTCGTAAAAAATAAAAAATAAAAAAGGAACAAAAAAGAAACAACGAAATGCAACGAGTATTTTGCTGGGAAAATCATTAATGATAAAAAATTGAAGAAATTGTTAAGCACAAAAAGGGGTAATGCGGAAAAATGGTCGAACCCCAAAAGACTGTGGGTAGGTATAACGTTGAAATAATAAAATAATGGGATAAACCGTAATGACTGCACCGAGATTTCATGGGCTTTTTTTTTTCTATTTTTATTTAGGCGACAGGGCGAAAAATCGCGAATGAAAAATGATAATTGATATAGATGAAACGGAAGTGCAGTAGCAGTGGGAGATATGCTAACGCGTTGGAAAGGAAGAAAGAATAAGGGGTTGGTATATTTCGAAGTTAGGTGGAAAAAAGTAGGTCAGTTGGAAGATATAGAAAGAAAAAGGAAAAAAGAAATGAAAAATAAGGAAGGAGAAAGAGAAATACAGTGGAAGGAAAAGATAGAACAGGTTGAATCAAAAATATAAAGCGTACTGGCTAGAGACTTACGAAGTAACATAAGAAAAGCAGAAAAGAACGAATGTGAGTTAAAAGAACGATTGTTTTCTTCGTTTCTAAAAAGATCACATATTCCCTTTATGTATCTATCTTTCTCTTATTCTTTTCTCTCGATTATTATAGTTAATTAAGATATTAAACATTTATCTTAAAAGATGTGAGAGTTATTGTTTTCTTTTTAAATAAATTGATTATACAAAATGATAGAAATAATAATTGTATTATTCATTCGTGTATCGTCGTGTGTCGAGGTACATATTTACTTTTATGCATTTATTTACGCAATAAATCACAGGAAATATCACGAAAACGCAATGGAAGAACTTAAACTTGCGACTCCCTAATCCAGTGAATCAAACTTTATCTCACGGAAAATTCAAATTCCATAATAATTCGGTAAACAGTAAACTTCAACTACTACTACGATGCTTTAATTTCCTCTTCCGATTCTGTTCTGTTCTCGCACCATTGACCGTAGGAATATTTGTTTTTATATTACTTATTTAAAATGATTATTAGAATATCCTTGTTTATTTGATATACAAATTCACGAGTATATTTTCATTTCTTTCAAAAGAAATAATGAATTTAAATAATAATCTCTTTATTATTTTCATTATTTTATCTAATGTATATTACTTTTATATTTCTTTTTTATTGAACTTTTATTAAGTTATTTATGAATCAGCTTAAATAATTTCTTTTAAATTAACGTTTATGTGTGTCATATATTTTAGTTGAACATTTTAAGGATCTCATAAGCAGCTTATGATATCATATCCCCGAGTAAGGATTATATTAGTAATTGTAATATCAAAAGAAAGGGTAATTTCAATTGAAATTTCAGTAAATAATATTGTTTCACTATCTTAATTGTGCTCACAGGTGGCATGGTTACGAGTTGATACGCAAACCATACTGACGATAGCGAATCACGTGATAACGAAGAACCACAGAATCTCGGTATCTCATAGTGACCACCGTACGTGGTTTCTCCACATACGCGAAGTCAGGGAGTCTGACCGAGGATGGTATATGTGCCAGATCAACACAGATCCTATGAAAAGTCAGATTGGTTATCTCGAAGTTGTCGGTGAGTATTATTCCTATCTATTTATTTTTTCATCTCAACAATATATATATTTATACATACTTCACATTTCATCAATCGTGTTTTATCATTATTGTTTTCACGACAAATCACTTTGTCCTCGTGTCATTCTATAAATATTTAACACCATTCGATATTAAATTTGATTTCATTAAAAGACAGATTAACATTCATTATTCTTCTTCTAATAATAATAAAAAGATAATATCTGCTTTTTATTTTATTTTTTTATTATTTAAACGTTAACGCGTAGAATACATTTATGATTAAAATAAACAATCGTTATCGTATACTATTCGATAAAGATTAATTATTCGATTAATGATCGGAACAAAAATTAAAATGCAATTTTTCTTTTCCTTATTATTAACGTTTTGTGATTGAGAGAATAGTTGTACGAATTGTCACGTTCGCTTCGAAGATAGTAGATAACACAACCGGTTTCTCTCGGATCGTAGAAACGGATTGCGACGCCAGTATACGTTAACGGTTCGCGTCCGAAATAATTATTGTCAGGATGTTCGCATCACGTTGATAGCACGCTATCTGATACATGGGTATAATTCATGATATTTCGGACCTATACGCGCGAGAACGCGGAAATTACATAGGATTTCGCACTTTCCTCTATCGACCATACATACTTCGCTCTCTATTTCTGTACAATCGATTACGATTAAAGACACACCTTCGATATTCTCTCTTTCTCTCTCTTTCTTTCTCTTCACACTTAAAAAAATATCAAAAAAATATTATATTTACTATACGAATAAATATGAATAGAAGATTCAACGTAATGAAATGTATTAAGCAAATTTAATATTTGTTTCTTTCAATTTGTCCTATTTCAATTTGATGACTTGATATTATTCAATTATTAAATATAATACACGCGTGTGTGCACTGATATTATAATATCGTTTATTTTTGAATCAATCTCATTGCTTTTGTTTCTATTAATTCTATTTCAAATATATTGTATTAATTCATTGTGTATAAACGTATATAACACCCTTCTGTTCTTAATAATTTATAAGCACAAAACATGATAATTTTCAACTTACAAAAAGGAATAGGTATGCGTGGTAGAAGTGAAGGTGTAGTAATAGCTTCGTTTATAATAAAAGGGGAAGAAGACTATACATTTAATCCCACACTTTCGTACTTGTTATTACAAACGTACTTATCCTTCTATTTGCATAAGCGCGTTTAAATTTATACCAACGGCGATCTACGGGTATTTTATAATTTTACCTGATAAAAATAAAACCAGAAAAAGAAAAAACAAAGTAATGTTTAAACGTTAACAATCATTTAATAGATTATACTGATTTATTAAATACAATTTTTAAAACGAAATTGATTATTTCGTAAAGTTAATAAATACGAATTTAATGTTGATATGTAAAAATGATCATTATAATCATCAATATGATTGGTATATCTTGGATATTGAATTAAACATTAAAAACAATCATTTTAATTTACACACACACACAATTATCTTCTTATTACTTTAGATTATATAATTATCGTCATAATTATTATCGATTTGTTTTTTTTTAATAAACACGCATTATATACAATTACATATTAGATAAGATGAAAATTACTAAATTGACTGACGAATAGAACAGGCTTATTACCAACGAAGATTACAAGTTTTTTTTCTTTTCTTTTCTTTTTTTCCATTCGAAAACCGGGGGACGTAAAACCATGCTTGGAAGCTTTAACATTCGCTTAATTTGCAAGGCATTAACCTTGTTATATTATAGGTAGAGCAATATTATGGCTGGGTGGAGGTGGTGGTGATGGTGGTGGTGGACTTTGGTAGACTCAGAACAGTAACGTAGTATACTCTGTGCACGTAGTACTCGTGGCACGCGAACGATCTTTACTACCCTTCTCGGAAATGAAAAGCCCCCCTCTCCCCACCCTCGTCTCTCCCCCTACTCCCCCTACTACAGTGTTCACTCTCTTTCTCTCTTTATAAACGAATGCGCGAGTAGTAAGCTTAGTCTTTCGTTTGTATCGCCATCCCCCAAGTACAAACACTCTTGCCTCGTATATCTGATATACTTTTTCATTTTATCTCTATCTCTTTCTGTTTTTGTCTTTCTCTTTCTCTCTCTTTCTCTCTCTCTCTCTCTCTCTCTTTTGCTTTTTCTGTTTCGGGTCATCAGGCCACTCTATTTCTAGTTGCTTTTGATACAGTCCAGGCAATAAAAAAAAAAAACAGAAAAAAATAGGATACCAAAAGTGCAGCAAAGGTTCTTGTTTCTTGTTCCATACGCAAAATTTTCCTTTTTTTTCTCCCCCCCCCTCTTTCCATCTCTCTCTCTCTATCTCTCTCTCTCTACCCTTTCTTTTCTCTTTTTTTTTTCCTCTTTTCAAACGGATTTTCGAAATACTTTTAACCTTTTTTTCGTTTGCTTTGCTTTGCTTTTGATTATTTTTCTTTTTTTTCTTTTTTCTTTTTCATTAAAAATATATTTATATTTAAATCTTACTTTTTGATTTTCGCTCGGGATTAAAAAAGTAGATAGAAAATATGGGATATTCGAAGAAGTATCGGAAATAATCGCAGATATTTCGCAAAGTAATTTTTTCGCGTGAACGAGTACGCACATATGTGTCTCTAAACAAATTAACATTGCTACATTATATTATTATACATATAATATTTCGAAATGTTCTGATATTGTTTTATATTTTATCACAGATTTCAGTTTCGAGAGTTTATATTATAAATAATTAAATTTTCATTAATGAAATCTTTTATGCGTAATTCTAAAACCATTGATGGAAATATTATTTATGAATATTACCAATCAAATGAGAATAAATTATTGCTAATATACGTTGAGCTAGGTTAATGAAGTTAGAAACAAAATCAAATTTTGCGAAAAGAAAAAAAAAAAAGAAAGAACGGAAAAAATGTTGTCTCGTGTATGTGTGTGTGTGTGTGTACACATTTAATCATTTTCTATACTCACCTAAGGCGATCACGCATGCTGTGTTCATTTCGGTTTTCCAATGAATTAATACTTCCTTAATTAGTCTCTTACGCGAACGTGCCAAATTTCGAAGAGCATTTTCCAGTAGCGTGTGCCGTTCAAACCATAGTTTGCCTCTGAAATCGCCTTTCCTACCGTGACATGTGCTAATAATGTGAAAGAGTAAGAGAGAGAGAGAGAGAGAGAGAAAGGGAAAGAGAGAGAGAAGAGTACAAGCAAGCTTTCGTAAATTACACGTAGTAACGAGCTTTGCTTGTCGGATAATTATTTAATATTCGTATAAGGCATAGTTAATAGATTAAGAAAAACATTTTTTAGAAGGAAGAGGGGGGGAAGAAGAAAAAAAGAAATTAATTAAATATATATATATATAATTTTTTATCGTTTTTGATCATCGTCGTAATTCGTTCATCGTTTTCAATTGAACGTATACGCGTTCTCTTTAAAGTTATTTCATTTTTTTTTATTTTTTATGAAAAACAAACGTAAAGAGAGAAAGAGAGAGATAAAGAGAAAAAGATATTTTCGTTCGGGGCGGAAAAAGGGATCATTTTAAGCCGAGTAATAACGTACTCCACGTTACCAAGGCTTATTTGTAATGAAAAATCCATCGAGAGATTCACGATTAAGGGCAAAAAGGAAATCGCTCGACAAAGACGGGTGTACGAGAAAGAGCAAAGAGATAGAATGTAAAGTAGAAAGGTAAAAAAAGAAGAAGAAAGAGGAGTGAGAGAGAAAAAGAGAGAAAGAGAGAATCCCGTTTACTTTCAGAGGTAGAAAAGTACATGTGTACGTGTATACACATGAATTGTATATATATATATATATATAGATATATCTTCTTGGCATTTCGACTCGCAGAAATGTTCGATCGGTCTCGGGACCGCACTTTGCGTCCTATACGATGCATCACACTCGGTAAAAGATTTCTTAAGCGGCGAAGAGAGAGAGACAGAGAGAGAGAGAAAGCTTTCTCTTTTTACCAGAGCTACGATCCGCAAGAAAAAGAGAGAAAGAGGGAAAAAAAAGGACATAAAGAAAGAAAGAAAGAAAGAAAGAAAGAAAGAGAGACGATGTGCCGATTTACATCTTGCTGGTGCTTTTCGAAGGAAACCGTACGGGTATTGTATACGGGCTTAGGATACTACACATACGTATACTTATACATTGATACAACGCTAGTAACAGAAGCGAAATGATTTCACGAGGGAGATGAACTTCCGTAAGTAGCCGCTCGGCTATACGTGAAAGTACTCCGACGGTTTCCAACGAAACGGAGGTATGACTTTGCTTGTAGTAGTCGTGTGTGTGAGAGAGAGAGAGAGAGAGAGAGAAAGAGAGAAAGAGGGGTTTACGGACGAAACTCACGAGATTAAATTGCTACAGATGGGATGCAAGAGCCTCTCCTCCTCCTCCTCCTCCCCCCTGTTCCACCCCCTTCTCCCCCTCCCCGCATCTCGAGAATACCAATTTGATTTCGGTACGAACGCGGTATGAGCATGGAGGTTACTGGAAAGATCGTAAAATATATAACAAACGTTCACAACGAATCTCATGGCATCGTTTGCTTGCCAGCAGCAGCTAAGAATGGACAATCCCCGAGTTCTTCTTTTTCTTCTTCTTCAACATGAAGAGTAGGGGATATTTTGGGAGAACGAATGTTATTCGAATTATTCGAGAATTTCATCCTCGACGAGATATTTTTGATGAATCGAGGACAAAGTTACTTATACGGCTACATGCGTCTCCCCCCAACACCCCCTCATCCACCACATTCGACACCATTCCTTTTACAATTTCCCCTATTTTATATCTCATCGACGATAAAATTAATTCAATGATTCTCGTTTTGAAGCAAATAATAATTAGATTTAAACCGAGAATTTCCGGTAGAGGAGTATGATAATTTTCGTGCTGTGATAATAATTATGCCATTTACATAAGCATTACGCGAGTAAATAACATTTTAAAAGGATTGAACGCATTGACTAAATATATGCAAACGTATTTATTCGGAAATATGTTATTTTTAATGTATATATTTTGGTTTTTTATTCTTTTTTTTTTATATAATATATATGTACTAATGTATCGAATCACGAACGTGTATAATAAATATCGTTAAGTGATATTTATATACGTATATAATTTATTTTTGAAAAGTTTTTATTCTATCTTAACAAAGGTAAATGTATAGTAAGTGTGTCCTATATGTGGATTAACTACCGGAGATTAAACTCATTTCGAAGTATTCGATGTAATTTTCAAAGTGACTTTACCGACAGTCAATAGAGACTGAGCTACTCATAACCCATAAAATTTTTTGAATGAACAGAATATGGTTATTTGTGAACACGTCTAAATGATTTGTATAATGTTAACCAGAGAGAGAGAGAGAGAGAGAGAGAGAGAGAGAGAGAGAGATCTCATCTTCGAATGGAATTTTAATTTTACAAAAAAAGCTATTTGTAAATGAGCTCTGCTTCTTTTTTCCTCTCTTCCGTAGCTTCTGAAAAAAAAAAATAAAAAAGAGAGAAAAAAGAAAAGAAAAATAATATTCCGCATTTTACCGGAAAAGTATTTTCCTCCTCGTAAACCTAACAATCATTTTATTTCGTTTTAAAAAGATATTAAAAGTTAGAATAGTTTTCCGTTTGAAAATACGTATAAAATGTATTCCATTGAAATTAATCATTTTTAACCATCAAAAATTCCACAGGATGGTTTAAAGAATAGATAAATAACTTCAACGAGCGTTCATTTAATTTTATCAAAATAACAAACAATGTGGAAAATACGGAAGTGTCTGCAAATAATAGTGTATAACGTTAGAGTATAAAATTACTGGCTTTTCTTTTTTGTTTTCTAAGTTTTTCTTCTTCCATTCGATTGAAACTTTTCTAAATTGAAATATCGATTATACCATTTCAAATGTAAGATTCAATATTTCTTCATAACACGCGTAAGCGCAGATTTATTATACTTACACTTTTTTTTATTATAATATATTATATATTTATATATTTTAAATAAACGACAACATTATTAAATGATTCGAAATTTAAGAAGGAATTAAACGAGAAATATCTCTTACAAAACGTGTACACCAAAATTGAATAAATAATTAACTGAATAATAGAAATGACTAACCGTTTTATTCAGCGGTATTACCTTAGTACCTGAACGAATCGAAAACTTTTACGGGAAGAAGAATCGACTTAAACTCTACTTTACTGCTCGCATAACCTATTTCAAACTGAAAACTTTGCGGCTCTCTTCCGTTTCGTGCTTTGCAAAGTTCATTTTCTTTTAACCCGGGAATTTTCATTCGCTCGAATAAAGACGCGCGGGAAGCGTTAGCGTAGAAGAAGAAAACTGAATGAAAAGATATTGATGTCTATAACGATGTCTGAACAGGGAGAAAAAATGAAAAAAAAAAAAAGAAACTTATACAAAGAAATTTTAATGATTTCATATATAACACGAATGTTTTAACGTAAGCTTCTTCCTATTTATTTTACGATAATCCGAATAAATTGTTCGTTTATTATAACATTTGTTTCTATATTATCAGCTCGATCTCTTATTTTATAACGAAATAAAATAAATGATATTAGGAAATGTGAAATTGAATCGTAGTAATAAAAATGAACGCGGTTTTTTTTTTTGTATTCTTTAAACTAATACCAAAAAATCGAAGATTGTCACGTTGGCTTTTCAAGTAAACACAATATTTTTTTGTTCTTACAAATAATACGAACATACATATATTATATAATCCGTTCGTATGAACTATGAACTAAAAAACGAAAAATAAAATTAACGTTGATTTGCAAGGATTACTTCTATACCTACTTATATTCAATTAAAAATATTAATTGTACGATAAATGAGAGATTGTCGTATAAAGATTTCAATTTAAATCATGTATCAATTAAATTTAAATATTTGAAATCGAAAAATAAATAAAACTATAGCCCAGTCTCTCGGAATCGTGTATTTCATCTCTTTTTTACGTTTGTTCGTAAAAGAATCATCTTGAATAGAGTTTTACGAAGAGAGGGATTTACAAAATAAAAGCAAATCGATTTGACGTGTACCGTGTATGTTCACACCTTTGAAACGGGCCTAGGTCAGAAAGTAATATGTATCTATCCATGCTATACGAGATTTTCTCCACTCATCCTCATCTTTCTCTGAAGCTTCCTCATTCACGAAGGAATCTAGTGAACGGTAAGGGAAGGGTAGGGAAGGGTGGGGTAGTTGTAGAAAAAGGGTGAATTGCCGAGCTTATCTTCAAAGCTTGGAGTAGACTAGCCGTTCGAGATTGCACAAATTTCGCAATATTAGAGGAGAGAAGTAACACACGGTATATACTCGTGGTGAGCGAGCGAGGGGGGTTGGGGTGGGGGTGGTTGGCTGCTTGAAAGTCGAGCCGTGGTAACGCGAGCTAGTAGCCTAGTATTCGAGGGTGGTAACTACGAGGATTGGAGGGTGGCACCGACACCAAGAAGAAGAAGAACAAGAACAAGAAGAAGAAGAAGAATAACAACAAGAAGAAAAAGAAAAAGAAGAGGAGGAGAAGAAGGGTGAGGAGGAGAAAGATAAGCTAGTTGCATTGGGGTTGCGGACAAGCTCAAACTAACCAAACCAGTCAGTCGTTCATAAAAAAGATGGAAAAACGGGGGTGGAGAAAGCTCGGATTGTGAGTGTGCCGAAACCCACCCCCTGTCTACTCTTTTTTCTTTCTTTCTTTTTTTTTAGTTGACAACAACGTTTTTCTAAGCGCGTAATGAATAACAAGCGTATAACGGTAGCAACGGTGGTGACTACTCAGCCTTGGCAAACTTATTTTGTAACGCCGAGCAACGAATGAAGAAAGAGAGAGAGAGAGTAAGAGAAAAGAAATATTGGAAGGAATGTTCTTTGTCATCCTCTATGTCGCTTAATTAGCGTATATTATTTTCTACGATATAATGAACCGGACGGCGGAAATGTTGGTGGCCGGTTCGTAGTTGTAACTCTGAAGATTCTCTTTTCTCTACCTTTCCTGATTTTTTTATTCTTCTTTTTTTCTTTTTTCTTTTTTTTTCAAATAACGAGGAGCTAGTGCCACGAGATAAATTTTGTCTTTTCTTTTCTTTTCTTTTCTTTTCTTTTCTTTTCTTTTTTACTCCTCTCCTTTTCTAATTCGTTTTATTTTCTCTTCGCGAGAATATTTATATATAATAAATGTGTATATTATATATTTATACGTTTATAAATATTAATAATAAGAAACGTATTTATTATGTAAATGATAAGATCGATAGATTGCATTGCAAATCAAAAACGATTATTAATAATTATTTTATTATTCGTAATCGTTTGATTAACACAATAATGACTTTTTCTTTCGAAGTTCGTATAATAATACTGTACAGATCGGTCTCACAGATTCGTTTAAGTTTTTAACGTAATCGCACTTGTAATCTTAAACGTAAAGATTACAATTTTCTTATTAACGAAAAAATGATCATTCAAGATTTTGATTACCTATTATTAAATCAATCGAAACTAATAAAATCGTTATAGAACATAATATATTCTTTTTTATTTTACTTTGACCAATCGATATAACGATAACCAAAGTTTATAAGAAAGAATAAGGGGCGGAAGGGGGAGGGAAAGGTGCCAGGGTCGGGGTGGGGAGTTATCGCGAATTTCTTTTTTAATACGCTTTGACGGAAATACCAAAGTATACTTTTCCTCACTTGAATTCGCCTTTCTCACAGCATCATCATCATCCTCCTTCCCTTCCTTCTATTCTACACCCATCCTTGTAAGAACAATAACGACTGTAAGAGAATAGAAGCACATTACCACGATGAACAGTACTTTTGAGCAATAACCAACGTAGTAACGCTATTATTGTTTCCTTTTACGTCGATATATGCCGAGGGTGTGGAAAGAAAAAAAAAGAAAAAGAAAAAAAAGGACAAAAAAAAAAGAAAAAAGAAAAAAGAAAAAAGAAAAAACGAAAAGGAAAAAAAGAAAAAAAAAGATGGAAGAACGACGGGAGAGAAAAATATTCGTTTGGTGCCTGCAGCAATTTGATAGCGTTACACGCGAGCGTCATTCGAGTCGACGCTTTTATGTATCGGGTAAATAGAGTCGTTCTTTTCTCTCTTCTTCGTTCCCCCCTACCCCCTTACCCCCCTCTCTACAACCACCCACGACCCACCCACCTTTTTCTATCTTTTTATTTCCCTTGCCTTAGTAACGATACCCAAAAGATTTCGATCGAAAATTCAGACAGACGGACAAGTAGAGTCCTTTTGGTGGATCGTATGTCCTTCGACAAAGTGATCCATTGTCCTTGGTACTCAATTCCTCGAGTGGAAGAAGAGGAATGGTGGAGGAGGAAGAGGAGAAGAATCTTTCGTAGGGCCACTTGAACAGTATATTTTCATTTTTTCTTTTTTTTTTTTTTCCCCCCTTTCAAACTCTCTTTTTCTTTTTCTCTAAACGCTGACAGATAACAAGATGGTCAAGATAAAACGAGTGACGAGATGAGAAGAAGTAGGAGGTATCTTTCACGAGAAAATTCTTCTTTCGTTTCGTTCATTTCGTTCGTTCGTTCGTTCGTTCGTTCTTCTATACCTCGTGCAAGAAACATTTTCTGAGTGGGGTGCGAATGTATGTGAGTGTTAGTGTGAGTTTGAGATAGAATGAGAAAAAGAGAAAGCTTGCTTTTCTCTTTATCCCTCCAACAGCAAGCTGAGAAGTGTTACCTTCCAAATAAGGGCGGTAGTGAAGCTTACTACGATTTCCAGCTCGTTATTGACTCACAAAACCGGACAATTTACCTCTACCGTGTATAACAATAAACCCCCTAGCCTCMCCCCTCCTAGCCACAACAATAATGACTATGAGAAATCTCTGACAAATATCGGTCTTTATTACTGGCCATGATTTTCGAAATTTTCTTCTCTCTAATATTCTTTGGGTTTTGCTTCGAATGATTAATTCGTTACATAGGTGTGTAATCGATTATTAAAATGTCAGAATGGCAAAAAGTTACATGCTTTCTAACAAAACGTTTACAATGATTCGATATAATGTGATATTGTCAAGAAAATGATTGTATATTATGAAGTTATTTGACAGGTAAGAATTATTAAAGAAAATTGATGGACGAACAAAAGTTTCTGTTGGATATTTTTATTTTGTTTTTTTTCCCCCCCCCCCCCCCAAAAATATAACCTTAAGAAAAAATTTGTTTCCATGNTAAAAATATAACCTTAAGAAAAAATTTGTTTCCATGTATTACAATTGAACATATTTCATATCATTAAAAATAAAGAAAATATTTAGGTGGCCTTCCTACGATTCTGGGACATCTTTTATATCAATTCATATACTTATTAAATATATCTACATTTATATGTTGGTATATAGTATATTACGCATATATATATACAGAAAGGGTTTGTTCCACACCAGCTGTTACGTTATTAAAACGTCCCGCTGCTCTTGTATCTTGCGGTAATGTAAATAAAACCTACGTAAGTAAAATATAATACCTCTTTTGTGGCTTATATAACGAAAATGTAGGCATCTTAAGTACGCCATTTTATTTTGGCACAACCATGTGGATGCATCTTTTAATCTATTACCTTTTATGGATTAATACTTTTTCGTATAAAATTTGGAATTAATAATAATAATAATTATAATCACTTCATTCAATTTCAGCTCGACAAATTTCATTATCAAATATCTCTTCTATTTATATCTTCATGAAACAAGACTTTTTCATTTCAAACGTTGCACAGCTCAGTCAAGAACACGCGTACTTTAGAAATTTGTTCAACAACAAATACTTATATAACATTATTCAATTTACAATTGATTTTTTATTTAGAATTATTACCTGTTTGTTAGTACCATCAATTACAGAACACTTTGTATAAATATTCTTATATGGTGCTAACGATAAGGAACATCAAATCACATATTTATGTAATTATGTAATTAGTAGTAGTATATACACTTATCTTATGTACACTTATCATCCTCCTATATATGATTGATTTTTTTTTCTGCATCATTCATATTTATAATGTTATATACATCCTAGTATCTATTACGAGTAACTTTGAACCTACACGATACGTTTTACAAGACTCGGCCAATTCTCTCACATTTACGCACATATATGTGCACGAATATATATATATATATATACATATACGTGTGCACGATATATCCAACGTAGGTAGAGGAACCGGGCGCAAAGCACTTGAATTATTCACGAAGTCGGAGCAGGCTTGCACTTGCTAATTAACCGACAGCCTGTTGTCACGTGAGCTTTCTCTTTAAGCTCACAGATTAGACGATGAAAGAGCTTTTCGCGTCTTTCTCCTTTATCTCGAAGAATTCGTCGATTCAACAGTTTTCCTACGAATCCTCGTTCAACATACACACAACCTTCAAAAATTTACTCTTTTTGTTTTTTCTGAAATTTATATCTCTATTTGATAATAATATTATTTAAATTTTATCATCGTTGAGGCAATACCTTTAAATCGTTTATTTAAAATCTTACGTATGTACATATGTCATGTTAAAAGAATTTACATTTATATATTGTTAGGTAATACTTATCGTGCAGTACACACACACATATATATATATATATAATATTATAAATCTTTGTTTTAATCTCCTCAAGCTTCTTATACTTTGCAAAGTAATAACTTTATCTTTTAAGTATTATATTACATAAAAGACGTAAAAATAATTATTCGTGTAATAGACATTGTATTTTGGTTTATTTTTGGGCGCACGAGTAAGTATTTCTGTTCCATTTTATGAAACGAAATATACTTCTAAATTGTAGTTACTAATTCTTCATTTTAATGCAGTTTAATTTTGAAATACTCTTGTTTACAATTTCAAAATTTACATCTTAAATATTAAATGCATATTTGACGATTCGTAATTTCTAAGAGAAGGGAAACGAATTTATTATTATTTTATGTTAGCTCGACAGTAATTCTGATAAATAATATAACGATAATGATTACATAAATAAAAAAATAGAGATATTTAATTTATTGTGAGTAATGTTTCGTTGATTGAGCTGTGATTCTTTTTCTTTTCGTAATAAGATTTTGAATTAATTAAATTTATTAAGTTATCGTGTTTCTCTCACTTTTTCTATTTTATCGTAGTGAATGTAATTTGTTTGTAATCTCGATAAGTTCCATGCTTAATTATAGGTAGGTCGAAACGAATAGAGAGAGAGAGAGAGAGAGAGAGAGAGAGAGAGAGAGAGAGAGAGAGAGAAAATAAATTTATCGTGTAAAGTATATATTCAAACGATTACCGTTCGACAGTTTTCTCTACATGTGTTTTTTGTGTGAGCGTAAACAAATTAAGAAATATAGTTCGATAGTGGTTTCGTGCATTGATCTCGATCGTAATTTAGTTTCCATAATATAATAGATTATTTCGAACAATGCTTTTACGTCGAAAAACATATTATAAGCTTCGTTTGTAAATTTAATGAACCGATTAACCGTGTTAATTTTCATTCAATTTGTCCGATATATTTTATCTATTGAAGAAAAAAAGAAAAAGAAGGAATTGGCTAAACATCGGAGATTTTGTCTTCTTGTTTTACGTTCTCATTCTTTCGAATGATTTTTATCGGTACTACTATCCGCGTTGTCATGCGAAGTATTGGAATTTGGTAACTTTACTGATAAGTTCATAGACATTATCGGAAATACGTTGAGCTACGGCCGAATCGATAACTATAATGGAAAGGCAATGTATCGTTGCAGAGCGACGGGCATGAAGCTATTCGTCGACGATGCTTAAAATCTGTTACGCCGTTGCAGTGATGCATTGCAGCGTAAATCATACGCCACCGCACGATATACTTCATTTTCGATGTAGGTAACATAGTGGCGGCTAGCTATGTTTATTAATCAGATAGATACAATTGTATCTCTTTCTCTCTCTCTCTCTCTCTCTCTCCTTCTTTATGTATATATAATATAGATCGCTTTGCATAGTTTTAGATACTGATCGATAATGATAAAAAACATACTGAAGATTATTTGATGATCAACCGAAAAACGGTAATCTAGCAATACGACACTCTATTTATTTGTTAATTACTATGTATATTATATATAATCATTAGCGTATATTATTATTTACATAATATTTGTAAAAAGGTTACACGTAAGATTTAGAAATTTTCGAATGTATTTGAAAGGTAAAAATTCTGAATATATTCATACGCAATTAAGTATAATTATCACGATCAAATCCGGAACGAGTAGTGGTTTCATTTGGAGCACATTTCGTCAAACAAGTTTTTCCTCTTTTAACTTCCATCTGAATTTCGACTTATTCTCTCTCTCTCTCTCTTTCTTTTTCTTTCTCTATTTTTCTCACATATAGACACGTCCACAGAGGACGATGTCCCATTTAGCACGTTGGCATGCAATGACTCGAATACGTTGTTCGATTTACGCATCGAAATTAAGCCACGCTTGATTTACACCAATTCCGTGATAGAGATCTATAGATATATATCTTTTTTTTTATTTTATTTTATTTTATTTTATTCTTTTTTTTTTTTTGTGTAACCATTTCCACGACCATCGAGACTCATGATGCACACTATTTTCACTGTCACGAAGTCTCCTCCTGGTTTTAGTAGAAGTAGCTCTGAAAGAATAAAATAGGGGAAAGAAAGAAAGACAAAAATAAAGAAAAATGTTAAGAGAAAAAAAGTGAGAGAGAGAAAGAGAAAGAGAAAGAGAAAGAGAAAAGCCAGGGACGAAAAAGAACCGCTTTATTTTAACGTCACGTTGGCATGATTAAACAAAGCCGTAAGAGTTGAAATGAAAAACGCGCGAGGAGTGGAATTTGTAAAGGGAAACAAAGGAAAGTGGCAAGTAACATATGTAAATCAAAAAATTTTCTTGAGTTGAATGTTAAACTTTCTGGGACGATCTTTATTTTCATTAATTCAAGTCACTGGACGCATAACGTTACAATAATCTTTAACCTTTAATATTCAATTATTTTTAATAACTGTGTGATTACAAATTATTCATTTTTTTCACGATTTTATTTCATTACTTATTTTACATTATATAATTTGATCGGTTTATCGAACCATTTCATTGGATTGATGTATAAATTCATTTAAAATATTTCAATAACATATATTTCCACAAATTCATAAAAAAGATCAAATGAAAATGTTTAAATAACATGATTGATTTAAATGACATATAGAAAAATTTTATGAAATAGTTTAAAAAAGAAAAAAGATAAAATAAATTATATAATAGCAATATTAAATTAAAACTTTAAACTCGTGCTAATAATTATGTATTAATTCAATATTTTTAGAAGAAAAGTGTGTTATTGCAATATTGACGTGTACTATACTTTGTAATAAATAATTCATGTATATATATATATATAACGTATGTATATATATATATATATTTCATGTATGTATATATATATATATATATATTAACGTACATTAAATATGTATCAACAGTAATTATCACACGCTACGTTTAAACGTGTACTACATATTTTTCTTTATTCTACCAATAACTTTATTAATGCTACAACACAAATTAAACAACAACAAAAAAAAGGGAAAAGAAAAATATTATTCATAACTTGTAACCCCCGATGTAATATTTGTACCCATTTGTTTTTATCACAGTTTGTTGAGAGAATTCGCATCCAAAAGAGAAAAAGTTTAATACAAGTGTTCGTGTTTTTTTTTTTCACTAACCGTTGTCTCTTTGATACATTTTCCTGTCCCCTTTTTAAGTAGGAAGAAATTACGAAAAAGACTTGTAGAAATATTTTATTTTAATCTAAGATACTGCTTAAGGGTAAAAGCTCTAAATAAAAAGAAACGTGTCTGCTCGTGTCTACTCTTATACAGACCTTCGTTGTAAAAGAGATTGAGTGGTAATGAAATCGAGAGAATAAAAAAAAAGAGAGAGAAAACAAGATAAAAAGTAAAAAAAAAAAAAAAGAAAAGAAAATTAATGATCAAATACATTTAATACCGAGCGTCTGCAAGTGTTAAATACAAGAAAACGTGGGTTGAATGTGAAGTTAAAGAAAGACCTACATTTATTTGTTTCCGTTGAAATTTATTTATTTATTTGGTTTTTTTTTCTTTTTCTTTGGGGTCTCTGGAAAATTGCAATTGTTGTGCGACGACGTGATAATAATTGGAGGGAAATTAAATAGTCGACGATTTATCTGCGTGTTGGATGAAGAATAAGTAAAGTTAAAAGTAAGCAAGAATACTGGGTAAGAAAAATTTGACATAATCCGTGATAAGTATCGTTCTCTTGTGCTGGTTAGTAGAAATCAAGAAACTGAGATATGATTCCCGAGAGACGTACTACCTAACAAGAGAAAGTTCTTATCCTAAGAATTATAATTTTAATGAAACTTAATATTTAGAGCACATCGAGTTATTTAAGGAAAATCTTTTTTCTTTTTTTTTTCTCTGCTTTTTTTGGACGTAAATTTACATTCGAAAAAATGAAATCACTCTGCAAAGTATTCCGTATTTTTTGCGTTTCTTTTTTTTTTTTTTAATATAATTATAATAGGATAATCTTAAGGAATATATAAAGAAAAGAAACTTTTCATGAAAGAATTACATTATATTTTAAATAATATGTTAATTAGAGTTGCAACAGAAAACTAACGGTAATTTCAAAATGAAAGTTCAACAAATATTATTTCAAGAAGTATTATTATTTAAAAAATTGACAATGGAGAATTATTTAACAGTCGGTTCGTTAAATATAAATTTATAGAATAATAAAACTCGAATAATTTGATTATTAAATTTGTAGAGAGAAACAGACAAGATAGAGACAATTAACATCTTCGAGAGAGAAAAGCATGTAAAATTATTTATATATTCGATATAAAAATGACTTTGGGGTATATGGAAGTTATTAATGAGAAATTTTGCCAACCTTTTTATTACTTTCAGATTAGAATATTAAATTATTTCGTAAAATAATATCGAAATGACAGTCTTTGATTTACAATCAGTTGCCCATACCTAAATACACAAACATGTTTGCATATGCATAGTATGAAAGCGAATATACACAGGATAGTGTTTGCGACAATCGCATTGCATCTGTCGCAACTGCCAATTACATTTGCTTTAACGTAAGCTGATTAGTATAAATAATGATTCATTATAACTACCTTTATTCTTAAGGGAATGAAATTGTAATACATGTTTTTGCATGAAGAGGAATACAATGTTGAATACAATTTTATTATTATAAGAAATTACGTAAGACGAAATTATTCTATATATTATTATTAAATAGGCTTAACATAGTACTGCTAGTACAAAAGACTAGGAAAATTAAACCACGAGAAGAGATGCTTTGTGACTAATTCAATTTAAGTATTCTTCACCGTTGGAAATACCGTTGCATTCGTTTATTGCTAAAGAAAAAAAAAACTAATTATATAGTTGTTTTAATTGTTACTTGATTATTTTATAAGAAGTCACAATTATCTAATTACCATTAAAAAAACTTTTAAGTAATCTTTATGATAGTTGTGCTTGAGATTATTATTTCTAAAGAAATACATTTTTGTTCTCGACTTATTGTTCCGAATAATATAAACATTTCATTTTTCAATATTACATGAAATTTAATGATTATATATTTTCAATGCAAAATCGTGTAAAAGAAAATTCGTTGCTTACGTTAATTTCAGGCTTATGTTCTCAAAAAGATTTGAAATATGAATATTTGATCAAAGGGATAATTAATATCTACAAATGATATATCTTATAAATTTCGATTACCTAACCATCAAAGAGAATTTACATTCTCGTGAAAAATGAAGAAGTATCTGATGTACGTTTTGAAAACTCCAAGGGCAGATGAAAATCCCGGAAAATGCGAGGCTAGTTTCCGATAGTATAGTGCGGTTACCGGGAGTCAAAATAGACGAGAGATAGACCTAGATTGATGCGAGACGCATGGCTTGCGGGTGCAGGACATACGATTTGCAATACAACCTTCCCCTCCCTTCCTCTCTCAGTCCCTCGTTCAATCAGGAGATGGAGAGCAGCTAGTAAATGGAGAAATCACAGGAACGAGACCGTAACTGAAGCAAACTCTCCTATTCTTATTGCCTTTACAAAGGAAATACTTTCTTTTTCTCTTCCTTTTTTTTTCTTTTTTCCCCTAACAAATGAAGAGAAAGAATCGTTGATTAAACTTCGTTTTAACATTAATCTAACAAACTAAAATATATATTTTTTCGTGTTCAAGTTTATATATATATATAACAAATATAGTAATTATATTATATGTACTTTATATAAATGAAATGTATAAAATATTTCCAAAAATATAATTGTGACTTTTGTAACATTAGAAGCAATTGCATACGATGCATTTCTACGAACTTTATCAGAATATGGTATTTTTTTATTTTGTATTATGTTGGATGAATCAAGGGAGAGTTTCTTGGTAAGGGTGAACATCTGAAAGTCTAGAAGCACACACGTCATATGGTCCAGACTATAACTCGTAACGTTTCTATTTTATTCCAAACTATTATACCGCATAACATTGGATTCGGTTCGCTGCCCTGGGCTAGTTCGACTCAGCTTGAGATTGATGGCACTAGGAGATATAGAGCAGCAAACATACAAACTCGTATACACATGTGTACGAACATATATAGTATATATATTTATAATATAATTCAGAAGTTTCAACACATGTCGAGTATATATAATAAATAATATTAAATATACAATAAATATAATTAAAATCCTTGATAAAAAGAGTAACGTTATTCATAACATTTCAAGGATGTGATAAAGTAGATAAAATATATTAAATATTTGTAAAAAAAGAAAGAAACAAAAATTGAAAATAAGTTAAATAATAGTTATCCGTACGCGAAAGCAATTTGTTTCTTGACATTTCAATTTAATTTTGTTAGACAATTATAAGAATCCCAAAGCAAAGAAAAATCGAGTGTCCAGTAGTAGATTCTACGCTACTAACGACAATCCAGATCCAGAAAGCAAAGCGTATCTCTAACAAGGCAATAAAAAGAAAAATAAATCGTCCCGTTGTTCTTTCAGGAACGTTTCTCACGCGTGTCATAACCGCTTGTATGTTGCTATTCGTCCAATCATACCGCTATTAATCACAAACCTTTTTCCCTTTGACTATGTAGTATCTTCAAAAAAAGAATAATTTACAAAAGAAAAAGGATCGTCGTAGAAAATGAGAGAGAGAGAGAGAGAGAGATAAAGCTAAGCGATAAGAGAGTTCTGTCAAGCATAGATGCAACGGGATGCATTTATCGTAGACGCGTGTGTCTTCTCCCTTCGTTCTAATTTCCGCGATGATCGAGACACGTGTCGTACGGGTTGCTGCACAATGCCGCTCCGAGTTTTGCACATTATGACACAAACGTCGCGGCACGTGGCATTAAATTTTCGGAAGGGTGACTGAAACGATGGGAATAGTAGGAGTGGTAGTGATGGTGGTAGGGGTAGTGGTAGGGGTAGTGGTCAGAAACGGACGAACCAGTGGGTGATTAATGATAGTCGCAAGGGTGGCAGCTAGTAGTCACGGGACGAATACTTCCAACACGTAACGTATACCTTCTCTCCCTATAGTAGCGTATAAAACGAAAGAGTACACGGATTCCGAGGAAGAAAGAGGATCGGGGAAAAAGGAAAAAAGGGGAATGGGTGGGATAGTTAGTAAGGGTAAAGCGTGTGTGTGGTGGGAGAAAAGAACAACGTATGTTTCTGTAATGCTAGAACGAGTACGAGTACGAATACGAATACGAGTACGAGAGAGAGAGAGAGGGAGAGAAAGATACAATGATAAAGAGAAAGAGGAGAGAAAAGAGGAGTGCTCTCGATTTGACCCGCCAATTCAGCATCAGCCATACGGCCACTCAACCGCAAATCGAATTCTAGCCTTAGGGCAGAATAAAATCGACCTCGTGTGTTGTAGGTCCACCTCCTTCACCTCCACCTACACCTACACCTCCACCTCCAGCCATACACATTTCTTTTTAGAAAGAGAAAAAGAGTGAGAGAGGGAGAGATAGTCTACTGTGCACCTTCGGGCTGATTCGCATTTAACCGACACACACGGTAAGACATTACTCGCGAGGGACACGTTTATTCGACGCTCGGAGAGTTCTTCCACTTGACTTTAGGGTTCCTCTGGACGAGCATTCAATTTTAATGGACCTACCAGAAAACCTCAAATGGGATAATATTACTCCACGAATAATAATAATAATTTCATATCTTTTGTCTTGTTGAATACAATAAGTTTTTTTGCTTATGACCATTAACAATGAACTTCTTATTCGTTAATAGCATTAATCTTATGTTTTTGGTTGGAAAACGATGTTGCTTACAACTGATTTAAGCTTAATGATCAATCGTGTTATCTTCTAATATTAATCCGTATGATTTTTATCATAATTATTCTTACGTATGTCCACGACAAATCATTCCTACAAAATGTATTCTTAATGAACGTCTAATTATCAAAATGTATGGTCAAGGGGGGGGGTAATGATTTTAAACAAAATTATTTGATAGTGAATATTATAGCAAGTTTTTATGTATATTCTTATTAAATATAATTATATCGTTACTTAAAATTATATATATATATATATAGATCTAAAGTGGATATTTTTGACGATAGATTCATAGAGAACGGATATAAAGTCGTTCGACCAGCCATGTAATAAAAGACGCTAATCGTTTGTAAGATTAAGGGAAACGATCCTTCGGAAGACGAAGTTTCAGTTCGTCGTTAAGGCAAACCGCTTTCCTTATTACCGAGAAAATTGTTTGTACGAGAGGAAGAAAGAGAGAGAGATAGAGAATGGGTTTGGGCTCGTCCTAAATTTACCGATCGTATCTCTATCATTTACGAGCAAAGGGAGAAGAAGAATAGAGAGAGAGAGAGAGAGAGAGAGAGAAGCGGCTTTTCACGACCATAAGGGAAGTTTCTGTCCGTTGAGATCTCAGTAAAGTACGTTACGATTCCAGCTTCCGCCGGATATTCCGTCGCGGATGTGTCGTTTCGCGTTATCATTCTCTACTTTATTACGTGCACGAGAGTCCCTCCTCGTGTCATGGTTGTTCCTTCTATCTCTATCCCTTTCACCCTCTGTATTCGTCTCTGTCTTTCACGTATCCACCATCCTTTCCCACCCTTTCCTCCCACTTCCTATCCTTTCTCTTTCTATTTCTCTGTTCCACGTTGTTGAGTAGTGTTTGTAGGTGAGCACAATCGTGGATCCTGGCCCTACGAATCCGTTCGTTCCGCCTCTGGTGCACGTACTGTTCGGTTCTGGGAAACCTGATTTATAGACGCATAGATATAGTATACTCCTAGCCAGTTCGCTGGCGGCTCGTGTACTTTGCTAGGGTTATTGTTGCGTTAACTGTTATGAGGACTGGTTGGAACTTGCTCTTGTAACCACTGGATAAAGGTGGTGGACGTTGCACACACATATGCATAGGTAGAGAAGGAAAAGTGAGGAGGGGGTGAATGGGGATGAGAGAACTTATTGTTAAGAACTTGTCACTGTGGAAATATGTGAGTTCCATTTTCTATGTCACCAAGTCCTCTTCGTCTTGTTTCCATTTTCTCTATGTTATAGAATCAATTTCAACTAACACAAACTCTTGCATATTTTTCTTATCATAGATTGTAAATGCAATTAAGGATGTTACATCAATTTGTCTTTATTCAATTAAAAGAAATCTAAGGTGACAAACAATTAGATTATTATTGAATACTTGTTTAAATAAGAAAGATAACAGTAATTTATTTGTGAACGTCATTCGAATAAATTTAATTATAATGAACAAGTGATTGCTTTTCGGTGTTTAAAAGAAAAAGAAACGATAGAAGATGAAAGGAGAGGAGGAGGAGGAGGTATTTTTATTTGTTAAAAAGCTAAATCGATTCGGCGCCCTTTACGAGTCTCTCGCGTCGTACTTTGAAGTAGAAATTTCGTTATTCTTACTTCAAAGCATCCTCGAAAATAGATGGAACGTTGTTAATCGTCGTAAAACACGGTATCATCATCAACGTTAAAGGATGCACACAAAACGAGAGTAAAATATGTTATTTGACGTTGTCGAGGATATCAAGGAAAGGTATAATACGGTATGATACTGATTGAAAATTATTTTTTGGTACGAAGATGTATCGATAATGTAAAAAAAAAATACATTTGTAATATTCGATCTCGAAAACAAAAAATCGAAATATTTGTTATTTTCGTGTAATTCATTTTTTGTTTTTTTTTCTTTTTTTTTTTTTTTTTTTTTTATACAGTTCCACCAGACATTTTGGACGACGAAACAAGTACGGACATGGTCGTGCGAGAAGGAAACGACGTGACATTACGATGTTCAGCAACGGGTTCACCAGCACCGAACATTACCTGGCGTCGTGAGGATGGTCAACAAATTCTCCTCGGTAATGGAGGGAAAGGTCAGTTTAACGATTTATTTCTTCGCAAACAAACGTAATTAACTTGTTTTTAGACAATGTCTAGATGATGAATTTTCTTTAATTAAAGATTATTCTATCTCTATTTTAATGTTATCGTTCCAAGTAATTTCAATTCTGAAAATGTTGCTTGTAAAAATGAATATATTTTTCTTAACTCTTTCTATCTCTCTCTCTCTCTCTCTTATATATATATATTATTTATTTCAAAGTAAAATGACGTAAATCCTTTCATCCAACGAGGAAGATACTAAAACTGATAGTTTAATATATCACAAATAAGTCAGTAGATAAATAATTAATGTTTCTTACGTCTATCTGACGGGATTAATTAAAATACTGAAGCTTAGGTATTGGGGATTATGAAATGTTTAAAAGAAAAATAGAACGAGATAAGAGAGATAATACTTATCGATCTTCATTTATTGTTAGAGCTGACTTCTTATAATTAACTAAAAGTGATTTGAAGAAGTCTTTTTGTAATGCCTAACAAAAACATACAAACGAGTAGAAGATCAAACTGAAAGTTTCATTTGTTAAGTGCAAAATAAACAAGAATATAATTCTTTCTCTGTCTCACTCTCTCTCTTTATTTCTCTTTTTGAAGGATAATCCTAAGATGGTTCAGTTTTTTTTCCATATTGTGGAAACCACGATAGTGTTTGTTTCAGACCATTTGGTGTTTCAGTAAAATACAAATTGTAACGTGCTTGCAGTGTTTCCCATTAAAAAGACTATTTTTAGTTGCCATATTTTTTCTATTCCTTCCGGCAATTTCGTTCAGATATTGCAATTTATTTTCTTTTTCGACAATTTTTTTTTAATATTCCCATCAGACTAATATTGCACAGTGATGACAGATTTATAGATTTTTTTGGTTCCTGTAATACATATATATTCAATGATAATTAATAAATAGTCGGAACTTCAAACCTAAATATGATATTGCTATTAATTAATTTCTATTGATTTAAAAAAAAAGAAAAAATTTTACAAGAAAGATTTCTTAAACATACACATAGGAATAATCTTTTCAAGTTTTGGTTTTAAGTTACATTTAATTCAATTTCAAATAAATCATGTCTCTCTCAGTGAAGAGTGTATTATCTGTGAAAGGGACCTAACTAAACCTTTATCGCTTGTTATGCATAAATTATGCTTCTACTATTTGTACGATAGTAGTTCTATAAGTACTATACAAAATATAGAACACGGTGAAATACAAAATTTATTGACGTATTCGGATTTAAAATTAGTTTGTAATACGTTAGCATTTAAATCACTGAGAATAATCATAAGAGAAATCTATTAAAATCGTTTGCTAAAGAAAATAACAGACATTATTTTAAAAGACTATAATTAAAAGAGAAGAGACGAGAAAAGACAATTTCATTTCGGCTATGAGATATTCAAATACTCTTGTATATTGCAACGACAAGATTAAGGATTATTTATACTTAAGAGAATAATGCAAATATAGAGCTACGAAACTTCCATTTTTATTTTTTTCCATTATTTCGTATATAATAGAATATTTTTGAGGATTGAATTTATAAATACAAATATTCACCTTTTAATTGGGTCAGAGAAAGAACAAAAAGAAAGAAAAAATTAGAAAAAGATTAATCAGAAATAAGAATTATTATAATCCATGGAAATGCAAATAGAATATAGGTTTAAATACATAATTACGTTTTGTTAAGTACTGAAATATCTGTTTAATTGATCCGTAATTTTATAATTCATTGAATGAGATAGGAATATTCGGTCACGTTAAACAAAAAAAAACATAATCTAATTTACTGTGTATCTCGGTCTTTAAATATAAGATGATATAATTTGAGTATTCACCTGCATAATACAAATAAACGAAACATCGTTCCTGGTATGAAAAATTACAAATTTACATCGGGACAACAGGCAGTATTCCTGTTCCGAAAGTTTTATCTTTTTGCAAGCAACTAGTTTGAAATATTACAACCCATCTCTCGTGTATAAAACCATATCAGTTGAAACCATTTGTTTTTTTTTTTCTTTTACAAACATTGGTTCACATTAAATGACGTGAATGTCGTAAAACATTATCGTGTAAAATCTATTTATCTATTTTCAATATTTTTCTATATCTCTCCCACGCAATTTTTTGTCTTATACATTAAAAAAAGAAAAACGTATTATTTAACAATTTCACATTTCAAATTGTCCGACAGACATGTCCGACTAAAATTTCGGGATTTCGTTAGAATCGAATAATTTCATCTAAGCTAAAACTATTATTTTAAATAAAGAACGTGAGATACCCGACGACGATGATACGTTCGTTAAACAGTGAAAAGGTGAACAGAAAAGGTCCGTCCAGTGATGGTAGTAGCCTCATTGCAGTTATATCGGTCCCATGGAGTTTCTCTCAAGAGAGTAAATATACTACGTTTTAGAGTAAGGGCCAAGGGTTAGAGGAAGGTAATACGTTCCTAGAGACGGGAAGATCTTCTATATTTGCATTGAAATTGGCAAACACGAGAAGAGAAAACGAGAGAGGGAGAAGGAGAAAGAGAGAGAGGTAGGTGGGTGGTAGGTAGGGTGGGAAGGGAGAAGGGCAGGGGTAGGGGGAGGGGGAAGGGAAGAAGAGAAGAATAGTGCGAGTGCGAGTTGGCTCTCACGTGCACAGGATTCCGGTCTAAGCAACAATGAATAACCGGTAGTGCAATCTTAAGCCGTGGTTAACCGTATCCGCGCTTTTAGTTCATTACAACTTTAATCCGTGTAGTCGGCATTTCGAATCGAAGTATCATTTCGAGACGTGTCGCATACAAAGTAAGTTGGAAGTATTGAAAAACTATTAAGGGGGTTCGTGAATTTAAACGGGAAATCAAATATTTATTCATTTGTACGTGATCAAGATTTAACGCGAATTTGGAAGACGTTCGTTTAAAAATAAAATGAAGATTCGTTTGTTAAAAAAAAAAAAAAATAGAAAGAAAGAAATCATTAAACGAGTTTAACAACGAGTCATTATTATATTTTCTTATTTGGATAATCTCATAATTTGTATATATATTCATATCGAAAAGTATTTAATATTTTGATATTTTTTCGTTCTTACAAAACGAATAAAAATTATTCGAGGATAAAAACTAAGGTTTGTTATTGTATTTTTTAAATTGAAATTTTTTCTACAAGCGAAACAACGAATAATAATAAATTGTTCGATGACTATGCTCATTGTTCGAGTATTGTCATATTCGCCTTGTCGTCGTTATTATCGTAACAACCCCCGTTATTTGTCATCAAACATCGATCGACAATAGCGTGGGAGAAAGAGCATTGTTGTTGCGAACCTTGTTGTGTTGTCCCATAGAGTCATAAGTAATCAGCATCCGTTAAAGCGAACAACACGTAGGAGAACTCTGGTGCTGAGCCAACTCGCTCCGGCCTTTCCTTAGATTCTCTCGCATAGCTTTCATAAGCGTGTATTCAACAATATTTAGCTTGTTAGAAACGTGCAAATATTCCATAGGATTTAATTGTGGTTTTACGCTTGGACGTAACAGACAGCCTCAACGTCCGAATAAGTAAACCAAATTTGCCTTTGTATATATATATATATATGCAAGGGTAGCATCAAAACTGTGTTATCGAAGTTAACGAGTCACTTTAAATTGGCTGTTTTGAATCGGAAAGTCTACGGTTAACTATGGAAGAAAAATGAGACACAATTTTCTCTCACTCTTTATAACGAGCTACGACTAGAAACAAGAAAATGATCAATTCTTTTTACAGTTACGAGCCGGCTGAATGATAAATTGAAACGAATTTCAAGAAGAAGAAGAAGAAGAAAGAAGAAAAATGAAAAAAAAAACGATCGATAGTAATCCCCCTCCCCCCATCATAGTCGTGTAATATTGTCTTCGATTTTTATTTTTTCAGCTATGACCGTGGAAGGGGCTCATTTCAATATTACCAAAGTAAATCGACTGCACATGGGCTCGTATCTATGCATCGCGACCAATGGAATACCTCCGTCAGTCAGTAAAAGAATCACGCTGATCGTTCACTGTACGTAATTATCAATTGTCTTTTTTCTTACAAATTCATTTACATTTTATTAACTCGCATTAATCGTAAAATTAAAATGAGAGATTTCTTTATTGGAATAATACCATAGAGAGTTTTCGTTAATCCTTTTTATAATAGACACAATGAATTGTTTTTTTAGTTCCACCAATGATTACTGTACCAAATCAATTGGTAGGAGCTCAGGAAGGACAACTAATGACGTTGGAATGTCTCTCGGAAGCTTATCCGAAATCTATTAATTATTGGACAAGAGATAATGACGAAATTGTACCTCAAGGTAACAGAATCCTTTTTTTTTATGTTTAATTATAGAAATTAAATGAGAAAATGTCTGAATTTTTGTAGGTTTTGTTTATTGCCAAGATTTGTTGTTGTTGTTGTTGTTGTTGCTGTTGTTGTTGGTAGGAAAAACGTAGTAAATATTTTCTTTTAGTACGCGAAGAAATAATGAACCCATTCCTCCCTTATATATAACGAAAGCTTTATGTCGAACGTATAAACACGAACGCGTACATATATATATATATATATATATATATATATATATATATATATATATATATATATATTGTATATGGCCAGTGTAAACGACTTTACTTTGCTTTATGTTTCGTCCATAAAAACCTGCTACACTTTACTACGTCAAATCTTCATCTTTTCTTTTTTTTTCTTTTAAAACTCCAACAATTTTTTTCCACATTACCGTTGATTCGTTTGATAATCTTTCACGAAAATTCATATATATATATTATCCTATTTATATTATTTCTCATTAATTATTTCGTAATTATTTCGTTTATAATATAATCGTATGAAATAATTGTTTCGAATAATCATTCAATGTTTCGATAGTTTTTGTTTACACAAAAGTAATTTGAAAACTAATTATAATTATATTTTCCTGTAACTTCAATCTATCATATGTATCAAATGAAGAAAATTTTGCTGTTCGCTTATACATACATTTATGCATACATGCTTGTGCACGCGCATATTAATATAGTCTATACTAATAAATTACTTCGAAAGTCGATCGATTGTTTGCTAAGGGGGATTACTCGAGATCTTAAAACAAGTTGAAATCTTCGTTCCAATAATAATTAATCTACTTTTATCCGTAGAATATCGATCAATTAAGTAAAATTTATATAGGTAACATCAAATGAAAAGTTTGGTTTTAAGTTCTAAAGATATATATATATTACCTACAGTTTTTAATTTAAACAGAATTTCGTATTAATTAATAATAGTCAATTTTAACATACTATAAATTACAATCCAAAATGTTCTTTGACATTCTAATGAATTATAATCGTTACATCTCGATTGTTATTTGTGTGTGTGTGTGTGTGTGTATGCATTTTGTAAAATCGGATGACAAGAGAAAATAGTAAAACTTTGAAATCTTAAAAAAAAACAAAAAAAACAAAAAACAGGACGTTAGATATGCGAATTATCAATTGGTATATTTAAACAGACAAACTCCGACGAATTCTAATATTTTTCCTCTCTCTTTTACTTTCCCACGACAGTTTACTCGAACAGAATTAACCTTTGAATAATACATGCGAATCTAACAGGACGTTAAAGTTATAACATCATTTTATCTGGCATTTATGAGAAAGACCGAGGACACGAGTACGTATAGTCTGTATATAAGAGTAGAAACGTTGTATCCTTTCTCTCCCCTTTCACGATTTTCCTTGCATAGCGTTTATTACAACGCTATTGTAGATGATATTTGCATCTGTATTGAAACCAATAACGTCACGCACAATGCCAGATTTTGATCCGACAATCGTGTTAGTACGCTGACTATAACCTTTTTTCTAATCTTTTTATATCCTAATGGAAATAATAATATGTCGTTAGTGCTATTCTTTTTTTAAAAAATGTATCTGCCGGTTTTTTGAAAAGCGTAATTCGTATAGACGAAATATTATTTTTATAATATTATCATTACAACAATAAAACTAGATACTTTTATTATCTCAAAAACTTATAGAATTTATTGAAAAATGTCTCAAGGTTTGATATTTTATTCTAAAATAGGTGAACGTTGGCACGATCAAGAGAGAGATATCGTTATGACGGAAGCTTTAACGTTAACATTTCTCGTACTCGAATTGTATTGTTTCGGAAATCGAATTGCTCGCATCGGTGCACATTTAAATACAACGAATGTCGATACTTGAATAATTCGAATTGAGGTATGTACCTAGGTATATGTATACGAGAAGCAAAAGAATGAACTATGACAAAAATTTCTCTCTCTCTCTCTCTCTCTCTATAGAATTTTTCCATTTTCTCTTAAACGGCCCAACCAATTGCGAAGTTTGTATTTATATTGTTTTTTATTTTTTTTTTATTTTTTTTTTTTTCGGGAGTTACAGATTCGTTGTAGCATAGAATTTCAGAACTAGACGAGGCTAGGATCATTCCACGATGGCAGCGGACTCGTTTCATTCGAATTGCTCATCGACCCTTTCCCGTTACCTATATATATATATATAGCTTTCGTTTCTTCGATCAATTTCCATTTATTTTCTAATTGAAAGCATCGCACTATGCGCTACGATATTTTCGCTTAAAGCGAGAATGAAAAAGGTTTCTCCTTTTTTTATTCTTCTTTTCTTTACGTTTTATTTTATTTCTCAAAAAAAGAAAAGATACTTTCGATCCAAGAATCTAACAGCTTTTATTTATAATTTAGACAAAAAGTTTCTCTATGATAAAATTTGTCCTAATTTTCTCGTTGTCTATTATTTTCCTTGAGAAATTCATTCTTTAAAAGTATATATATATATATATATGTGTGTGTGGGTGTGTATTATTCAGCTTCGTAGTTAATTTCTCAAAGGAACAAAAACTCTTAGAAGGAAAAATCATCTAATTGTTGACGTCGATTAAAACATTCTTTTGAAAAAATTTCTTTTGACGTTCGTTCTTTAAATTCGCAACTAAATGGGGATAATATTACTATTTTACGAACACGTTTCTATCTTATTCTAAGATAAATTCTAAACTAGACGAAATATGAAATCCTTAGGAGAACGAAGAAGGACGTCGGAAATGTCTCTGAATGGTGTCGATCTAAACAGAAATCACGTTAGCTTAGAAGGCCGTGTATAGAATACTAAGTTAGATCGAGATTTACGACGAACAAGTCGAGGAATCTGTTAAACTGATTGAACTATTGTTACGATCCTTTAACGTTTTCTCCAATTTCTCAAGTGCTTTTTGTCCAATTTTAGCTATTCTATTACCTATGCATCTACGTTTTTCATCTCTTTTCAACTATCACACAATAGATGCGACTTACAAGCTAAATTTCTTGCAAGAGTTTAGATAAAATATTATTTTTTAATGTGCACACAGAGTTAAGTATACTTATGTGTAATATTAAGTTTTAATTTAACTTTAATATTTTTATTATTTCAAAAAGATAATTTCATTTCGTTAGATATTTCTTTTTTTCAAATAGATCGCAAAAGTTAAACAAGAAGGAAACTAGAATGCATGCATGCATGCTTGCGCGCTGCCGTATGTGCGCATGTGTATGAGTGTGTTTTTTAAAAAATGATAGAGAGAAAGAAGCCCTTTGTTTAAATATCAGTGCGACCTTTATTGTCGTGCGATTTAAAATCTCATAAAAAAGGGTAGAAAGATAAAGAATGAAAGAACTCTTGCGTATGATTTTTTTCATATCATTACGAGGAACAAATTTGCATACCGTCATTAAAAAGATCTCAATTATTATCGTTGCATTATTATCGAGTAAAATATTTGTAATGATTTGATTCGATATCGTTCTCTACAAAAAGTCACATTATATACATTTTTCGAAAGATTATTTTAAATGGTTGAATTAATATATTAGAAGATATAATGATAGAAAATATATATGAATGTTAAGTGTCAGGAACACTATGCATAATAATTGTTTTCATCGGTCGATACTTTTATTTCAGGAGGAAAATACGAGCCGGTCTTATTAGACAACACCTATAGAGTTCACATGAAGTTAATTATACACTCGGTGAGCACTAAAGATTATGGTTCATACAAGTGCGTTTCAAGGAATTCATTGGGTGACACCGATGGAAGTATCAGTGTATACGGTAAGTAAAGAAAATTTTTATAAGACTCTTTAGTCAACTAATTAATTAAAAATGAATCCGTCCAAGTTTTACAAATGAAAGAATAATAAAGGTGTATGTAACGTGCAAAAGAAAACGAAAAAGAAAAGGAAAAAAAAAGGTATATAAAGAAAAAGTGATTAATTGAAAAGCCCTAAATTATTAAGAAAGAAATTCATTTTGACATCGTAGAAATCTCGTTGGAAAAATCGTTTCATGAAGAAATTGAAGAACAAACGAATTCTATTTTAAAAGGGTATTATTTCGTTCCAATTAACGAAAAGTCGCGTATTCAAAATCTCAACTTGGAAACTTGTTGTATACTTACGTTAGTTATTTCAGCGCGTATAGTTTGTGATAGTTTCTCGCAAGTGACAGGTGGAGAATTTAGCTAGTTCTAGTCGGGTCTCTCGGAAAAAAAAGGAAAGAAATAAAGGTGTCAAAGTGTGTACACCTTCGTTCGAAAATGTTTGCACTCATAAACTCAAAGATAACAAGGAGTTAAATAATGCATAAAACTAGGCCGAGAGTTTAATCTTATCTCAGGATGTAAACTACGCGAATTTTTATACTTTTGGTCATACGTTTCCTTTATTTATTATTGTACGTGTAAATAATATATACGTACAAGACGGGCCATTTAAATGGGAAGAAAAAAAGAAATCCTTTAAAAGAAAATGATTTTATAGAAAGTTCTTATTTCATTCGTTGTTGTCGTTCTTTATTTTACTCTAAAAAAAAATAAAAAATATATCACATAAATATGTATGTAATTTTTTTTGTTAAGCTTACAAGCGAACGAAACGAAAGTTTCGAGTGTTTTCGCGTTTAAATTTGATCGCGTTTTAAACATATTTTAATACGTATAAGGTAATAAAAAGCAATATTATCATCTAACCGTAAACTCTCGATTATAAATTCGTATATACGCGATCGACAAAAACCAATAATTAATTATGAACCACAAATTTACGTATGCACGTATAGTAGATTACTTTTTGTAATTATTTCGTTTCTTGCGCCTTCCAGCGATACCCTCCGGTTCTGGTTCCAATAGCAACACAGGCAATGATACAAAGTACAAAGGTAAAGTACTTTTTATCGTAGGTCGTAAATCTTTGAGTTCGTTGTTCTCTCTACGTTCTTTCACTCTGCTTCCTCCTTATTCTTTGTTCCATTCTATATATATATATATATTTATTTTTTTTCCTCTTTTTCTTCTTCTAATTTTTTTTTTTGGCTTTAACTTGGTTTTACCTTGGCCCGTTTTATTCACCCGTCCGTTCTCACAACCTTTTTTTTTCCTTTTCTCTCACGTTCGTCGTACTTCGTTATCTTTTTTTTTTCCCCGTCTTCTTTTCCATTCTTTCATAGTGCTTTCTCTCTCTCTCTCTCTCCCTCTCTTTCTCTTTTTTAGTTTTTCAATGTAGAGAACCACCAAAATAAACGTACATTTCACAAACACATACATATAGATCGTCGATTCTATTATTTTCTCGAAGTACTGCAAATTGATATCAATAGATAAGTACTTTATTTATGTTAGATATGCGAATCGAACATCGATCGGCACAAATTTCAATTTCTCTCTCTCTCTCTCTCTCTCTCCCTCTGGTTTTTTATTACTAGCATTGTGTCGAGTGGTACTTGTCGAATGATGCCGCGGCGCGCGCGTAACGCGTGCTTGCATTGAATCAACGGGTCGCTGCTTAATTAGATCAAGCACGTACATAGTTTGTGATTCCTGATATACTTTCTCTTTCTCTCTCCCTCTCCCTCTACCTTTCCCCATTTCTCAATTTTTTACCTTTTATTATCCATATTTTCCTTCTATTTCATAGTAAATATACCTTGTACGTAAAACTAAAAGAAAGAAGAAGAAAAAAAAACACAAATCGCACAAATCGTTCAACGATGGATGCAAAATCATTAATAAGCTGAAATTTGTTTTTTTCAAGGAGTAAAACGCTAATAATTTGTTCATATAAATATATATTTGAAAATATTCCCAATCTTGACGTAATAGAAATCACGTAATAATATTTTAAACGAAATATTTCTATTTTGTTTTTCTTTTTACTTTTTTCCGGTGCGAAATTTTGTTTTTTTTTCTTTTTTGATCGTCGACTAAAGCTTTAAGGTCTTTTAAACCCTGCCTCTTCTCCGGTGCTTCAAATCGTATCGTTTCTCTCTCTCTCACTCACTCACTAACTCACTCCCTTCATTTCCCGCCCTCGCTTTCTCGCTTTTTGAGTTTAAAAGGTGAATGAATAGAAAAGTCGAGTCATGTCGGAGGTTCGTAAATCGACCTTCTCTCGTTTGCTCGATAGTTATTCAACCGAAGGTGGTACAAAAGTCGATGCTTCGCAGAGACACGCGTTCCAGAAAGTTAAAGAAATAGAAAAATGGTATAAAAAGAGAGAGAAAGTATATATGTGAGTATGTATGATGTGTGAGAGAGAGAGAGAGAGAGAGAGAGAGAGAGAGAGAGAGAAAAGGAAAAAGTCTATAGAGGAATCACAAGCAGCAGCAACAGCAGCAGCAGCAGCAGACTCATAGCAATCGTAGTAAAGCCGAGATAGTAAGTATATCGCAAGATAGACGTTTAGAGAAACGACAGTTTGAGAAAAAGCTCTGTGCTACGAATGAACAAGATTTTGGCCTCCCAATTCTGTATTTTCAATAGATCGTCGGTGTACGTAGGTGTATATGTAAGGTACTTCTTCCCATCAATGACATTCGAGGAACAAGCGAAATTCTTTCTCACGCGTGCAATTCAAAATCTCGGACGTAAAGATACATTTTTGTAAATTCTCGTATGCTCTTCTACTGGTATATAATATAGTTTTCCGGGATTCTTTTTTATTATTATTTTTATATTTATTTCTATTTTTATTTTTATTATTATTTTTTTACGAGTAGGGGTATAGATATTTCATCAAGTTCGTGACACGCATGATATATATTCATTTATTCTGGTTTTGATTGTTCCCTCTCTGTTCTTTTTTTATTCTTCTTCTTTTTCTTTTTTTTTTTTATAAATTATTGACTAATAATTCATTGTACGGTACTCGTGCTATTCTAATATTGATTTGCTGATTATATCGGATTTTTTAGTTTCTTTTGTCTTTTTTTTTGTTTTTATTGTAATTTGATTTCGCAGCAACATTTTATGGAATAATTGTCTGTATCGTTAATATGTCGATGTAATTAATATTTATCGTCGATGGATAATAACAAATAGTTTCAAACGAAAATGAAAGATTGAAAATAATCGTATAGGATATCATCGAAATTGTAATGCCCAGATATCTCCGATATTATCCAATTACAATAATATTTATTTATTGATTTAAATTATCATTATTATTATTGGCGACAATTTCGTGTTACGTTTTCTATTTCTGCAGTTACAAATTATGTAATATAATTGACCATCAATTTTTTTCTTTTTAGATTCCATTTATCATAAAATATAATACGAATAACATTTAAACTTTCATTTCTTGATAAGGCAAGTTAAAATACAGTTTTATGAATATAACTGTTCATTATCATTAAAATAAATTAAATAAACATTTGCGATAAAAATTTCTCGTAAAAATTTAAATAATCAATTGATATACATATTAATCGACTCATACAATTATATTATAATTCTCACGTATAAATAAAAAATCTTCAATCTACAAATGAAATTAATAATAATGTTAGCTTAACACGCATTTAAATAATTAACATACTTACGAACTTATCGGATCATTAAATCATTCCCTCCCCCCCATTATCAGATTTTTCCGCGAACACGAAAAATTTTCGCCTTTAGCTTTGATTTTCCTTCGGTTTCGGGGGCCTCTCGTATCCTGAGTTTCGTTTTTTGTACCAAATTGCAAAGCAAAAGCTGAGTCAGTAAGAGAAGGTATTTTTCTCTATTCGCTAAATTTGAACTTCCGATGTTTATCTTTGTACCCTTTTCGTTAAAAAGTTATGTTACACGATAGAGAGAGAACACTTTTCATGTACTCTTACACACAAGCATTACATCTCCTCTTTCTCTCTTTACTATCACGAATGATGCAAAAGTTTAAATTATTTGTATATTTATTCATTACATAACATGTTTCGTTTAGTTTGTTCCTTTTTTACCTTTTTTTTTTTTTACGTTCCATATGTTCGCGTATAAATGTTTCCGTTTTTTTCCTGTTCTTTTTTCAAAGCCTAAAGTACATAAATGTCGAAAAGCAGAAAACTCGTCCCCGTGTTCCAAAATTAAACTTAAAAGGATAAGAGTGTAATACGCGTAAAATTTGCGAATATATAGTAAGGCTGGTAACAAAAATACACTGGCACCAAACTGACATTTAATTTGCTACTTTCTTTGAGGCTCGTTGTCATCGTTCCAAAGAGCTCTCCGCTCTTTTTCGTTCCGCTTTTTCTTTTCTTTTGAACCATTATCTTTTCTCCGTAGTAACTAGGTATACGCGTTTAAAATCTGATTGCGAGAGAAAAAGAAATAGATCGATTGATAAATAATTATATTCGTAATTATATACGTACATGTAAATTAATGAATACAAAGAAAGAAAAAAAAAGATTTATTTCGAATATTAAATTAAAAATAAAGAAAATAAAAAAGAACAAATTATACAAGGGAAAAGAAACAAAATGTGTGTGTGTGTGTGTGTGCAATATTGTATGCCGAATAAAACATATTTGAATGTTCTAAAATGAAGTCTTTTCAACATTTAACCAAATGAAAATCGTCCTAATTGATTAATGTAATGGTAACAAATTGACGAAAGGGAGAAAAAGAGAAAGAGAGAGAGAGAAGAGGAGGGTTGGAAAGGTGGCAACGTTTATTTGTATTTGCGACGAATTCGATTATCCCCACGGTATTTTTCTGCTGTTGTCTGTCCTAGCGGGTGCCATTTATATGCTAAATATGTCCGCGTTCGGTGCCACGAACGCGATGATTGGCTAAATTTATTATGTCGTCGGGACTGGGAAATATATTCCTATCCGTAGAACGCTATTTCCAATGAAATGACATGCTCCGAGAGTACAATGATGATGTACAAAACCAGTTTGAGTATTTTCATTTTTATATTCTTTTTTGTTTTCTCCTCTCCTAGTAGTCGTGGGGCGAGGGGAGGGTGGGAATCGAGTATTTTTTCTTTTTCCTTTTTTCTTACGAACGTTTCACGATTCACATCGAAAATTTCCTTTTTGTCCCCACCATTCCCCACCCTCCCACGCTTAATCTAAGTATAATGTAATACGTATGCATATTTTCGTGCATACGTGGTATTGTATATGTTTTTGATACGCAAGTTTGACATAAGTTTGAAAAATATTCGAGATGGTATTACGAAGAGAAGACGTTTCTTTTTTCTTTTTTCTTTCTTTTGTATTCTCTTTTTCTCTCTCTCTCTCTCTCTTTTTTTCTATCGTTCAACTGAGAATCTTACAATATGACAAAATATTTATGAATATTCTCTCTCGCTGGTGCTTCTAACACTTCCAATTCTTCGTCGATTTCTTTCTACGAATATAGATCCGATGACAAAATCCAAAATTTATTACTGCCACGCGACCGGTACATTCTCGCACTATTCTACTTTCCACGTATACGTGTGAGTGTGTATGCACGGAATCAGTCGGAAATCGATATATGCAAAATATTTTGATGCTAACAGATTGGGAAGCGACGTTGTGTACGATAGAAGATTTATAGACCCGGTTTTGTTGTTACGGGTCAATTTTATTTTACCCTATCCCCCCTTTGGAGAGAGGTAGCAGTTCGTTGAAAATATACGCGCGTGAAGAATTCACAACAAGTGTATTGTAATTTTATATTTGAAAGTATAGAGGAAGGCAATACGAAGGATTGTCCGAATGATGATTTTTAATAATTCGTAAATAATTTCATTTCACGTTTACGTGTGTGTGTATATATATATATATATATATTACGCGACAAATATAAATTCTAATTATATCGATCAATCTCTCAATTCGTTTACGAAATTTTGCACGAATTATTAGAGTGAAAATTGAAATCAACAATATTAGAGTATTAAACAACCGTTCGATATCTGCATAATATAAAATAGTTTTATTTAACTACAACGATGATATTATTTCAATGTACTTTTCCTATCACGTAACATATGATATATAATATATGTTATATAATAATATATGAATCATTTCGAGAAAAGGGAAGAAGAAAAGAAAACAATTATTTGAATTTAAAAGTATATATATATATATATTGTGTCAAGAAAAATAATGGCGTTTAGTAGTTCTATCATACCAAAGTAAAAAGACTTTAATTAGTTCAGTGGAATTTAATTAACTGACAAATACGCGCGACCAAGAAGCTGTGAAATTTAAGCTTTGAAGAGAGAGTCTTCGTTTGCTTGGAAGAATCTTAGAGTCGTAAGAAGAAGACAATACCGATAATTGTACGATTCAAATGAATAACAATGTTGCGTCCGTCAAAGTTGCCATTAAAATTTATTACCGGAATTTCATTTTGGTCTTACTTTGTGTTACGAAAAATTAGATTGTACAAAATAAACAAATTTATAAATTGTATTCTATGTAGATTGGAAACGACTACTCTTTCGTCAAAAATTCCATTTAGACGACCGATGTACAACAGTGTGACCTAAAATTTATTTGAATAAATGAGATTCCAACAGAATGATAATTAAAATTTCGCAGCATCTATAAATTTCTAGAAAGTTTAACATCGACAAAACGACAATTAATCGTTAATATTTTTATATTCTCATTCATTCATCTCCACGTTATATTATTATTATTAAATCAAATGAAAATTTCATATACCAACTATACAGCACGAAAATGTAGTAATTTTCCCATACAGTAACAGTAGCAATCGTTAATTTTTCCTTAAATAAACGATAAAAGCAGAATATTAGATTGTTTACTTGTTTGCAGGAAAACTGAGGCAAAATTCTGGAAACAATATTCTCGAGGGTAACCAAGATATGTTAAAGGAACGAGGTATGTAAAATTACATACTATGAAATATCTTTTGTTAAGATGATAATAATACTATTTGTAAAAATAATAATGATCGATAATTAAACAAAAAATTTGCTAAAATATTTGTAGATCTGAAACTTCGTAGCCGGAATAAGAATGGCGATGTGACCGATGATTATGAAGATTCGAGCTCGACGAGGAAGAAAAGTTCAGAACTTTTATTAATAGTAACCATTATACTGATCTTGTGCCTGAACCATCGTCTACCATTTAGGACACTTAATCCTGCTTGAAAGTCATGTCACAGAATTACCGGTCAGCAGCATAATATTATCGAACAGTTATGGCGATTTTTCTTAAATCGCGTTAAAAACAACTTGGCGAATAACCTTGTCAAAATTTATCGCTCAGGGACTTTCATTCAAGATTGATGCTGACCAACCACACGCAATCTCGCTTTGTATTATAATGTAATAATTATTAAGAATGTATAGAGGAGACGACGAGTATAACGATAATGGGTGTGGAATGCATTTTCTTCGTCGAGTTTAAACAACTCTCAATTTGTTGTTGTTCTCACTTTTATCGAGATCTCACAAAGTTTATTCGTTAAAAGGAAAAACGACCGAAGGTTTTTCTGGAAGATAGGATCCTTCCCAACAACAGCTACTCGACTTCCATCAGTTTCCTGTTTTTCCGTGCTCGTCCTTTTTAAACAATCTCCTTCTTCTTCTTTTTTTTTTCTTTCTTATTTTCTTTCTTCTTTCTCTACCTTTCGAAATTTCGAGAGACGATTCTTCAGAAAAATACAACACTCAATCGATAGCAGCAGCTAGAGCATGGAAGGATGTTTGATCGAGGGAAGGATGTTATTATCTTTCGAAAAATAAAGTAAGAAAGAAAAAAATCCGGAAATTGTATATTCTAAAGTTGATTCTCGACTAAACACCCAGCAGGTTCCTTGAAAGAAAGAAAGAATTTTTATTATATCGTACGAGTATTTAATAACGCGCAGTTACGTAGTAGGATATTATTATTATTACGAATGATCTTAAATTATTCTAAATGAAGTGTTTTTTTTTAGAAAAAGATTAAAATGAAAAAAACCGAGGAAAATAATCAATCGGCTTTAGTTAAAGTGAACAAAAAAAAACCTTTCTAAAGTAGTCTACAATATCCCATATAAATTACTCGACTGCAATATCAGAAATACAACTGCCAGTGTAACTGCATTCTAATTATTCTAATTAATTAATCGAATGGATATCATCGTAATATTAAAGAACATTCGATTAATATCATTCATTTTATATATGAAAGAACAAATATTGCGTCAGAATTTGAATGAAAATAAATCTGATCTAATGACTTATAGAAAAAAAGATGTATTGTAAAGAGAAAATTAAAAAGATTATTATCAAGGACTATGATTAATTTATCGACTTTTCGTGATAATTGATAAGAAGAAAAGCGATATAAGCATGAAATACATTGTGTATAGATCATATCTAATAATGTATTAATTAGCGATTGTACACGATACTCGAATTATACAAATCAATGCTTTTAATCTCCTACGAAATATCTCAGACACATTAGTTTTATTTCACCAAAATGAATAAGAGGTTGTTCTCTAGTCGATACAATTAAAGAAATATTGAAAGACTGTACGAGGACATGCATATTTCTTTTTATTATTATTTTTCTTTAAATAAATGTGCCCTTTTTAATCATTTCGATGATCAATTACTGACACTTCGTGTGAACACACACACACACACACATACACGTACACAAAAAAATGGATACAAGTGTTGTATATATTAGAGTAAGTGAATATTGTCATAATTAACGTGAAAATGTGCTAATAATTTAGGAAAAATGAGACGTTCTTTACGATGTGAGCCATTTTGAGAATATTAATTCTACTATTTATTTTTTTAATTACTTTTTCGTATATATATATATATAAAGCATTATTATTGAATGTAATAAATTTCAAATATATCAAAAATTGTATTACAATAAGTATGTATGATATATCGGAAAACAAAACGGCTCATTCATACAGAATTGCTCGATAACGTGAAATTTTTCAACGTTTTGTATATAAATAAAATAAACACGAAATGCGTGTATATGTGCTTGCGTGAGAAAGAAAGTAGTTAAACGAAACATACTATTTCTGAATTTCGTATTGATATATAATTATAATCTTATCGGTTAAGTTAATTATCAAGAATGATATGTTTCTATCACGTAACATAATAGAAATTTTGAAACGGTGTGCTTTAATGAGAATCAAGATGACTTATCGAACTATAGAAATTATATTGTTCGTTACGATGAAACGTTTGATACTGAATGCACGATGGAAATGAAAAACCAATAGTTTGGTGCCATATATCTATGTATTCTCAATAAATTATTATAGGTCATACATATTAATATATAATTTTGTAGTATTGCGCGAATAAAATTCAATGGACTTGATTTTTTAAGTCTTAAAATAATCGGACAATAGTAAATGGGAATGTGTATAAGAGAAACAAAGATAATGCGTATGATGAAAATTATAATTTTAAATGATTATACTTCACTCTGTGTATTTTTCATTTATTTAACGTTATATGAATCATAAAAGCATATAGAGCACTTTCAAAAGCAATACAATTATACGTTTGTCTCGTCCATATATTCATAATATAATAACGTGCTAAATTGGGAAAATCGTTGCTAATGAACGGATAAAACACATATCAATTATCTGTGTTCCTCGTTGAAACTGACTTGTATAGACACAAAGCCAGTGGTAAGTGTTATTTTTGTAATAGGCAAGAAATCTTGATAAGATTACTTTTACTGTCAATTTTTATCATCATTCTTTTAACATTTAACCAAACGCCACATCCTATTTGTTTTCTATCATCATCTAATCGCGAATGTATATTTAAATATCCTTTAGATTGTCGTAAAGCCATGATGTATAAAAACAAAAAAAAAAGCAAAAAAAAGCTAATGTCGCGAGTATCTATTTACTAATTAGTGATTCAATTTGAATAGGTTTTCATATAATATCTCAATGACAAAAACAATGCAAATGATTATTTAATATTCGTTGATCGATAGAACTACTTATGTCAAATGGAAATACCGAACCGATGTAAGAAGTGAAAGAATTTTTATGCAGAACACACATTACCTACTTTTGTATCATCGGCATTGTAGATAACATTGTAATCCGAACGAAAATAGTGTGCGTAATATATTGTAATGAGTAAATGTAAAATTTGTAATAAAGCTGAGTTGATACAAGTGCTTAAAAATAAAAAAAGAAAAAAAAATAAGAAACAAACAAATAAGAAACACGAAATTTAAGAAAAATAAAACGAATGAGTTTGAACATACGAACATTTTCCTTGTATAGATACTTGAGACGAATACAATTTTAGTACATTATTTCATTGATTAACCTTTCTCCTTAGCACGTTGAATGCCATGCAAAGTTTTGATATGTTTTGCCGTAGAAACTACGATTGTTAGGATAAAAAATTATAAAAACAAAATAGTAACGTTGGTCATCGAAGACCAACACGCAAAGCACCACGAACAAATTTGGTACCGGTCGTTGGTATCATTCAACGTGTTAAGAAAATATTCAATACCAAAGAGAGAAAATGTGACACGCAGTGTTTAACAAAGGGGAAGAAATAAAAAAAATGATTTGAGTTTTTCTTCAATCAAAGAAAATATTACGATTTTGTATCGTAGATAATATTAGATTTTTGAACTGTTCTTAGAAACACAATATATGTCATATATGAAGAAAGTGATAATCGTACAAAATACTCGTCAAACTTTAACATTCGATTTTTATTCATACTTCTTCAACATTCACTCAAATAATTACTAGTTACAGTACAATGAATAATGTATTATATTTCAAATTACCTCCGAAGTATTATTTTGTCCCTTCTTGTTAATTAGCGTTCACAATTGATCTACTTAAAAATCTCTGAAAGTATGCAAATTGTTTCATATACAATTATAAAGCGATAATAAAGCTCACTGGTTGTTCTTCTTCTTTTTTTTTTCTTTTTTTTTTCTTTTTAAGTTATGTTTAAACAGTCAGCTTGCTACGACGACGAATATGGCGGCGACAAAAATAATCAGTTTTAAAAAGATCACACACTATACGGCGCATCGGTCTATATTTACAATTATTTACTTTGCGTGTTAAATGCGTTTCGGATTATTACACAAAATTCTGATTATTACGAGACAATTTTATTTGCTTTGTTTGTGTTTCTTTTTTTTCTTTCTTTTTCCTTCATTATTTTGATACTTATATTTACAGTTAAACCTATCTACGAGGTGGTGGAACATACAACACATCGTAGGATAAAGCTGTCAACGTTAAATCTTCTTCGTGAAAATTCGAAGGTACTTTTTAAAAAAATCTTACTCTGAAAGAGACGTCATCTTAATGTTTCTTTTTTTTTATTTTTTATTGATAATTTTATCCTACGCACACACGCGCGCAAATTAATAATTTATTTACAAAATTATGAATATATTCATTCAATTAACACCAGCGTCATCGTCAACGAGCATTTCTAATATATACTTACGAATATATATATATCTAATCGTTATTTACAGCGGTATTTAAATCGTTACAATCATTGTCAAATATACAAGTTTCCGGATTATCTTTCTCATTTCATTCAGAAACATTCGACAGATAAATTATCTCAGATGAATGAGCTATAAGATGTGTGTACATCTTATTAAAGATACAATATTTCTAATAAGATTTACATTTACATACAATATTATCCTCAGTTGACTAGATCAAAGCTGCTGTTAATTAGAAAGAGGACTAAATACGTTCTAAATATATATTTTTTCTCAGTTTGTCTTATTTTTTTCTTCACATCGTTTCCAAAATTCATTTTCATCATTTTTATTCTGTAACGTGGTAAAAGAAAACGCGACAAGGTAATTCGATATTAACATTATGATAGAAATCGCTATACTGTAAATTTGAAATAATTATAATTGGTGAGACGCGAAATATAGAATTTTGCATAACAATTATACTAAAATATAGATAGCAGTTATGGATTAATTTTAGGCTCCACAATATCGTGATTATCTCAGTTTATTTTTTTAAAAAAGATTAGGCCGAGATTAATTGAAAATATTATCTAACAAAATATCGGTTAATCAAGATTAATTATGAATAAAATTAAGTTTAGTTAATTATGATATTCAACAATGCTGCTTTCTCTATGATATAAAATATAAAAAGAAACAAATGTAAAATTTGTTTTTCTTTTTTGCATATCATTTCAAATAATAATCCATGACAATAGATCCGTTGTCATTAAAAAAAATTCACTTTTCTGGGATTGTCATATAACTTTTTATACATAGATCATCTTCTAATCAGTTAGAAATTACTCCTGAATAATATCTAATGTAACAATAACGTTTACATGTCAATAGGAAAAACATTGAAACCAAGTTAGATATTACAAAATAATAGACAAATGTTTACAAATACAATATTATCGATAGATTTTCATGAAAAAAAAAAAAAACTTAACTGTGTATATAAATGTTATAAATGATAACTTGTTACGATATTATTTCTATCATACATTTAAAAAAAGAAAAGTACAGTCGTGAAATTCAGACATAGAGAATATCGTAATCTATAATTTCACGGAAGGTTCGCTTAATTAGTTATAAATCTTTTTCTTTTTTTTTTTTTCTTATAAGCAAGTAGAAAGGAAAAGCGTGAACATTGACAATCGCACTTATACTTAAGACAAATTGATCCCGTTTGCTAATGGAAAAGGAATGATAGTGCGTAATAGACGAGGTCCAATTAATCGAAACTTTTTCGTATTTCTTGGACACAATGTATCTAAACACTGACTACGAAAGTATAGATAATAGAATTGTATAAATGATTATATTCGTTTGTAAAAAAGCGCATATCCTATCACCTCTCGACGATATCGAACGAGATACGTTATCGGTTCTTCGACGATTTGCATCTTTGTTCAAAGGTTGCTTTCGTTGTACGTCTTTGTCAATTTTATTTTCAGCATTGATGTAATCATTATTATTGTTATGTCGTCTACCATTGGTTCGTGTATCTGAAAATAATTAAAATATTCATTAAAATTATCATCGATCACGATAGTTTGTAAAACATTCAAATCATTTTATAAAATACGTACGTTAGATTAATATAACGATACGTTCAATTTCATAATGATGATATATGACAAATTTCACAGAAGAAATATCATTTTTTAATTCTTAATATGTGTCCAATAATCGATATGTAAAACGATACGATGAATGAATTTAGATATTTTTACAAGTGGGATGGAGTATCGATATTTGAAAAAGGTCAAAGTAGCTTTTTAAATTTATTATAAGCTATGCATAACTCATTTCACACGTTCGATTTTTACTCAATAACTCTATCTGTAATTAATATCGATAAGTAAATTCTACGGTCCGTAGATTGGTTTCTTTATTAGTTAAATAACAAAAAAAAAAAAAGTATAAAACATTCTCGTACCGCTTAAAACGTCGGTTGATTGATTTTAATTTCTCTCGGAAATTTGTTCGTGAAAATAAAATGTACGAGCCCCGAAGAATGTTCGTTTTTAATTCTTATGTATGGATAATTCAACGTCATGTATGGAATAAATGAAAAAAAACAAATAAGACGAAATCATAGTAACTAATATACATTGGCATAGTTAGACAAATTATTTTATTTTATTGTCACAGTGACTGTGTATAAATTTCATTGGAATATCTTTATTTTAAACAATTTAAATACCTACTCTCATTTCTAATCGCAGTGGACAAAGATGCGTCTGTTATTTCATTAGAGTTCGGTTCTAAACTCGGTACCATCTTTTGTCGAGTCCTTTGCATAGTTTCGACTGAAAATAATACATAATTGTATTAATCATTTATATATAATTTTATCTTTTATTAAAAATTATTGTCGTTTTATATACCTTTATCTATCGTGGGCATTGGTGTCGTTGTAGTGGTCGTGGTCGTGGTCTTAGCTTGCGTCGTGGTAGTTGGAATATCTGTAAAACGTATATATATATATATATATGTTACCGTCAAAGCCGAAAATCAGTCATTGCTAGTAATTTCTCGAAATGAGTGCAATTTCTCGAATGAATGCAAAGAGCCTTCAGACGAAGACGGAAATTGAAAAATTCTTCCAGTTTTTCCTAGGCATCAAACATAATACTTTGATATTCTATAGAATATCAAATTACTATTAAAACAACGTGGAAAAGAATACATTCTCGGGCACAGACACACACAGCCATATGCAACCTGCATCTTTGCAATTTCTTTGAAAAGTTTTGATAAATATTTTTTATACTTTTAGCAAATGGATTATAATGACTTTTATATTAAATTAAAGTGCACAATTTGGCTACACGTAGAGTACCTTTTCGCATAATAAATCAATTTGCAAAGGTTCGTAAAATGGCAAAGAAAAGTTTGCGGATCAGGCAATGCGAAGGTTCCAAACCTCCCCCGGCAATGCTAACAATTATAAATATTTCGTTATATTACAATTATAAATTAATCGTATGCACATACTTGATTTTGTATGTATGAAAAAATCGTAATTAAGACTTGGATCCTATAGGTATCTTTTCTATATTATTTTAACTTGTTGTAAACAAACGTGAAGCTTTAGCCAATATTCTCGTGTTTACAAATAAACATCGACCGATAAAATATATAAACCACGTCAGCTGCATCTGCAGTTTATTGTCAATCACCCTATAGAGTAATCAATTAAATCGTAAAAATCTTCATATCGATATAAAATAACTCTTTAAATTAATAAATATGGTTTTATTCTGTGATCGTATTATCAAATAAATAATTTTTTTTATTTGTCTTTTAAAAAATCTTTTATGTTTGCTAATGCAGTTTTTATTTCTTTATTTATTCAATAGTATTTGATATCGATAGTATTTTATTGATACTCAATGAGAAAGCAAAATTATTCCTTCGAATGTTTTTATTTACAAGATCAAAGAAAAAGAATTGCATACATATAAAGAGAATAAGATATTTCTAGTCGATTTGATTTTTATTTAACGAATTTTCTTATATTTCGTACAAACGTATTCGAATTGAAACAAAAAGTAAAGTAAAGTAGGTCAAAAACGGAACAAGTTCGATATTATTAATGAGAACTATACGTCTACATTTTCATGTGCATTATATTAAAGCATCTCGATAAAAAACGCGAAGCATCCGAAGAAAATAAGAAAATGTAGTAATATTATTTTCGAGTGATTCGATAGAAAGTGAAAACAATCGAGGATATCAAGTTTTATACGGTTTTTCCAGAAAGATTGAAAAGTCGATACAAATATTTATTTTGTTCCTTCATAAAAAGGAAAATAATCGAATAACTACTGTACATAAACGTACTATATTTCATAATAAATAGATAAAGAATAAATTTAAAACATTAAGCACCGATTTATTTTATACAAGATATCTCTCAACAAAATAAAATCACTTAAATGTTTTGTCAAACTAAGGAAACATTTTAAGTGATTTGATTTAGTTAATAATAAAAGACACTCTTCTTCGTATATAAATATATATTTAATAATTTAATTCAATAACGCGAGATAAGAGATATAATATATTTTTCTCCTGTACCCCTATAATAACAGCACGAAATAAAACTTTAAAATGATGATCTCTCGTTAAGTCGTCTATAAAACTCAATCGGATTTCTTTTGAGAGCGTTCTTTGCGGATTCCCGTAGAATTCAAGCACCTTTTCTCTCTCTCTCTCTCTCTTTCTCTCTTCTCTCTTTGAGTTGGATAGACGTCACAAAGCTAAGAAGTTCTCAATCCGTGAACGAAGCAGAGAAAAGCCACGATTACAGATCGATCTGGATCTGGTCGGGTTTTCCTATCTCTTTCTCTCTTTCTCTTTCTTTCTGAAAAACTACACCGACAGTTCTCACAGTTATCGATGTGATTCGCTATACTTCCCATGAAACTCTACTTTTTCGATCCTAAGCAAAGCTTCGATATAAAGCTCCGATACTACCCCATGGCAATTTCCCTTTGATTTTCGGTCCTGTAAGATTAGAAACGAATTCGGAAGTAATTACGTGCTTGTGTATATAGATTTTACGAGAGAGAGAGAGATTGGTTGTGTTGTTGATCGATTGGACGAATTGAATTATTTGTCGATGCGTTAAGTGATTAAAATTAGATAATGTTACTTTAAAAATTCTTTTTCTTTTTTTTGTTGTTGTTGTTTTTACTATTTTTTTGTCAAGATCACGCCATCAATTATATTTGTATTTTTTTTCATTTCTGTCATTTATCATCCGATGTAAAAAATATAATTTTCTAAAGATCTTTTTCGTACGATCTATAATACATATTTTAATTAATTCATTATCAATATTATATATAGAATTAAGAGAAAATATTCGTCTAACTCGGTGACAGTTTAAATTAATTCCCGCTTAGGAAAGTGAAATATATATATATTCGTATGCACAACGAATGTAAACCGATGCGAAGAAGTTTACATTTAATTAGACTGAAATAGAAAAAAAAAAAAAAAAGAAAAAATAGAAACTTAACGGAGATAAATGTTAATCTATTTCCAAGGCAATATAGCTAGATTTTCTATGTGTTGTGCAGGTAGAAGAAAGATTAGATTTATATATGTAATCGAGACATTTTAAATCGTTAGACTCTCCTAGAGGAGATCGTGAGAATTTCGATTATCGAAAGGGATCCCGTTGCATTCGCGCGTTGCTTTTCCAGTGGGATTGCTACATTTCACCGTGACTTTAGCCCATCGATATATCTTACTCGCTGTCTTCGAAAGAGCTCGTGGCCCTTTATCTTACAGCTTTAGAGAACGGAAAGGGAGAAGGGAAGGGAAGGGGTAGGAAAGGAAAGGGTAGGAAAGGGCTGCGCGATCGAACGCTTAATTTTTCATCCCACGCTTACATTCTTCTTCGCGCGACTAACGATTTCTGATAACACACACGTGAATTAAATGCCCATCGTGAAAGAAAAAGATACGAGAATAGATGACGACGGCTTACTCGCTACGATAACGTGTAGATACTTTTTCAAAAATCGTCAAAAATTCGTGACAAATGCGAACGTGGAAGAATATCAATTATTTTATATAGATCATCAGTTAGAAAGAATTGTATCAATAAAGAACGTTAGATTAATTAGAGAATATTAATATATATATATAATAATTTTACTTAATTAATTGAATAAACGGGAATATTGTTATACGATAATAATAATGCATTTGTTTAGCTTCACGATGACGAATAGAAGATTAGCATTACAATTTCCTCTTCTAATAATAATTATAAGCTATTTTATTCATTCATTGAATTAGCTCCATTTTAAAATTATATTATTTAAAATTTTTCAAATCCTAAACAATATTTGGTTGACTTAAAAAATTGCCTTTTTCCTGAAAACGTGAAAGCTATCGGTTATATTATTTTCAATTAAAAAAACGTAGAAGGATGGTATCGAACGTGAGGATACGTTTAATTAACTTTCTTTTTCCTCTATATTCTGTATATATATTGACGTATCCAGTAAAACAAACAGATAGTATATATTCAATAAGTTAAAATATAAAACATGTAGAAGATATCTTTTTGTTGATTCGTATAAAGTCCTTTTCATTAGATTGAATTTCATTGATATATAGAACATACATAAGTGATAAATCATTTTTCATCAAAGGATATCAAAGATAAGAGGTTACTACACACACACACACACACACACACACACACACACACACACACACACACACACACACACTATTATATGACGTTCAATTCGAACTATGATAATAAATGAATTTGGAAAGATTCTTTCCATTAAATATGATTACTTACGGTAAAGCGATATACTGCCATCCGTTTCGCCTAAAGAATTTTTCGATATGCATTTGTAAGTGCCGTAATCTGACATGGTAACAGAACGTATCGTAAGCTTCATGTGCACTTTGTAACCATTGTCCGAGAAGGTTGCCTCGTACTTCTCTCCTAGAAAAAAAAGAATAAAAATAGAATAAAGATATATATATAACGATGTACCACCAACCTACACCTACGTGTTGGTTGGTGGTACATCGTGTCGTTTCTGCTTGTTCGCACGATAACGGAACTTTTCAAGTTTACGATGGGTTACCTATAAATCATGGGAATCGTATAAAATATAAAAACGCCAAACGGAAAATGGATTCGTCGATATCGTTTCTCGCGCCCTTCCGCCGCCGCCCACACGTTCGAAAAGCCCTGGGTATTATTTTCGTGTGTCCTGCGCTCGATCGAACGTAAAATTTGACATTATGCTTCGATGGACAATCGAGCGCACACCCCTTTTTCTCAACTTCGATGTCTACGTTTAAAGAATCCTAGCAATTTTTCTTCCCTTATCTTTTCACTTTAAATAATATCGGGATACGTACGTACGAAATTATGATATTTGTTTTATATCCAAAGGAAATAAAGAAAAGGGTGTATCTATATTTCGAGAGATATAATAATTTAAATAAATTATTCATTAAATATAATCTAAGATAGATGTGATCCTAATATGAAAAAAAAATAATAAGACAAATGTGAAATTTGTTTTTATTTTATAATTGTTCGAATCATTTAATAATCCTTTATTAATACATTTTATAAATAACGACAAACAATGGAATTACAAATATTACGGACAAATTTGATTTTACATTTGAGTTTATATATTTTTTTCGATAAATATTTTCAAACCGTTAATCATCCCAAAGTATAACAATCTATCACAAAAAATACGAAGAAACTTTCACCTATATCAAATATATTATATATAACATGCAATAAAACGATAATTAATAGTGTATTGTATGTATAATAGCAAATAGATGAATTTCAATTACTCTGGCCAATTTCAATAAAATTATATTGCTTATATGCGAACGAATTTCAATGCATTAATGTAATATACTTTAATGATCTAGTTATAGGAAATACGAGGAAGTGTATTATTATTTAAACTACAGTCAGGGCTTTGCGGTGGTCGACCATTATTTTTCTTTTTTTTTTTTCGCCTAAGAAACGAATGTTACCTTCAAACGAAGAATTATCACCCTACGGAGAATCGTATTTTCCTTCGGTAGGGACATTATGCGCCCTCAATCTTTCCGAAAAAAAAAAGAAAAAAAAAACAAAAAGAAACGCATTCACATTACCAACAGTCATGATCACAGATCACGCTATTCACTCGTTACTTCTATGCACCGGCAAAACTTTAAAATGCAACCACAAAATTCTATAGAATTTCGTGACTAACGTCATGCTTATAATCGTTAAATTTGAACTCGACAAACGTAATACCGAAAAGTTAGGTTGCGTTTTAAATGATCCTGGAATATTGCGTTCATTGCAATTCATAATTGTTCATATGTTTTTCGTACGCAGCCTTATATATCGTATCGCTCGAAAGAATTTGTTCTTTTTGTCTAAGATATACCAATGAGAAGTGGTATGGTATGGCATAGTTTCCTAAAAGAGATAAGAGAAAAAAGAATGGGAAAGGAGTGAAGTAAGTTTTGATTAGCAATTCGTGGAGGGCGAACGGCCAGAGGAATTGGAAACAGAATGAAATCTATAGGTGTAATGATGTGCATTAAAGTGGTGAAGGAAGTATTTTCGCAGTTGGAAGAAAACTTTCGTACTCGCGAATGAGTAGGAAAGAGAAGAAGGAAGAAAGAAAGCTTGAGAGATAGTGTAAAAGAAAAAGAAAAGAGAAAAAAGGAAAAGAGAAATGAGAATGAGAAAGAGAAAGAGGAAGAGAATGTATACGAGTATGTGTACGTATACGTGTACACGTACGTGTTTGTAAAAGGGAATAAAAAAGAAAGAGTAAAATCGAAGGAAAATGAGAGGAGAGAGAGAAAGAGAGAAAGATTGAAAGAAAGAGGTGAGAATAGATAGAGAAGGAAAATAAAGAAGGAAAAAGAAAGAGAATGCATTTTTGTAGTGGCTCCAGTCGACCCTCGAAAGCGTAAGAAAAACTTTACCCTGGCTTCCAGTTTGAAAAGTAGATGAAAAAGTTTAACGACGTTGAACTACGGTCCCAAGCATTACCACCGAGAGAGATGTCGAATGGGTTTTCAGGGATAAAACTGCTTTTAACCAAAAGTCCCTGGGACCGTCGACGAGGACGAGGATGAGGATGAGGATGAGAACAAAGATGTTCGTGTTACTCCTATCTTCGCACGTCGTTGGCGTGTCTAACGACATATGTGAGCATGAATCAACCAGCCTTAAGATTTTATCCGTTGAGTGAACGATAAAAACAAAAAAAAAAAGAAATAATTCTTCGTTATCTTTGATCATATATATTATTACCTTTATTTTTCATGTTAATTTGTTTTTTTTTTGTGTCTATACAATGATTATCGAAATAATCACGTTAACGGGATTAAAGGGTTAATAATTGTTATTATTCATTTCTAATTAAAAAATTGTATATTATTTGTTTTTTTAAAAAAAGAACATTCAATCGATGCTACAATGAGATAGGATATTTCTTCAAGAATAGGATGAACGAGAATATGAATATTATTAAAGTAATAGAAAAGTTAAAGAATTTGGTGATAAGCATGCCAAGCAAGGGTTAGTTGAAACATCGGTAACGATAAGTACTTTCGAACACGCCATCTTTATGTACCGACGGGGTATTCAGGAAGATCTAGCTCGTTTAAATTTCTATCTTCCGACAAGGTTTAGTCGCGTTTTATCGCGTCTCGTTTTGGTAGTACTACGATCGGAATCAAAGATTCCTTGTTTTCCGGTAAAACAATTTTGTCGAATTTCGTTCTACGATGAACGAATAATGAATTCTTTTAAGCATTCATACGTATTACATTTTCATTGGTATCGATGAAATAAAATAGTAAACTCAGATAAGTTGTGTCGAATCAAACTATTATCTATTATCTCGTTTAATTTTCTATCTGTGTGATCTCAATGAGTTTATTCTTTCAATTTCCATTTTAAATATTATTAAAATTAATTTTTATTATATAATTTACCAACAACTACAGTTTCTTATTTATGTCGTTGTTACATAAGGATTTTAATTGTTATCAATTTAATTTTCCAATTAGCCGTTATGAAATAAATTATTGAACGTTAATGATAAGAGTTGCAACTCGTTGCATAATAGCCCGTGTTACTTTTCATATAATGTTGATTCGGAAAGAATAAATCAATACATTTTAAATGAATTTATTTTAATGCATTTTAATACAAAAAGGGAAATGATACTACGGGACTACGCAATTATCGGAATTCTTTGTTTTTTTTGTTTTGTTGAAAATAGCAATTCATATTTGTATTATATTTGTGTATTCAGAAATTAATATTCGAACAAAATATTTAAATTCTCTTCAATTAAAGTTACTTTCTTATCTAGCAAAAAAGTTTCCTATTGAAAATTAATTACAATCAGTTGCCCGTAAAACTTTTTTTCATGTTCACTGGACTAGAATTGTTATTAGCGTCGTTCTTCTGCATAATTGTACCGAAATATTCATCGTTTTATAACGAAATTCGTGGCTATGAATATCTTTTGTGTTCGTACGCAAAAAAGGGGGACTAATTAAATTACACTGTTCAACGAATACATCCGATCGATATAAACATTTAATCCTGTGTTTTCCGACCAATAATTTTTTTTTCTTTCCCTTTTTTATTTTTTTTTATTTTTTTTTCATATTCCATCTGGGCCAACCGAAAAACGTGGATATCAAAATTTCATCGATAAAATTATGTTTTTCTTTTCGTTTTTTGCGCTTTATATTTGTCACGTACACGCATTAACTAACAAATACCACAAAAATAATAAATAACTAGTATTCATATTTTTTTTTTTCAACATAAAATAAATATCTCTCGTTAATGAAATTTTCCACTTTTTTTTTCAATATAAACGACACAGTACGTATCCACCGATAAAACAATATTCCAAATGAATGAATATGGAAAATAAAACAAAAAAACACGAAAAACAACAACAAAAATTCTTCAAAATCAACCGACTTTCCATTCATGATTTTCGATTCGAATTAATTCGATCGATTTCATCCAACGAGAGAGGGGGCTGAGGTAGAGAAAAAAAATTTTAAACCTCGTAGGAAACAACACATACAACACACATTATAATTTACACACGTAAGAGAAGATATAAATACATATACATATGGCACATTCATGTATGCACCAACCAACGTTTCGCGTAATCGTGTCTCATCGAGCGTGTAGCGATAAGTCGAACGTAAATTCATCGTTTCATTGCGTAGAGGGATAGTAAACACATTTGTAAGTCGCACCTATGAGTTTTGATATCGTCTCGTGCGGTTTCACGCGCACTGAATACACATTACAGAAATACGAGCAAGCATTCGCGGGGAACATTTAGATCGTAAAACATGTCGGTAGGAGGGTAGGCGGGTAGGTGGGTAACGGAGAGGGGGAGGGGTTAGGATGGTAATATTGCAATGGTGGAGAAACACGGTGCGGTTGACGCGCGAATGCTTCTCTGGATAATTCGTCGCTCGACATAGGAATGTATGAAGGGGAAAAGGGGGGTGGTAGAAAAAGGAAGGGGCAGGGGACACGCTTTTCCCGATTATTACTCTGAACAAAAGGTATATATCGTTGATTGTTGTTCCTGCGTTGCTTTACTACACGTGGGTTAACGTGTAACGTTAAAAACAATTCATTGTCAAAACTGGTAATGTTTAAAGGATAGACGAAACCTAACGAGATAGTCAATTCTAACGGGTAGAGAAAGAGAATAGGTTGTTAAATAAACAATTTATAACAATAAGGTACGTGATAATTACATCGATAATCGATGATTTGGATATAATTTTAAAGTATTTCATTTGAAATAATCTATGATAACACACCTGTTTTGTAATTATATATTATAATTAATCATTTGTAATAATAAAGTAAAATAATTATATTCGTAGAATTATTCGCAAGCATTTTACAAGTGTTGGAATATATTATTTATAGATATATCGTATCAATAATTATATTGACACGTGGTCTTCCACAAAGAAGAAAGAACAACTGTAAATGTAAGATTTATGAAATTTTGTAAATTATTGGCAGAGAAAAGAAAATTTTTGAAGATACTATGATTTTAGATTTACAACGAAATAACAAAAGATGTTGCATCTTATCTATGTTTGTGTGTGTGTATATATAGATGATTAAGTGAGCTTGGTAACTGGAAGAATGAATCCAAGGCTGATATTCGCGCATCTGCCACCGAGTGCACTTTGCCATTTAGTTTCGTACGATAAAGTCATCCTAGACAAATTTAGTTAGTTTTTTTCCATAAGCTCTTTTGTTTTTTTCATTTTACTGTCGCGAATAAATGATATAAAATTAATAGAGAAATTAATTTAATTCAACGTCAAATTGTTCTCTTGCGTATAATATTGTTGCATTACTATTATTAAAATCAATACTAAATAGAAAAAAACGAAGGGTGGGGGAAGATGTATGACAGAATTTAGCGTTAAAACAAATGAGAGAATTTACGTTACATCTCGTATTGTGTTAAAAAATGAGAAAGTTGCACGGTTTTTACGTAAAGTAGATGCAATTAATTTCGTACGAGAGCAAAGTAGTTCGTGACGTTCGTGCATTTTAAAATGTAGTTTTAACAAATACAAGATGAAATACGAAGTATTTATAACATATACGGATGAATTAATGTTTTTCGCGCGCGTTTCTCTTTTAAATAAAATATTAATAATTATTTTCCGAACGTGTGATATAATCTCGTGTGAATAAAATTAGAAAAGAAAATAATTAAATTTAAGTTAGGATCACAAAAATATATTTAAAGATAACGAAGAGTTCAACGCGTATAATCCATAGGAGTCATCGATCTTTTGGGAGAAAAACACGCCCCAAATGCGGGCGGCTTGAAATTAAACTAATTAGCTGCACAATTAGCAAACTGAAACGTAGATCTCATGTTCTTATTGCACCTGCATTCGCGACCGAAAGTAGTCAGCCGCACATTAATGGCTTCGAAGATACATTATTCTAGTTAGTTACTGCATGAGTTCTCATTCATAAACACGCGTCTCTTCTAATTATTCCATATAATCATGCATATTTGCATTTACGTACGTTGTCATGCTCTTCCAATCGTTCCAAAGAAATCAATAATTAATGAAGCAAACCTATTGTATGCATTATAAATATTAAATACGTATATTATATTTATTAACTGCTTCTATCAAATACCATTCACGTACCAATTGTATTATTCATGCGAAATTATGTTGAAACAAAAAAAAACATGAGAAAATGTTATCTCCTTTTCTTTTCAATTTATTTTTACACATATCGTAAGTACGTAAGTAATTTCTAACAATTATGCAATGTAGCGTGTCACTCATTACTTTACGACTAATACCTATAACTATCTATTAATTTACTTTTTTTCTCCATCAAATAGAATATCGAGAATAAATTCGGAGACAAAATTATTAGGTAAAACAACAGGTTTCATTAATAGACGAGTATCGTAAACGTGAACGACATTTATTAAACATCACTATGATATATATATATGTAAGTAATTATTTATATTATATTACCATTTGGTATAATCTGATTATTTCCTCTAGTCCAATAGTTGATTGATTTCGGGAAAGCTTCAGAATGACACTCCAACGTCATTTGTTGTCCCTCTTGCACTCCCACCAATTGATTCTGAATCCAGATCATCGGAGAAACTGTCAAAGGAACGAAAGGTATCAATACGAAATGTATACGAACTATTGATATAAATAAAACGAATACAACTATTTCTATTTTACGGTATACTGATACGCGGCGCGCGAGATACAGAGAGACATGTAAAATAAAATTGATACTTTTCGTGTGACTAAATGGAATAAATAATAATCTCGTCATAAGTTTATTATATATTTATTTTCAATTGAATTTGGGAGGGGGGTTTATATTTTAGACAATTTTTTACGATATCTTTCTCTCTCTCTCTCTCTCTCTCTCTCTCTCTCTCTCTCTCTCTCTCTCTCTCTTACGTGTATCGTTCGTAGTTCGTTAGAAGAGTTCCGGGAAAATTTCACTTCCGTCGTGTACTTTCCTCTTCTCCCTTTTCCCCCTCTTGGCTTCTAAAAGTCGAAGCCAAAAGCCAAACAAGCGAAACAAGTTTGAATTACCCTTCGGCAATTTGAACTAAAAAAAAGAAAAAGAAATAGAAGAAAGAGAGAGAGAGAGATAGAGAGATCTATCGTAGGTTGCAATTTGTACAAGCAACTTCGCTGTACTTTTGAACGTTCGCAATAGAGAAGGAATAAACGTGTTATTTGGACGGAAAGAGGTATGACTGCTGTTGCGGATTTAATGTCAAAGCAGAGACGGATTCTCGCGATGATAATATCGATTGAAGCAGCATCGTACCCCAAGTAGTAGCTCGAGTCGCGTTTTCGACGTATCTAGTTACTCACAATAGTACTCTTGAACGTTCTTTGAATTCAAATAATCCCTCTCCCATCATCTAAACGTATTGAAATTTAATTTGAATTTCAAGAAGTTTAGCAATCGAGCTGTAAGAGATAAAACGGTTTTTTGTTGTTAATATAATCAAACCTCGTTCTAAAATATTATATCGTCCTGCTACCTTTTTTTCAGAATGCATACAGCTTATCTTTTTTTTTTCTTTTTCTTTTTTATTTATTTGATAAAAATCGTGAAATACTATTCACCAGCAAAGTAATTAATATTGAAGTATTTTTCTACAAAATGTCGACGTTATTTCAAGCACTTTCGAACAAGTCGTTACATTTGAAAAAGAGAGAGAGAGAGAGAGAGAGTTTTGAAAAAGAGTACGAACGAATTTGCAAAACATTTTACTCGTGCTAGGCAGAAACGCTTAAGTGCTCAATTGACAAACGTATCAACTAACCCATTCCTATCGTTGGAGATCACATGCGAACGATGTCCTTTCAAAGACTGTGCTATGTGATTTCGCAAATCTTTCGATGGGTTAATGGTAGTACATACATTCACAGGATATATTTTGTTTTATCTTTTTAAATTTTTGTATTTGGATCAAATTTTAAGCTCCACCTTTATAAATAACTATTGGATATATTCGAAAGTTATAGTATTTTTTTAAAAGATTACTTTTTCTTTTTTTTTTTTAATATTTGCGTTACTTTCATTTGCTCGTAAAGAAATTCGTTGATCGTTAGTAAAAATAAGAAAAAAAAAATAAAAATATCAATGATATAAAGAATTGATGGACCCTCCTAGTATACAAACGTTAAAAGAACATAAGCAGATTTTATATCATTTTTATTATAGTCAAATATTTTATTTTATCGTTTCATAAATATTTGAAAATTAGGATATAAGGAATCATTAGTAAGAGTAATAATTATGTTACAGAGTTAGGAAACATACGTTGATGACCACTATTTTAGAATAGTTAATGAGCTATACGATAAAAATAAAGCTTCCTCATCGAGGCTAAAGTTTCCTCATTAAATATACTCACAGTGTACTATGAGCATAATTCTCTTGCTGACGGTAGGTGGAACACTGTTTGAGGCGATACAAAGGTACGCTCCCATCTGTAATCGGTTCACTCTCACGATGTTGAAGATCGATCCTTCGACGCTACTAACTGCAACAAAATATGTCGAATTCAATATATCATTATTTTTATTATATATAGATATATATACAAGATGGTAAAAAAAAAAAGAAAAACAACCCGATATATTTTTTTAACAACATATATTCAACGGAAATAGAAAATAATTTTCTATAAAGTAAAATAATAGATCATCAAAAATCGAATATTGTTCTCTAATAACATTAACAAACAAATAAACAAACAAACAAACAAATTCGTTTGCCCGAGTAAAAACAATCCGATGGCAGATCCAAAATTAATAACGGCCAAACCGAGAATGCTTTGTACTTCTGAAGCACCGATACTAATTCACTGCTAAGAACAACCTAAAGGTTTTGCCGATTGCTCTAATCTCCGTAAACATCGGATATCTCGGATACTTCCTTGGGACAAAACCATTTCCATTCGCGTACGCGAAACACTTGTCGGCTACTTCTTGCTTAAGTCGAATGTCTTGCGACTGTAAGTCTAACTATATGTTATTCCATTACTACTGAATCAATTATGTTTGTTTCGTGAAATACGTTCGCAACGAACACAATGGATAATACTTAATAGCGAAAGATACATTAGCGATGTATGTTATTCATCGTGTTGATTATTGATTACAATTTATAAAAACATGACAAAGGATTTTATTTTAAATAAAAAGATTATAATATCGATAACAGAGTAACGATATGAAATAAATAACTAGTAGTATCACTTTGGATCACGTATTTAATGAGATAATATAAAATCGCACGAATCTCTTTAATATTTCTTTTCTATTCAGACCATTACTCTAGCGAACCTTATTTAAATAATAATCTGAGAACGATATGGGTAGAAAAATTTCATTTTTGCTTAAACAACATCGTATAATTTATATTGTAAATATCATTTATAATATAACAATTTACTAGACCTTTATTTATTTTGTTCTTTTTGTTTCATCTCCGTTGTGATTTTATTTCTCTCCCCTTTTTCTCGTTTTTCCTCTTTATAATCTTTTATCTTTTATTCGTTCATTTTTTCATTTTAGTCGGGCTCGGTTATCTTCTTTCACGAGAGAACAAAGCTAAAGCACAACCACCACCACCACCACCACTACCACTACGAATTATCTTTCCCTCGTAGTACGTTAACGCATGAACACGTCTCAATTAACGATCGTTCTTTCTCCATCAGCTAATCAGCCTTTGCCTCAATCAACGTTCGATCGATCGTACGTCAATTTTTCATTAAATGTAGACATTTTATTTCTGACTAACGGAACTATTTCGATCTCTTTTAAAACAAAAACAAAGAGACGAGCTAATCAACTGCATCAAATCAAAAGTAGATCAAATAGAAAAAATGTTCCAAGATTAAAATAACGAAATTTTTTTTTTCTTAATTATTTTTAATTTATAGATCAAAGAAGAAATGGAAAATTAGTTCGAACAAAAATATTGCGGAAAAATTCAGTATAAGAGAATATTTCGTTTCAACGTTAGCCACAACAGGTCTAGTTCTGTACAATAAGAAGCAATCTAAGAATCTTGGCGTATGCGCATTAACGAAATGCACACTTCAGGTAATTAGGGAATATTCCTGCATCCCCACTCTTCATGCCCACGCTACACCACGCCCAGCTGGGTCCGCTAACCACCATTGGACGCCTACGGGGACGGATCTCGTGTAAGAAGTAATAATATATTCAGCGAATTAGAGGTATCCTTCTATATAGAATCGAGGTAAGTTGCAAAAGCGGCAAATCTTGCAAGAGCTTTCGTAATTATCAAAAGAATTCCATGTTAGAGGAATTTGCGTACATACAGGGGTCCCAGTGGGACAAAAAAATAAATAAAAATAAAAATTCTTAAAATACATTTAACGACGATTGCGACGATAAAAAGACAACGACGACGATTACGATGAAGAGAAAGAGAAGATAGTGGTGGTGGTGGTGGTGGTGGTGGTGGTGGTGGTATATAATGGTAAAGAGTAGTTGCGTGGGTTATCAGAGGTAAAAGAAAATGATGAAGAAGAAGAAGAAGAGAGCATGGGAACCGCAGACAGAGAGGAGAAGCACGGGCCACGCGTTGCACGTAAATCTCGGGACGCGAGGGAAACTAAAAGGCGGTTGGTTGCCGCGGTAGTGTTCACCGGTTCGAATTTTCGTCCCGAGTACGAAGTTTGGCCAGTACCACCACGAGGATGTTTAATCTCCGCACGAGGCAATTTATGTTATTGAAATGGTTGCGCCGTTGACTCGACTCCCTTTAGTCACCTGCTTGAAAGAAAGAGATAGATATACACTATATATATAAAATGAAATAGAAACAGAAAGGGAGAGAGAGAGAGAGAGAGAGAAAGAGAAATAGAAATAAAAAAATATCAACGTGCCAAAGCTGGTCTCAACGACGTTACGGGTTTCAAGCTCTTTGTTTAATTGCAAATCCCCCTTCCTCTCTCTCCCCTCCCCAGCCCCCGACCCTTCTACATCATAAACGCATACCGTGTAGAACTTTCGCACGATAAACTATAGGTATGTTCTTCTCTTTCATCTCCAATTTGTCCTCTTCTTCCGGATCAGATTTTATCGACGAATTTATACGAATCGACTTTCCGTTTTATCATTCGGTTTTTACTTCTCCCTCGTTTTATTTTAATTAAAAATATGGATTTCGATTAAACATGAAACACTCGGCCATTCCTTGCCAGAGAACGACTAAACTAAATGCTACACATTCAATTCGAATATTTTTGTTGAAAATAGGAATAGTATTGAATAGCGGAAATAGGGTCTATCATGTAAAACTATATATATATGTATATGAGTATTATCTGTCTATATAGGACAATGTAAAAATCGAAAAATTACGCAACGATTTTATGGAGATCGAAGAGTAATCATTCCGTTTATCCCATTCCTCCCATTTGTCTTATTTTAATTAAAAATATGGATCCTATTGTAGAATTCGAAAATGTATCCCTGAGAGTTTTATTTCCAATATTTGTATATACATTAATATTGCCGAATATTTTTTTTCGCCCCTGTATTTTAGATAACTAAAAACAAAAGAAAGGAACATAATTACGTCGTTTCTCTCTCTCTCTCTTCTTTCTCCTCTATTTTTAATATAATATATAATATTTTATATTTATCTTGTCATGCGTTTTTCAAAATGCGTTGTAAGATTTTTATAGCCTTGCATATTTACTTATGTTTTCATTAAGCAATCCATTTTTTTCTATTATATATATTTGATCACAAGAATATTCCACTTGGCTTATTTGAATTAACATCAAAAATAAAAAATAATAATAGCACGAGTGTAAACTTGTCTTACAATTAAATATATCCGCGCGTAAAGCAACAACCCAATGTGCAGAGAATACATTTTGAAAAAATCGTGAAATTTCATACCGTACTCGGTAAAGTATTGGCATGAATGCAAGTATCCCCTGTACTCTCTCTCTCTCTCTCTCTCTCTCTCTCTCTCTCTCTCTCTCTTTCTCTCTCTCTCTCTCTCAATCGAAGCACAAAGGTTTTAAAACTGCGTGCTCACACACGGTGATGAAACTTTATTTCCCATTCGTATTTGTGGACAGTTTCCAGCAAATAGGTTCGGTGGTTTGCCCGGGATTTTATTCACACACACGTCAGCTAGGTCGAGTATGTCCGTGACATGGGGTGTATGGGGTGGAATGAAAAGAGAGGAGGCGTGAAGGTAAAAGAGATGAAACACTAGTAACGAAATAGAGAGAGAAAGAGAGAGAGAGAGAGAGAGAAAGAGAGAGAGAGAGAGAGAGAAAGAGAGAGAGGAGATACGATGGCTATGCCAGTGGCATTGCTAGCGGAGGAGCTGAATGGTCAAAGCAATTTACTTCTGAACTCTCTCTTGGACGAGAACACACACACAGATAAAAAAAAAAAAAAAAAAGACAAAAAAAATATCCTACGCTATAATTTTCGTAACTTTTTACGAATATTTTAATCATTTTGTTCATTTGTTCGTTTTTAATTGGTTCGGTTGGTTTCGATTCTACAAATGTTGTTGTACCAAATTTTGGAAAACAAGAAGGTTCAAAAGATTATTATTGGTAATTATTTGGAAATTGTTTTTTTTAATAGTTTGTAAAATGCATTGATCGATATTGAAATTACGTATATATATATATATACAGGATGTTTTATAATCGTTGATACAATTGATAAGATAATTTTTGCGTAAAAACAAATAAATGAAAAATGTCGAAACAGTATAGGATATATTAGTAATAAACAATTCCTAACGACAAAAGTAAAAACTTCGCAAAATACGTTTACTTTTGATCTGTGTCAAGATAAAATTGAAATGATTTACGTATTTTAAAAATAAATGTTAGGTAGAAGTGATCGTGATCCTTCGAAGGAGAAGAATGATAAAAAGGGTTGTGAAAAAAAAATTCAAGAGAGCACTCAATTCACGATATCTATTCTTATATATTACATAGATATACTATGTACCCTTTTATAAAACGTATACGTATGTAAATACGTACATATATTAAATATACTTCATAGATAAAGTGACCGAACGTTAGAATGCAGGTCTAATGATATAGGTAAGACGTTATCGTAAAAAGTTATCGTCGATAGTAGCCTCGTGAACGTGAACACGAACAGTACGACATCTTGAGTCCGAAAAAGAAAAATAAATATTTACTTATCGTAAGATGATGGACTATACCATTAGAAAAACCAACAGGAATGTAACCGTAAACGAAATAAAATATAAAACCCTAAAGTAGCAGCTTATATATTATATAATTTAATTAGTCGGTGTATTTATTATTATAAAATAAATTGTTAATAGGGTAGAATTGTTTGATGCATTACCAACGTCCAAAATAAATATAACAATATATATGTATATATAGGAGAATGGGCCAGTTAGTTCTCTTGGTGCAAGTAAATGCCTTGCAAGACGAACGGATGATGAATTGCCGTCGTGTCTTACCTTGGAAAATGTCTGCATTCGAGTGTATCTACTGTAAGCGGATAAGCCCGGATAAAATTCTAAATGAAGTTTCGCGTAAGACCAAAGGACCACCACCACACTACCACCACCACCACCACCACGGACACAGGAATCCTTAGTGATAAATGGAACAGACGATTAGATTCTAACGAATCGTCCTTTCCTTTAGCAAAAAGAAAAAGACACAAAAAAAAGTAACTACCCCGAACGAGTTTATATAAAATATATATATATATAAATAATTAATGTTTAACTTAATTAATTTTCATTTAATAACATGAAAATATGAAAGATATATATAACACAGAGGCTAGTATCGTCGTGTATAAGATCGAAATAAATATGATATGAACGATTAAACACAAATAATGAAATCTTCTTTCTAAATTTTTGCTATTTGTTAGATATTTTTGTATGTTTTCTTTTTTACATTAATTTTTCGTTTATTTTCCTATACTCTTATATTTTCCAAACGCGGATATCATTGCGTGCATGGCGGGATTATTTTTCCGAGAGTAATTTGAAACGTATCATTTTCCGACCATTTTATTTAGTCATTTTCGTATCATACCTGGTTTACTTTATTTTTTTTTATTCATCCGATTCCTATTTATCGTCGATTATTATTCAACGCTAGTATTTTCATTGTTATCATTATTATCGCGCAAAATCGTAAATGCAAGGGGAATCGGAATTTCGAAAGAAATTTATGCAACCATCGGGGGTATCGTAATTAAAATTGAATTTCGAACGAAATTGTCGTATTCGCAGAATTACGAGTAAAACGTGAAATTCGTGGTATTATTATACGATAAGTGTAAAAATATTCTTTTCCTTATCTTCCTTTAGCTTTGTTCGTCTCACTCTCTCCCTCTCTCTCTCTCTCTCACACACACACACATACACATAGACTTTCTTTACTTGTCTCTTTTCGTCGTTTCTTTCGGAGAATATAAATTGTGACATTAGGAAAAGTTCCTTGTCTTACTTACCTCCTTGGCCATCCCCGAAAGGTATAAGTTCGCCGTTCTCACGTTTCCAAGTGATGTTTGGTTGTGGTGATCCCCTTGCTGCACACCGCAATGTTACGTTACTACCTTCTTTAACGACCATATCTGTACTCGTCGAATTGTCAAGAATGTCTGGAGGAACTGTAAAAGGGGGAATTTTAGTTGAAAAACCCTAATCTCAAAATAGTTAGAATGGAAGAGAAAAAGAAAGAGAGAAAGAGAAAAGTAACATACTCGTATAATTTCAAAAACTTTTTAATACGAAATTATTAAAAGAGGACTGGACGCATTTTTGCTCAAGAAGAAACTTTTAACGAGTCCTTTGTGGTTTTAGAACGTTTTATCTGCCAACATATATATATACTTATCTATCTTGAACTCTTCGTTCTTTTTAAAATAAAAAAATAAACATAAAATAAAATAAGAAGAAATAAATAATCGAACATAAAATACAATTCGTGTATATATATATATATTGTATATATATATGTATTGTCGCAAATGTTACATCGACGAAACGTCATACTCGCGTAATAACACGTTCTTCTTCCACTCTTCCTATTTCCCGAGAGAGGGACTACTTGATATTGGATATCTAGTATCATGTCAGTGAGATTACAACTTTACGTCATAGGTTAATAGCTTTCTTTTTTCTTTTTTTTCTTTTTAATTCCTGAACGCGCGATCTTTTAGGCGATGTATTTGTAACGTTTCATCGATATTTCATATTTTCATTTATAACGATCAACTTCATTTAAACGTTTGACGATTGGCAAAAATACGAGAGAGAGAGAGAGAGAGAGAGAGAGAGAAAGAGAGAAAAGTAAAATTTATTAATTACACGAATACGGTGAACCAACCTACAACTTCCAAAAAACCAGTTTGACTTTTCATAGGTTCTGTATTTATTTGACACATGTAATATCCCTGGTCGCTTGGGTTGACATCACGTATATGTAAATTCCACATCTTGTGCTCGCTGTGCGTCACTTTGATTCTATCATTTTTCGTTATCACATGATTAGCTATAGTCAGGATAGTTTGTGTATCGACTCTCAACCAGGCGACCTGAAACATAAAATTTAGTATAAATTTTTGAAGATAATACGATAACGTTATCGAACACGAATTTATATAAAATAAAATATGAGTATTATTCTCGTTGAGAATAATAAGGGAATAACGATATTCTCACGAACGAATTTTGCATTCGATTGTTGTACGCTTAATCAGTCATGTTTCATTTCGTTTCTATCTATACGCACGCATATGCGTTAGCCATGATTAATTAATCAGTACATATTTCTATATTTATAATTCGTACGATTTTATACGAACACATATATATATATATATGTATATATATATTGGAAAATTAAAATGAAATAATATTTATATCGTGAAACATTTAATATCATATATGTGCAAGAGAGATACATTTCGATTTTATTTGAGAAAATATGATAGCTCATCGATACAAAATTAACACTCCAGATGACATATAAAGTAAATAGATTTGCGTTTATATATTTTAAAAAAAAAAAAAACATTCTTAAATTAAAAAAGTATATTTGTTATTTTTGTTTTTGTTTTAAAATACAATATCATATTTCTATTATAACAACGTGCCCCCATTGTGCCCGTTTTTTTCTTTTTCAAATATATATCGGTTTGAAATTTCGTATTACCTGTAACAACGTGCAGTATCGTTTCAGTAAAATGTACAAAAAATATTCTTTGATCTCGGCGAAAATAAAGCTCGTTAGAGTTTCTTTGATGCACCATTACGAAATCGACTGCACTTTCGACGAGAAAGAGATATCATTTCCCCAAGCTGGACGACGATTTGTTTGACAACGGAACGGATCTTTCTTCGTTACTTTCGTTCTTACGATGGAAAGAAAGAAAGAAAGAAAGAAAGAAGGGAACCGGGTTGTTTGATTTTCCACCTACTGGCAAGAAGAAGAAGAAGAAGAGGAAGAAGAAGAAGGCAGCAGCAGCAGCAACAGCAGCAGTATCCTCCTCACCGACTTATTTTCCAATTCTCGGTGTTTCCGACGTACGCTTTTTGAGAGATGGTCACTTTACATTGCAAATTGTGAAAGCACGGACCCCTTCTTCTCCTTCTTCTTCCTTTCTTTCTTTCTTTCGTCAAAACCTACCGTTGATTTTATTCTCTTCTTTCCCTTTCCCTCTTTCTCTCTTTATCCCTCTGTCTTCTTCCTCTTTAAAGTTGTTCTTTCCAAAATATATATCTCACAGTTTCTCGAAACTTCTCTCTTTTAGCAAGAGAGACAGAGAGAAAGAGATAGAAAGAGGGCAAAGTTGTTTAGCCCTTTCCGTTTTATATCATTGTATATTCAACTTGGAACTTTTATAAAATCTTTCCATACACGTATATATATATAATATTATTCCACGGAAATAACTCTTTCCCATCTCTTAGAAAAGAAAATAATTATTATATTTTAACAATTATATAATTATTTTTTATTCTTTCATTTAATTGAATTTCATTCACTTATACAAGTAACAATTTGTCAATGATTAAATAAAACTTTGATCAAAATTGCGTGTTCTCTCGATCGTTAAATTTATGCGTAACTGTAGTAATCGATAAGAAAAGAAAAAAAAAAACAAAAAATTATTAACAATCGCTTTCGATAATCGACGAAACGACGATATGTCCGGTGCAATTTTTAGCGATAAAAGAAAAACAAAAAATCACTTTATCCTGCGATACGGGACGAGCAGACGGGGGAGGGGAGTTGGGATGGAAGAATGAAATTTAAAACGTCAAAGATAAATCCGCGTTGCGTTTGATTATTTTTCGTCGTGCACCGGAAGGCAAAACAAACTACATTTTCCTCGCAACACAAAGCCCCTGGACCATTTGTGACAGAGGAAACGAGGCATCGTATAGACGACGGTCACCACCACACACCCCCACCCCCATACAATTCCAATTCGTGTACCCTAAAGCACCACCCATCGAAGCACCTACCCACTCCCTCCCCTCCTTCTCCTCCATCTCCTCTTGCTTTTACACATTGTTGCCGTTCACAGCTCTCTCTACCTAGGTATGGTTGGTTATAGTAGACGGTAGTAGCATATCCGATAAACGGTGCTTTGTGGCTACTGAATTGCATCTCCGATCGAACTGGTTTAGCCAGCAGACCTCCTTCCTTACTCGCTGACGTAACCATTTTAGGTACTGACGAAACCTGTTCTTGTTCAGTAAGCTATCTCAACACGTTCTCGATCACGAATATTATCCTAACCCCCTCCTCCTTCTCCTCCTCCTCTTCCTAATGATTATCATTGTATAATTTCAATCCTACTATAGCATATCGGGTTTTGCCTTATTGTTAGAGTACCATAAGAAGATCTCTGGAGATAGAATCAAGAAATAAAAGTTTTCTTTATTTTATATAAAATTTCGACTATTTCTTTCTTTCTTCGAAAAAAAATAAAATCGATTATTTTATTGTTTTAAATACCGAATCGTCGATGATGATGCTACACGTTCCTTACGTGCTACAATTATTATTATATCCAAATACTTCGAATTGGAGGACAAGACATTACGGAATCAAGAATATTGCGGGAATGTCTTCGGATTAACTGAACCTCCAATTATGCGAAATGTTACATCGAAAACAGGAATCTTCTCAATGATACCAAATATGCCGTCAGAATAATGCCAATAAATATTATTTCATTTTTTTCAATTTTTAGAATTTCATTGTGATTGTAATAATATTTGATTAACTTTTTCTATCTTACAAAATTCGCAAATCTTTGACAAATGGTAAAATGAACATTTGTAAATAAGAAAAGGTATCCAATCAAACGTATACCAAAACTATCAAGGATTGAATATAAACTCTTGTATCTTTGTCTATTCAAAGATTCCTCGATTAAAAAAAATATATTTGTTCGTGTTCGGGGGATTTGTTTTAAGATCTTTATTTTACTTATTTCAATAAATTCGTGTTGTTACGATTAATGATTAACTTTCAAGCAACAGGTGAAGTGGATTTTTCTTTTATTCGTATAAGAGAAATCGCTGCAATACGAATTAAAGTGATATTGAGGAGGCAAATCTTGTTGTAAATGAGATTCAAAAGATATAGAGAAACACAGAAGAGACATAAACACCCATACACATACACACACACACACACACACACAGAGATAGAAGTAGCAAGACAAAAGGAACTTCATCGGGGGAGTCATGTCTATTGTTCGAATAACGCCGATACAAGTAATACTGTCTTCTACATAACTTTAAACTTATAAAGCATCGTTAGGATTGGTAGCAAAAGGTAATTGCAACGAAGCTGCAAGAATTCATTTCCCACAAAGCATTACCCCCACCTTCTCCTCCTATCCCTTCCTTTCTCTTGCCGCTGCCACCGTTCGAGAAGTCAAAGCAAATTCTCGCATCTCTTTAGAAAATCTCTTCTCTTTAATCTTTCTTTGATAGAGAGGAAGAGAGAGAAAAAGAGAGAGTGAGAGTGAGAGAGAGAGTGAGTTCTTCAGCCCCATTCCACTTCCTTCTTTTTCTATGTTTACTCATTTTGCTCTATTTACTGTCTACCCCTTGGTTCCCCCCGTTTTACCTCATACCCCATACCACTACATAACCTCTCTCTATCTCCCAGACTTTTTTCTTCGGAGGTTATTCGACTTTGTATACGAGGAACGTTGCGTGGAAAAGGCAAGGATCGTTTAATACCAAAGTAGTAGTAGTAGTAGTAGTAGTATTAGAGAGAAAGATTTAACGACATTTGGATTATTTGAACTAGTCAGCAACATTTTGTTCCTTCAAACGATGATATTAAATATTCACGCTTTCGCTGAATATTAATCATGTTACGCTTTATTTTCATCTTTTTTTCCTTCATCGAAATTTGTATCCTTTTCATATTTTGATTCGTGTTATTTAATATACACATATAAAATAAAAAAAAATTGTTATATTATAAGAGGAAATATTGACGTAAATATATGCACAAGTATATAAATAAAATAATACAATACATAGAGGTATATCCGAGAGGTAGTAATTCTCGTAACGGTTCGAGGAAATCGAACAAGCCATCAGACACGGAAGAGAATTTCGTAGGAGTTGGAGGAAAATGTATTGGCAACGGGCTAGGACGTAGTTCAAAGTGTCAGAGAACGTAGGAGGAGGAAGAGGAGAAGGAGGAGGACGATGAGGAGAACGAGGAAGAGGAGGAGGAATGGACAACAATACGTAATACGCCAGCAGCATTTAATCGGGCGTTAAACGATCGAACACGAAACGTCAGAGAACGTCGTTCAAGCGTCTCGAATTCGAGCGTGTGGTGCGAACTGAGGACACAATGACAGAAGCGGCCGTTTCCGTTTCTCTTCGTGACCACGAGGCTCCAACTAAAACGTCGTCCTTCCGCTTTACTCGAAACCACGATTCCTCTCATCTCCTCCTATATATAACTCTCTCATTCTCTCTCATTCTCTTTCTCTCTCTCTCTCTCTCTCTCTCTCTCTCTGTTCTTCATTCTTCGTTTCATTCGCACATAGTCGAGTAGTAGCAGCAGCAGCAGCAACAGCAAATCGTCATAAATCGAAGCTTCATCTCGTCGTGTTCTTGTTCTATACACGAATAAGATAAAATTCTATTCGTTTATTGTTTATATTTATTTAAAAACAAATTTTGTATCATTTATACAAAATAAATCGTCGATATATTATGCGATGAGATTCGTTAAATCATTTATTTAAATCACATTTGTTTATTCGTTCGAACGTTGAATTGAGAATCATAATTTTTTTTATTATTAAATAAATTAAAATGATATTCATTAGAGAAGAAATGTGACGAATCTTTTTTTTCTTCGATATGACTTTAAGAAAATGTTTGAAAAAAAAATGACATAGTTATACTTTCTCGATACCGAATAGCGTTGAATAAAAAGATAATGGGGGGGGGGAGAAGGGAGAAGAGCCAAGGAAAAAGTTTCCTTACGGATAACTTCTCAGTTACTCTCTCTCTCTCTCTCCCTGTCTCTTTTTTTCTTCGCAAAACTAAATTCTCTTCTATCATCTTTCGAAAGTAACGTATTGTATAGAATACAATTCGCTTTTTATATTTTATATATATATATATATTTCGTTTAATAATTCATTATAAATACTTGCTACTATAACTGTAGTCGATCATTTTAACGAGTTAATTAATTTCGACAGATATTCGTGGAAATCTCGAAAGAAACTTATCGAATATCGAACAACGGCTGATAATATTTCTCCCAATGGAAATGAAAAAAAAAAAAAAAAAAGAAATTTAAGAGAACTAACTGACGCAACTTTTGAAATATTTCAACGTCATTATTTTTCGTCTATTTCACATAATATTCGCGTTCGTTCGAATGTAAATTTACCGGTGACTTGCCGCGAGAAGGGGTGAGGTAGGGGAAAGGGGGCATCGGATGTTGGTCGTACGAGAAATCAATTAATTTTTGATCCTTGTGAAAATCTCTCTCTTCTTATTCTTCTCGTTTCATATCGTGCTTAATTTTCTCTACGCATACTCGTAACCTATTTTCAACGGGTTTTCCCTTTCCCTCCTAAACCCACTGTCCAAATTTTAAATATGTTTATAGAACTATATTATGTTCTTTGATTGTTCAATGTTCTCTTATCCTTTCTCTTTTTATCCGATTTTTTTTCTTCTTTTTCGTTTTGTTAAATTATTACACAGTTTTAATTTTATGTGATAGCGCATTATATCATTATATAATAATAAAATAACCGTGAAATATTAGTTTTTCATTTATCTCGTATGTTTGCTTACATACTTACATCAACGTAAATCGTTGGAGATTAAAATGAGATAATATATAGCCGAGATTTTTATATAAAATTAATATATTTCGTAATTAAAAAGTTTTCTCGTTTCGATAAACTGCGTATGTAAAAACCCACGATTTTAGAAATGGTTAATAATTCAACGCAGACAAAAAATAGCATATGAGAGAGAGAGAGAGAGAGAATTAGGAATTGGAAAAATTTTCCACATCAAAGAAAAGGAATATGATCTCGCAAAAAGCGTGAAATACATTTTAAAGTATCTCAACTTGATGGAAAGAAAGGACTGACCCTCCTCCTCCCCCTTCACCAGCCCACGCCGTTAGTTCTTCTGACGAAAGCAGTGCTGGTGGTAACGTTTCAGTGAACTCACTCGAAACTGGGTTAGATGAATTCTTGCAGTAGGGTTGCAAAATTAAAGGGGTAACGTTTCGGATGTTAAGTACCGGTAGGCTCTTATTACGGGCATGTGCTCGTGACTCTTACGAGTATTACACAATGGCCACTTGGAATGCAGATGACGCTGGAAATGCGTAGAAACGCGTCCATTGTGTTAAAGTTCCCGAGTGAAATGCGCGAAAAGAAAAAGGGGGAAAGGGGATAGTAAGAGATCGGGGGTAGGGGAGTAAGGGGTGAGTGTCGCGACACCACCACCACCACCACTACCACCTTTCATATTACGCATTTAAAAGTAAATGAGACCAGTTTGCGTCAGGAACTGTAGGTACTTCCTCACGTTTTGTAAATTTTCACTTGTCGTCTAATTAAAAGACATTCCTCCTCCCCTTTTGTGAAAATCGTTTTTGAGTTTGCAGTCCGTGCAAGGATTCTGATTCTGTTCACGAATTGTCGAACGTGTTTAAGTATATTTTTCTTTTATTTTTTTCTTTTTCTTTTTCTTCAGATATTTTCAATGGGTAAGAGAGTAGAATATCGAGAATAATTCGATATACTTAAAAAGTTAAGAAATATAAAGTATCAATCAATTTGCGCCAAGGTAACTATTAGCGATTCTAACTATATACCTTTTTTATTTTTTGTTTATTTTTTCTTCTTTTTCTTAGAACGTTTTCATTCATAAAACCGTTTTAATAAGTTACAACATTTAGTAAGAAGTCCAGAGGCGTTTGTGAACTATTAAAAACTTATCTAATAATTCGCTTATGTAAATTAAAAGGGAACTTTAACTAAAGCTCTTTTTATTAAGATTTGATAATAACGAAGAGAAAAATGTTTAATTTTTTTTCTTTTTTCAAGGATAATTATATCTTTATATCCATCAACATTTTCATATGAATAAATATTAATAAATTGTAATTGATTATTTTTGTATGCTGATATATCTGGATTCTTTAAATTTTGATCTTATCCGTTCGAGTATTTTCTTTTTCCCTCTGTTATATTACGAATGATAGATACGAATATAAAATTAGAATACGTAAAACTGGCAGTAAGGCAGGTACTGGCAGGTTTGTTAAAAATAAAAATAGTTTGCAAGAATGAAAAAGAACAAAAGGATAAGTACACCATTGTTATTTAAAGATTTTTCAAATGACCATGAGAACGTAATAAAAGTTATATCTATTCTTCGCACTTTAAATTCATAAGAGTAGTTCAATTTTATTAATTAAACTGAATACTTTTTTATTTTATTTTCTTTTTTATTAGAATAAATATCGAACTTCTAATTGAAGAATTATTTTGAATCTTTTTGTTATTCTCGTACCCATGTAAAACCCATAAATATTCTACGATTATAAAATCGATATATCGATTGACGTTGCCTTTCTGCGAACCTTAAAATTACAAAACTCTTGCAATAGAAAAAAAAAAAAGAAAAAAGAAAAAAAAGAATTCATCCAGACGTATCGGAAAAAGAATAAAAACGAAGAAAGAAAAGCCAGTGAGTTAATTTACAACTAGTCGTAACGTTTGATTGCTTTCCTTGGTAATCCAAGGAGACTTTATACTCACCGGGAATCGCGAAAATTAATGCGTAACGCGCGCACCGTATAGACGATGGAGTACGCACATAAAAAATAAAGAAAAAGAGAGAGAGAGAGAGAGAGAAATCAAGAATGAAACACAAGAAAAAAAAGGGAGAAAAAAGAAGAAACTTTCTCATCAAACGAGTATTGAAACTGCAAACATCGTTGGTGGCAAAACGTGATACTCGCGAAGAGTATCATTTTAATATCGTGCAGTTCGGAATGATTCGGTGGATAATATAATCTAAAAGAAGATACGTAAGTACATATGAGCAAAAGAAAAAAATGTACTTGACACCTTTTTCAATACTATATTGGTAAGAGAGTACGATGATAACCAGTATATATATAAATGTGCAAGAGACTGGCATATGATCTTGCTTTGTGCCAATGTTAACGTACGAGATAAGTCGGTAAACAGGAATTGGATGAGAGAAAGCTAAGAGAAAGAGAGATAGATAGATAGATAGACAGATATAGAAGAAAGTGAGAGAGAAAGATGAAAGAAGAAATCGTTGACCCGAAAATGGGAAGTTTCGAGAATAAATTTTCATTATTTCCAGGGAAATATTCGTGCAACCTCGACTGGCTAGCTTCCAGAAAAATAATAACGTAACATTTTATTTCGAAACCGGTCGACATACTCTCCTCTTATCGTTTGCATGGATATCGTTCTCAACCTATCCTCCCTTCATCACCCCCTACCTCTAGGGAGGCTCGTGTTTCTGAAAAATGCTAACTTTACGCCATGACATCGGCGATAGTGTTGATCTTCTTACGGACGCTTGGATAAGTTTGTTCAACGAATTGTGCAATAGATATTTACTGTTATTTTTGTTTTTTATTAATTTTACGCTTACAATACTTCACAGAGATACGAACTACCAACTTTTTATTCTATCGAGATAATCGATTCATGTCTAATATATTTTCTCAACGACAACTTATTGAAATACGATTAATACTTGTTAGATATTTATTTAGTATTATTTACAATAGGATTTATATAATCGATTTGAAAGATGTATTATATTTAAATGGATTAAATTTAAAATGCGTTTGATCATTTTTTCCTAATTGTTTCTTTCGTAACTTATTGAATTTATAGTTTTTAAAAATAACATCGGAAATTTTCTCATGGGAAAAAGGGGAAAAGGGAAAATCCTTCAGAATTCTGATCCTCGAATAGTTTCGTTGTTTTGAAAAAAGTCTTACGTTTCAGATACTCGTGACGCGCAAACTGATTTGTCATAATGTACGTGATTTCTCAAGACTTTTCGAAAACACTTAAAACACATCGAAAAGAATTCTTCTTTTCGCTATCGAACTTCTCGTAAATAATGGATTCATAAGTTCTGTGTTTTGGACTTTTTGAAAAGAACTATGATTCTTCTTTTCTATTCTTTAAAAAATAAATACTGCGAAGTATTTCTTCGTGATGCAACTCGGCGCGTAAACTCGTGAAAATCGTCCAAGAATTCTTTCTCTCTCTCTTTCTCTCCTTCTATCTATTCAATAATTCTCTTGAAGCGATCTTGAGATACTCGAGCTAAAAGTTTGCGCATACTCTTTCTGGTTCGGTGAACGAGTAACTTTGTCGTACGCTTGTTTACAGCAAGTACCAAGTCCAGAAAGTTTCATACTGAATTGTACGTTTCTATAGAATCGATTATTACTTAGAAATCGGCCATATGTTTTAAAACAAACTAGAGATTTTCTCTTTTATATCGAATTTTACAATATTTTTCTATAAATATATCGTATAATGAGACAAAAAGTAAAACTTTCGAATTTAACACAGCATCGAGAATTATTATTAATCGACCATTTTTTGAAAAACACATTTTCGTATTTCGAAAAAATTGAAATGGAAAAGGAAAAAAATCCCCCTCCAAAAAAGTAAACAACGAAGTGTTAAAAAAAATAAAAAATAAAAAAAACCATTAAAAAAGGTATAGGAAACTTGAATTTAATTAAATCCCCTAGGTGTAAAATCCGCTCGCGTAGTTAAGGTTCTAATCTCTTTCGTAGACACGGTTGCTAAAATTGAAATCTTGTTTTGAATTGTACCGACAATGAGAGTCCGGTTAACAATAAAATCCTAAACTCGCTTAATTGCACGCGTTCAAATGTGTTTATGCAAATGAAAGACAGTACAGAGTCGGAAAAAGTTAAAGTTATTTTAACGAGTATTTAAATCGTACGAATAGTATCTGAAACTCATATAAATCAATGAGTTCTATCCCTAGGGGGTGGTTCATAGGATGTGCCAAAGAGAAACGCTGCAAGGGGTGAATGCAGTCCTAGGAAGCAAACTCATCTTTTGAGACGTTGCAATCTAACGCGAATCTCATAAATTTATTTTTCTTCGTATATGCTTAAAAAAGAACTCTTCTCCTCCCACACAAATCGTAGTAAGATTTTTCACATCTTTCCACTTTTCACGGAATTATATATTTCGAATGGGAAATTTATAATCGAATTTTCTTTACATTCCGACAACAAATTTCATAAAATGTCAGCAATATTTTTTACCGCAATATATATATTTGAAATTATTGTATTTTCTACGATATAAATTCGTTGATACTAATAATGATGTGATATAATAAGTTTTCAAAAAAAAAAAAAAAGAAAAAAAACAATCTTACGGGTAAACGAACGATGATTAAAACTTTAATCGATATTTGTTTTTTCTTCTTGGAAAATTCGTGAGATGGATTCGATGAATAGGAAAATGAAAGGAGAATTACAGGTGTAAGTGTGGGTGTGGGTGGTAATGCGTGTAATGGCTGGTACACGAACGACGCCTGGTGTACTCTTCTTGTTCGAATCTGCTATAGGAGTTGAGCTGTACCCGAAGTTAGGCGCACTGCCAATACCCTAATTATTCGTAGACCGTTAAACCCGTTTAGTACATCGATTTGGCAATCCCTATCATTTTTCGATATATAAAACCTTGTAGGGATACACTGTCGTATTTTTCCTAATATATATCTTCTCTACTTTGGCAAGACTTCAGTTGACGATACTGACCGTTATCCTATTGTTTCAAATGTTTGCATTTCCAATCTTTCTTACGCGTTAATATTTGACGAGTATGTAGAATCAAATGTAATTTATTTCGCGTGTAATAATCGATTAATACGAAAATTACTTTAGAATCTTGATAATGTAAAGATAAGAAGATAAAAGCTAAAAGTTTGTATGGTAAAAACTTTTTTCAATTTTTTTTCTTTTTTATCGCTTTCATGAAACTTTAAGCAGTTAGAATAAATGAAGTAAGTATATTGCATTTTTTAAACGAACCGAATACGGTTCTTACCATCGAAATAAGATTTATCAAGGATTGTTAAGAAATTAATTTGTATTTAAAAAAAAAAAAACAAAACATAAAAAATCACTTAAAAAATAGACACGCATTTTGCTTGTTTGAGAAAGAGGAAAATGAAAAAATAAATATATTATGTCCACAGGCGATATAAGCAATATAGCTGAAAAGTTATCGTACTCATCAAAATGCTCTTATTTCGTAAAAGGAGAAAGATATTTCTTGGCTATGCCCAACTTTTGCGTAATTTCTTTAAAAGTCCGAGAAAAGAAAAAAAATAATTTACCAACGAAACATCGTTATTTTATAGTTTAATAAAAATAGACTTTGGGCTAAGAGAGTAAACTTTTACGATCGTCGAAACTACTTACGCGTTTGAAGTAAATGGAGAAAGTACTAAATGACAGATTCAATTATACCGTCGTGCTTCGAGGAGCAAAACGGCAAGTTTAATTCAGGAAATATCGTGATGTGAAGTTCACTTAGCTAATAGAGTATTATGGCTGACAGTAATATAGTTCTCCTGCATACCTGGAAACTTCGATTACATTTTGCTATGACCAGAATACGACGTTGGTCAAAGCTTTTGCCATAAAACTAATCCCTTGTAAGATCGTCTGTAAGCTTCCGTGGTTGAATGCATTATATACATGATAATAGCGTAGCCTTTAATCCAAGACTTTTCCTTTTTCCAGTTCAAATTTGTACTGTAATACTATGATTACTATACAACACTCTTTGGCGGTTTAGTCTATCTCACAAAACGTATTAACAAGTTACTCGTCTCTCTATGTAGAATATATTTCTCTCTCTCGTTTATACGTTTTATTTATCACCTTGATTTTTACGGTAATATACGCATATATCATAATACGTATATGTAATATAATAAGATATTTTCTAAATTATTCGTTTTCTTTACATAACGTTAATATGTAAATATTATAAATGAATATTTCTGACTCCGTCAGCGCGAATTCTTAGCAATGCTCATTTTCTATATATATGTATATTTAGAATAAATGTTTCTACGGTTATACCCGTATTTCGACATAATAATTTTACAGTGGAAACATGTATCAGAGAAATACAAGAACATTTTCCTATTTTATATATTCGAAATTAACGTTCTAGTGTATTTATCGACGCATAAAATGTATTTGTTCGACGGTATTTGAAATTGTAACGATATAATTTAACGGGAAATATATTAGAGTCCTGTATCCGTACCGTATTGACATATTATTAGTTTATTTTTCTCAAGTATGATTTGAAATGAATATACGTTTCGTTTCTTTGAATTTCGGTTATTTTGTCACGATTATATAATATATTATACGTATTCTATGCTGAAACATTTTTATTATATACCAGCGTTTTATCATTTTTTTGCAAATATACATTATTAAAAGTTACAAGAACCTTACGATCATGAATGTTTCATTAACCTACTCGGTTTTAATGAAAAAGGGCATTTCGAGTATAACAATAATCTGAACGCGCAGATCCCAATGGTATAAAATAATGATAAAAATATTACGAGTAATAATGGGCCGCGTTATTTTCTATCATTTTACATATGCTTTTACTTTTTGTTCTGCGAGATGAATGCTCTTTCATCTCCCCTCTTCATTCAATCTCTCCCAGAGTATATGCAAGGATCTCGTTATAAAATTAATTAGATACAGTTAAGCGAGTAGAAGACAAGTTATTCGTATAAAAATAATAGTACTTGTCAGAAACATATTTCTATATTTTATTCATAAGTCTACACGAAATAATCGATAAATTGTACGTTCAATTATAACAATATCGTCATCAAATAAATATAAATATTCCATAGAAACCGTAATATAAATTGGAAAAAATAAATATATATATAGAATATATAATACAAATTTACATGATTTTATTTAAATATAATGTATAACAAAAAAGTATAAAAATCGGGATTTAAACTTATCTACTTATGAGATATACAATTGTTTCTGAGAAAAATTTGAAAATAATTAATTTTTCAGAACTCTCATCTTCCAAAAAATGAAAAATCTCGCGTTGGAAAAAGCGAAAAACTAAACGCTGCTTGTTGTCTTAAAATGTCGAAATATCCTCTTCTGCTTCTGGTCACTAGAGAAAATCTCATTAATAATTCATGAATAAATATAGATGACACGTTGAGAGCACCCGTTAATTGTTCAGCTGTCGTTCAAGACAAAACAGAACGGACAGAAATTACAGGCAAACGTGGCCCGGCATATCATAATCGAATAAATTGACACGTTAAATGATACTCGAATAACTCATTAATTCGAACATTTGAATCGAGTCTCGTACCTACTTTTTTCTTTTTTTCTTTTTTGCCACCAATAACAATCGGTTAATAAAAATAAAAAGAAAATTGATTTTTCATTGGCAAATTTGTTACAATAATATCACAGATAATAACCGTGATCCACCTATAACACGGAGCCTACGAAAAAAAGCCAAGAAATAAAAATGTATGTGTGTTTGAAGCCTTATCTTAAGTTCTCGTGCCAAAAGCAATTAATCGTTACGATTAAGATCGAGTCGAATCGGATCGGGATGAAACAAAAGTTTCTCGTCGCCTCGAAGAAGAAGAAGAAGAAGAAGAAGAAGAAGAAGAGAAACTCAACGAAGTAAAACCGTTTCCTGGATTCGAATTCTATGATGGCAAAAGGACAGAAAATTCGGCGATCGTTTTCTTCGAAATTCTTCTTCCTCCTCGAATCGATTCCCCCTCTCCACCCATCCACGAACCGGATATTATCGCATTCGGGGCAAAAGCTTGCGTCTGGAAAGTCGCTAAGTCGTTTCGCGAACTCTAGGGACATTTTGCTGACGTAATCGAATGTAATTACGAAAGAGAGATAAAAGGAAGAAAAAAGAAAAAAAATGTGCTTAAGAGAGAAAGAGAAAGAGAGAGAGAGATAGGGAAATTCGTTTGGAAATTCAACGTCGAATTTTTTCGCAATAAATTTTCGTTGATTATTTAAATATATTATCTCGTACGAATAGTTATCCCATTAATCGAATGTTTATTTATCTTCTTTTGTTAGAACCGTTGTATAAGTCTCATTTTTCTTTCGTAACCTGACTGACATACGGATGTACACGGTATCATTATCGTAGATCAACGGGAGGGAAATGATGATGCGTTGCGAAGAAAAATCTACCATCACGATTTTTCGTTTCTCTCTCTTTATTCTTTTTTTTTTTTTTTAATCCAAGCCAGAAACCCCGGTGAGAAGAACGAAGATTAATGCTCCACTCTGATTGACTTAGGTGTATGGTTTAGTAACGCATAACTGAGTTCTGGATAGGAGATTAAGAGAAATGCGTGGCAATGTCTTTTTTTATATCCAACGATGCAAATCATGTCGCAGGTAATCACCCTGTTCTTTTTTTTTTTTGACTAATTCACGAAATAGTGAGTGGTATATAAGGGTTATAAATTATTCAAAATGGAAAACACCAATGATAGAATAGATAGACTGTCATAATCATTTGTATACGTCTAACGATTAACAAGATATAAATATATTAATTTGAAACATAATTTGTGTTGCATGCTATTCACTATCATCTAAAATATATGCTTGCATATAACATTACATATGTAAGTTATCTTCGGAAGACGATATACATTAGGAATTTCTCTAAGGTATAGTTGAAGGATCCAATTCACTTTGATCTCGCAAGACTTTAAGAAAAGTCAACACGCGTGGATCTAAGGTAGGATGATGATGAAGTTTCGTGAAACGTGAAACGGCCAGACTGAAGTCTGAATATTTAATCGAATTTTGCTTTAGTACGAACGCAGAGTGAATACGTTGACCAGTTTGAATTAGTCTCGCTGCTCCATTACGCGCGATGAATACTTCAACAGTACCGCATCCTGAGGTAATTTACTAAAATTGCCGTCCAACAAAGTCGACGCGTCGTCTGTCCATTAGAAGAATTTTCTCCATGACGTCGGGCGGTGGTTGCCCGACTGGAAGAGACCAACTAACATAAACTCTACTTGGCTCGGTGCACTACATAAAAGAAGATAAAACTTCTCCGAAGTAAGCTCTTTCCGATTTTAAGTGTCTCTCATGAAAACGTTTCGTGTTTACGTACCTACGTGCCTTTCTTATTCCTTTCTTATTCTCTCTCTCTTTCTCTCTTTCTCTCACTATTTTTTCGCCCTTTAATCATAAGAAATCCCTTTCCTACCTTCCTCCTCTCTATTTTTTCCTTTCCTACTATCTTACTTCTTCTTTTTTTTATCTCTTTTCTCTCCTATTCCTCCAGTTTCATGACATTTCGAATGATTTATATCGCTTCAATTATGCCGAGTGAAATTCCATGTTATGTACTGACAGGTTATGGGCTCTTCCACGATGAGCGCATTGGCAAAAAATATCTGCGGTATTAACTCGTCCGTCCCGGTCGAATTAAAACGTTAATAGAAATTCCATGCAAATTTTATCGAATTAATGACGGTCATCGGGACAATTAATACTTCTCCTCCTATTCGGAAAAATCGATATCATCGACGTGTTCGAAAGAGAATTTCGAGCTGCGGGAGAGGGGGAGTGGGTGGGGGATGCAATGCAATTCTTTGATTCTGAGAATCTCGTGTACTCTTTTTTTTTGTCTACTCCAGTTTTTTCTGAGCGAAAACGACAATACTGCGAGTTCTCTTTGATTCTCGTGTTAGTTACATTGATTGCGAACGGAATGAAAGATAGAAAAACTAAGAAAAGTCAATCTATTATGAATGATAGTGCTGGGGGACGACAATACTGGACAACGGAAAGTCAATTGTCTGATGCGAAACTTTAGGGTGGGGGGAAAAAAGTTAGTACACCTCTGTTAAATAAATTACGGAGGAGGAAGTTCGTTTGTCGTATCAATAATGCAAGCAAGCGATAAATCGTTAATTCAAGTATAGATTTCTGTCTCTCTCTCTCTCTCTCTCTCTCTCTTTCTCTCTTTCTTTTTCTCTCTCTCTTTCGTGTTGAAAACATCAACGTCGGATGTTATTAACGTAATAGTATACACTTTGATTACGTTTTATCTTTTCGATGATTAAATTCTGGCCATGATAATACGCTACGTTATAATCCTCCACCGTTGTACCGTTTACGAAAACTCTCAACTTTTGTTTCAAGGCTAAATTCAGTCCGCCGAATTGTCATATAAATTACATCTTTTGTATTCGTTCGTTGGTTCGTTCGTTGGTTCGTTCGTTCATTCGTTCGTTTGTTCGTTCATTCGAAATTTTCCGAACAAATACATAGGCCAAATCTATTGAAAGCTTTCACTGTTTCAATATTGAAAATTTTTATTTAAATAATGTAATCGATATAAAATAAAATATAATAAACTATTACAAAAAAAAACAAAACAATATAATTGGACAAATATAAAAATATACAATTGTGAAAAAAGATTTTCAATGTAATTTCAGCAAAAACATATTTAATATAATATATACATATACGTATTATAGCTGTAAGAAAATTACTGACCCATGAAAATTGATAAAACGCGTGTGTGTCTGTGGTAAAGGGAACGTAAGATAATTGAAGGGAATAAGGAAAAAAAAGAACACGATAAAGTTAGATAACAATGAAGATAACAAAGGGCTGCGTGCAAGCTAACAAATTTTCAAGGGTTCAAGCTCGTTGGGAAGCGGTCGTAGGTGAAATGAAGTTAATCCTGGGGCAAGCCTAACGCAATATATATTGTCTTAGGTGTCACATTATTACGGATAGCATAAGCGACTCTTGCGGCGGTCCTCTCTGCTGTATGTGTATGTGAGTGTATGTGTGTACCTATGTGTCTCTATGTCTCTCTCTCTCTTTCTCCTTCTCACTTGTACTCTCTCCCTCGAGACCGTTATCTTCTCCTCTTGGTGCATCTGCTAGACTACCGGGTAATACGAGTCTCGTATGTAAATTCTATTCTGATTAACATCCTCCGGCAGCAAGCTTGGAAAAGGGATGGGGGTACCTATTCCAGTACAACCACGGGAAAGATCTTACACGAACAAGGGCAGCGCCAAGACAACCCTTTACCTTACCATCTACCTACCTACCTACCTACCTACCTAACTCTCTACTTGCCTACTTTCCACGAAACGCGAATTAGGCTGCCACCCTAAAATTTTCATCCCATTACTCGATGTTACTTCTACTTGAGCGCCTACATTATTGTCACTTTGTTTACCAAAAAGGAATATTCTTGTATTGTTCGCACACAATTGCATGTACACGCATTAATGGTTAATTCAAAGCCATGCACAATAATATCGCGTTAAACACGTGTTGTTGAGTTGTAAATACGAGATAACAATTCTATTGGAAAATAATTTATAATAAAAAGATCCCATTATAAAATACGATGCTACTTTGATATAGGAAATATACACAAAAGTGGATATTTAACAGGAGAATACAGAACTTTGTTAGATGATTCATTTTTTAATACCTTTTCTCTTTCGCTAAGATTTCTTCTTTTGTAAGAGTTATGGATTTTAGAGGAAGCCCCGAAGCACCGTGTAAACTTTATACACATTCGTACAAGATTTTGCTAACATAAGAATGACGGGTTTCGTAGAAAGAGAGGGCGGGGGGTAAGTTTGCTAGATAGCCACTAACATCTCTTTCTCTCTTTCTCTTTCTTAGCTTATCTATATTTACCTTATCTTTTTTACTTTTTTCTTCTTCCATTTATTCCGTACTTAGATATAAATTATTTAGAACGAGTCCAAAATATCGCGCACTCTTCTCAAAAGTCTCGACGCCTACTATATTTATATATACATATATCCTCCCCTTCCTCCCTTCCTCCTCTCCCTTGGGAATATCGCTCATATTTTTTTAAATGCATTTTCGTTTGTCTTCGTAGAGAAATACGCGCGCTATCTCGGAAAATGTGAGAAACGTAGTAGGATCTCTCTAAGAGTTGGGAAGAATGAGAGAGAAAAGAGGGTGAGGGTGAGAGTGAGGGTGAGAGTGAGGGTGGAGTAAGGAGGCGGAGTATGAACTCCCCTCTCTCCACCCCGCTTCGATTCACCTAACAATAAACTTTCGCGGTACGCTGTCATTTAGAACGTCGCAAATCTCTAGCCAAGCACCAAATAAGAAGACCAAGAAGCCTTTCTTCCTTTCCCTCCTTCCTTTCGTTCCTTCCTTTCCGAACCACCATAGTGCGCCCGACGAAAATGAAGTGTCCGTTATCCCAAGAGCGTGGTATAATTTTGCCCTAGCACGAGATTCACGTCCGTACTACCGCCTTTTGCTTTCTTCTTCTTGCTTTACCACCCCCATCCCACCCCACCTCACCCCACCACATCCCACTTTCCTCCCTATCGTTGTCGATTCTCTCTGGACTTAGTACAAATCTATGTAAGTATGTGTCTACGTACCTACGTACGTGTGTACCTAAGTGTACGTGCAACTGTGTGTTCGCTTTTTGGAAGGGAAGTACGTGACGTTGGAAGTAATGTCGAGTCTAGAGAAATATCGCGTATTCGTAGTAACCCTCCCCCCCCGACTCCACCCTTTTCCATCACCATCCCACTCCCCTTTTTCCATTCTTTGTGGAAGGAAAGAATTTCGATGAAAAGGGAGGCGTGTCGAATTTACTTCTATTCTAAGGATGTTCACAATAAGTTCAAGTTCTGATGGAATGAAGAATACAAAACTTGACTGCGTTAGTTAAATCATTTTATTTATTCTATCGTTAAAGTAAGTAAGTACTATATTTTTAATCTAGATTATCATAGACGATTCTAAGTAAACTACGAATATAATAATGTTGATTTTTATACGAAGTTTTTTCGTTAATTAGTGCAGATAAGTAGTTGAATGAAAAAAACATCGTTTGAAATTATTTTTTTCTTTTTAATGAAATATCTTTTAATTATTTCTCGCGGTTATCGCCGAACAGTTATATTTATTCAATAGACTACTGACTACGTCTTAACGATAAGGCCCGGAAACATAAACAACAGGACACTGGGAACTTGCCCCTGAGGAAGATATCCCTTCGCAGGATTATATCCAAGGAAAACAATTCGCGGTACTATCTTTTAGAAAGTTCCTGAACATGCAAAACACGAACGAAAACATTATTGCAAAATATATAATAAAATTTCGTTGTAATAAATCTTAACAAATTTTTTCAAATTGTTACTGCATTTTGAATTATTTTTGATTGGTTAATAAGAGATATCATTTTGTAAAATTTTTGAAAATTTATTTCGAGGAATATGTTTAAGTTAAAGAATTGATTGGCACCTTTTATATAAAACTAATAATATTTAATTATTAATTATAATATATATATATATATGAATAACAAAATAAAAAAATAAAAATTCATTCATTGAAAACACGGACTCATCCGAGTAGAAAATATTTTCACTTAATTCGTTATACTCCATTATATTTGCTGCTTTAATTAAAGATACCATTAAGCTCAGCATCAGGAAGCCTAATGCATCGTTCTTGCTTTAGCCCTTACTAACATACTGTAATCTTATATATTTTAAGCCCGGGATATGATGTCCGACAAGAACACGATAATACAAATATGTTAACAATAATTAATACTCGTCTCAAATATAGATAATTAATGGAAGATAAATGTTATCTATAATATCCTGATTAAATTCCAATAATAAGTATAACATACTTTATATTCGATAAAATTAACTTTGTAGTATTAAATTCCATAGATATGAGTTTAAATTTGAAAGTGCTAAAAAAAAAAAGGATCGTCGAAATTGTGTATAATTACTTTCGATAATTAACGAACACAATAATTGTTGAAAATGATCGAAATTGGTTAGAATAATTTCTACACCAGAAACCGAATAATATCGATAATTCGTATATAATATAAATCTGAAGTTTAATCAAGAGTTTGATAATGTTTTTCAGATATATACATCTCTCTCTCTTTCTTGTTATAAAAATTTCGATTAAAAAAAGAAAACCTTTACAAAGTTATTACAGTCGGACAGGGACGACGATTAACCGCAGATTACCTAACATCAATAAATTCTTAATGAGTTTGAATTGTGAACTTTTGCGACACTCTCTCTGTCACTCTCTCTCTCTCTCTCTCTACGACTAACTACTACCATAACTTGTTCAAGTATCGTTTCGACTCGTTAGGAAATAAACTGCCAATGAAGTTGGCCCACTGGCTCAAACATAAGATGAAAAGTATGAGAACAGTGAAATAAGGGTAGGGGTGGGAGTTGGTAGGAGTAGAGAAAACGAGAAAGTAGGAGAAGAACTTGACGAGGAATAGTTCTGAGTTAGTCGTATATCTAGACTAGTAAACTGACGTACTTAAGCTAAAAGTCTATGTCAACTAAAAAATTCACATCCAGAAACCTGTTTTATATTTATTTTCATTATTTTTGTTGTCTTTTCGTCCGTCTCTTTATCTTTCCACATCTTTTTCTCTTTTTTCTTTTTTTTTTTACGTAGAAAACATTTTCCTACTATCCTTTCACTCCTCAGCACCTACCACTTATTTCTTTTTCTTCTTCTTCTTCTTCTCATCTTTTATCTTTATCCTTCTACTAGCAACCATAGTTCTCGTTTCCTGTTTCAACACGATCCTCGACTACTTCCAAAATTTTACTCACAGTAACACAAAGTCCATGCTGCTTTAGAAGCTTTGCAAACGTCTTTTCAACGTCTTTTTTACTCATACCTTCCCTTTCGTTTCTTTTCCTTTTTCTCTTGTTGTACTCTCTCTCTCCCTCTCTTTCTATTTTTTCTATTTTTTTTTTCTATTTCTCTTACTCTCCTTCGGCCAAAGAAAATCCTCCCACAACGAGTACTTTTGCCATTTACAATCGAAATGTAAAATAAGCGAAGGGACAAAAGTACGGCACGCGTACCCTACCCTCACCCCCCCCCATCCCCGCCCTTCAGTCTTCGTAGTTCCTTCGTCGTTCTCACGATCCGAAGACTTAAAATTTTCAGCCTCTCAGCCTTTTGGGATTTAGAGATTTCAACGAGAACGGGACAAGGGACGGAACAACGATTTGATAACAGTGAAGAACGGTCGGGATTAACTAGGATAGACGGAAGAGGGAGAGGGATGGGAAGGGGAGGAGGTTAACCTCGTCGCGTGATCAAAACGATCCATTATATGGTGAGAGATTTTTATTTTTATTTTTTTTGAAAAATTCCGAATCGCCGCTATTCTCTCTATTGTGTGTCGAGAGGAATATTGTTGTTATTTTTTTGGTAAAACCAGTTACATTCGAAATATGATGAAAGAGATTTACGATCAAATAGAAGAGGGAGTGGGGAATTTATCTCATATTATCCAACCTTTTTATTTGATATTTTTCCAACGAAATTTTTCTCTTCTTCTTCTTTTCTTTTATTTTAATCAACATTATTGTTGTCGTTGTATTATCATTCTCAAGGAAACGCGTTGTCTTGCAACTTGACGTTACGTTGAAATTAAAAGAGAAAAAAATAAATTTAATTATCCTATCGCGCTTGTATAATATTATATATATAAAAAAAAAAAAAATAATAAAGAAAAAAAAAGAAAAATATAAGCCAAAATAAAATTTGAAAAAATAAAGAAGAAAAAAGAATGTCGAACAGTTGGTTTGCACGCAAGTAAAGAGGAACGCAATTAGACGTTCTAACAAGGTTTCCTCCCGTACATCAGCATTGTTCAGAGTCCTGAGGTAAAATAAACCTCCTTTTGCCAGATAGAAGAATGAAAGTAGAATGAAAAACGAGAGACGCTATCGTGAGAATGAAAAATCGTTATCGCCAGATGAAGGAACTTTAATTCACTGGTAGGTTTTATGGAACTGTCATGAACGATGTTTGTCATACGATAGAGGAGACTACTACTATTCGCGAGCACTTTCCTGTTTCCACCTTCGTCGTGCCGATGAATACACCGGCTACGTCAATAAAGTTTATTTTAACTTGTAATCACAAAAACCGTCCACAGTTAAATTAAACTTTGTTTATCAAACCGTAGCCCAGATCTCCATATTTCGCATCGGCTAACTTTCTGTATTCGGGATTGTATGATTTAGTGATATTTTTTTCTTCTTTTACTTGTCTTTTTTTTTTCCGAATATTACTACAAATAGCTCGTATATATTTATATACTATGTACACAAAAGAAAAAAGGGGAAAGAGAGAGAGCAGGTCAGATATTATTGAATTTCAATTACGAATAATATAATAATAATATATAATCGAGATATTTAAATTCGTTATTAAAAAGAATAAGAACATTTGTTTTCGATTGAGAGTACAATTATTCCCTCTTTGTGAGAATGGAAGAATAATAATAAAATTGAATAAATACGAATTTATATCTTTTCATAATTTAGATAATAATCGAATAATGAGTTTATTTTTGCTATCGAAAATATAATAATGTAATTGTTAACAAAGAACACGTTGCGAATTATAGAAATAGATATTTGACATTGTTTAATAATCGAAATTAAATGATTCCTTCTCACAGCCTTACCTTATTTTCCATTCGTTCATTCCCAATTTCAAATGATCGAATAATTCGATGAATTAGAAAGCGAAAATATTTCATTGAAAAAACAAATGAAAATATATCATTTGATTCGTGTAACAATTTACCGTTAGGAGGACAAACATCTGGCTGCTGGTATAATGTTTGAAAATGATTAAAAAGATTTGATACGATCAGACGCGACTTTCTAATATCAGGTGTCTCATCGATCACAGGTTTGCAGCATGTAAGGAAGATTTTTCCCATAAAATAAGATGGAAAAGTGATGTAATGAAAAGTAGGAGAGAGTAGGTGTGAGACACGTTGTTAAATTTATTATATAAAAGGCTTATTATTATACGATAGAAAATCATTGTTAAAAGAATAATAGTTTGTACTTTTAAGTTAAACTTAATTTACCTTGAAACCAGAAAGATTCGAAACGACACAGGCAAGTACAGCTTCTCGGCCCACCGCGACTGTCACATTTGAAATTGACTTGTTAAAGGTCGGCAAATCTGAAACACAATGACGTTGTCGTTCGATTAAACAATTTCAACGTTAAATTAACGTAATCAATAATGATATTATTCGATATAGGTACTATCGATCATTTCTCGTATTCGCTAATTGAGATTATTAACGAATGTAATAGTCTTGTTTGATCATGTCATTCAAGTCTATCACGATATTACCGAGAGAGAGATATCTCTTTGACATGAATTAGAGTTGTACTTGTTATTGGAATTTAGGGAAATTAAACTATATATATACCTAGCTTTTAACTGGTGATTTGGATAACGTAATCGTTATATTAATGAGAGAATATAAAACAGTACATACACGATATTCACTAATTATCATACTTTATTATTATTAAATATAAATACACGCAACAATATATCTACTTTTCTTTTATCTTTTGTCAAGAAAGGATAACAACGACTGTTAATTAATAATAAAAAAAATACAACAAGATATATATATACTGATTTATTTATGAATAAAACGATCCTTAGCTAATAATACGCTTTCTAATCATAGAGATTTAATATCATCCTAAAACGATTCACATGATGGATATCTCTAACTCGATTACGCATAATCTTACTCCTAACATGGCAAGAGTAAGTGCAGGCTTGGTATTGCGTCTGTATTGCGTAGGTAATACTCTCTGGCGCAGAATTTAGGTGGGGGTCTCTTGGTATAAGGGAGTGAGAGAGAGAGAGAGAGAGAGAGAGAGAGAGAGAGAGGGAGAGGGAGAGAGGGTTGAGCCCTGGTGTGCGCCAACAGATAAGCACTGATCCCAATTACACGTTGAGGCAAAGCGGTTCCCAAGCTGAGCGGATCACGGATTATTGACTCCGGCACGATTACCCGTACGGTGGTGGCAATACAATCGAAAGATCAATACATCTTCGACTTTTGCTGCTTTCTCAATCTCTCTCTCTCTCTCTTTCTGGAAAAACACACACATGCACGCATTAGCAAGATCTTCTCTTCGGTGATTCACCGTCAAAATAGGAGAGAAAGGCCTCCTTTTCGATTGATTAGTAAAGCCGCGAAACAATTTCTCTCCCCAACTCCCCCTCCCACCCTATCACACTTTGACGCATTATTTATCCCCGATGATACGAATAGTCGATGATTGAAAGTATATCAGGTGATCAACGCGAGTCAATTATTCAGCTCGCTGTCTCGTGAAAACGATCCTTTCATTGATTTACAACAATCGGATAAATTTGAAAACCACTGGGTGGAAAACGACGCATTTCCTCTCAGGGATTGTACCACCGCATCGCATCGCATCGCGAGCTATAGAGAAAAAGAGAAAGAGATAGAACGTATGTGTGTCTATCTGTGTGTATGAAAGAAAAAAGATTCACTTCGTTTCATGCCAATACCTATCTTAAAGTATCGATCATGAACGTTTTGGCAGAGTTGGCACGTTTCGTACGTATATATCTAGTCGTTCCTTTTCATTCTTATTATTGACGATTACTAAAACTCCTCGGGCTTTTATATATATATAAAATACCTATATATATATATATATATATATATATATATATATATATATATATATAGGTATATAAGAGTTCCTTTTATAGATAAGAGTTCATTTAACGATCGATAAAATCGGCAATTCGAGTAGTCAGTGGTACTACGAGTAAAGAGTACTGCGAGAATAATTGTAAACTCGTAAACACGAATTTCGATGAGAAAAAGTTTTGAAGCGTATTGTCGTGAGGAGCACTAATTAACATTCGACAATTCGTCGATGTCTCTCTCTCTCTCACTTTATTTTCATAAATTTTCTATCGAGTACCGCAATTAAAAATCCTTCAATGAGGTCCTATATTTAAAAAGAAATAAAAAATAAAATCGAACTCACGATGGTTCCCCTCGGTATTTTCTATATAAACCTTTGCTCGTAGAACGAGTAAAATAAAAATATAATATAAATACGTTCGAATATATTTTGTTATATCACATATTGTTATACAAAGATATCACGATAAATATATATAGATACGGATAAATTGTGTTTCGGAAATATATATATATATATATAAAAGATACTTTCTCTCGAAACAAAATTGCTTTTAAATTTGCACTCGCGAAGAGAAAAAGATCTGGTCATAAAAATATTTCCAATTTGAATTGACGGTTACGTACGTACTGGCTCGATATTGAGTAATTTATTGATTATTTCAAAATTAGATTAATTAATATAAACTCAAACGTAATGTGTGTATGATTATGATTAAAAAAATAATAATTTAATAGTACTATAATTATCTTTCAGAACAAAGATAAGGATGCGTTTAACTTCGCGTATACGTTTCATAGAGTACACAAGAATATCATGCTGAGTTACTCGTTTTCACGTTTCTCAGTTTAATGCGTTAACATTTCTTCTTGAGAGAGAGAGAGAAATAGAGAGAGTGCAGACACAAGTTAGTTTTCCTTCAACAGAAATAGTACGGGGTGTCGTCGTTTCCACGCAATGTCGAGAAGTTAAGGATAGACAATAGAAAAGTTATATATCCGAAGAGATATTATTACTCGACGTTAAGCAATGCAAATTTGACCGTATGCTTACGTATATATACTGTGTGTATGTGTGTGTAGTAGTAGTAGTAGTAGTTTGAGTCTAATACTGACTAAAATATCGTGATAGCTATTTATCCTGGCACCGTATTTGCTAAATAATAAAGAAAAGAAAAGGAAAAAAAAAACACCAAGATTTTGGCATTGAAAGTAAATTAACTATCAAATATTCATGGTATAATAAATGAAAGATAAAACAAAACAACTATACGGATACACATACAGTTAGAAAGATTGATTGTTTCTTTTCTTTGGTACGAACTAATAATTATAGATCGATAAATAGTTCGTTTGATACGTACAAAAGGAATATCATCAACCATTATTGATAATGAACATGCAAATGCTTTGGAAACTGTGCCAAGTCCAATTCTCTTTCTTCTCTATCTCTTTCTGGAATAAGTGTTTGTTCAACTCTCTCACTCTTTCTCTTCCGGTTTTATTTTGATACCATTGAAAGATATTCCGTTATAACATTACGATCGAATAAAAATTCTCTCTCATTTAAAATACAAAATTTAATCGTTCCTAAGATCGATCGAATTAATATCGGTATCAAATCCAACGAATACAAGTTTCTCTTAGAGGGGGAATACACATTCTCCGTTTCACAATACCGACCCGAAAGAATGCATATTTTGACTTGGAAAACGTAGCGACCTCAATCCTTGAAAATCTATTCGGCAAGAGGTACACACACACACATATATATATATATATATAACATGATGAAAACCGACGTTGAATAAACAAGTCCGTCTTCTTGGGCTATGGATGATAAAACGATGAATAGAAAGAAGTCGTATAGCAGAATAGGAGCTTTAGAAGCACGTTCGATGCGGGCTTTTCAAGTATTCAAGTTGTAAACTATTGAAACAATCGACACATGGTCATTTGTGATATAATACTTTTGTCGTATCGATGAGGGGGTGCGAATAGACAAAAAATTACAAAAAAATAAAGTAGATAAAGAAAGAACGAAAGAACGAAAGAGAGAGTGAGAGAGAGAGAGAGAGAGAGAGGATGAGAACGAGAACGAGAAAAAGGATAAAATGACAGAGAGAGAGGGAGGGAAAGAACAATAGAGATAGAAAGAGGGAGAGAAAAATAGATTCGAAACAGCACAAGTGATCGCGCAAACTCTTCCCGATGATTAATCGTCGCCGAACAGGAAATAGGATTATTGTGTACTGACAACAATAAATGATGTACGCACAATCACTCTAGCCCGCCCATCTCTCTCTCTCTCTCTCTCTCTCTCTCACACACATCTCTCACAAACTCGATTTCTCGATACGAACATTTCCATCACTAACAGCATCGCTAGCCACCACCATCGTCTACCATCTCACGGAAATTCATGCTCTCTCTTTCACCCCCCCCCCTCCTTCCACCACTTCACCCTCCTCACTCTTTTATTCTCTTTTCTCTTATTCTCTCTCTCTCTCTCTCTCTCTCTCTCTCTTTCTTTTATACACACATACACACTCTTTCTCTTCTGTTGTATACAACCGAGACTCATTGTTTTACGACTGGTCTCCCATTCAACATCGAAAACGAGCTTTGTCATCGACTGGCAAAAGGAGTTCTTCGGTAAAACGCGGAAAAAGGGATTTCCTGAAGGTCCCTGAGGCGCATCGACGACCATCGGAAAAGTTTCGTCTTACCTTGTCACACTAACCCGCCGGAACTTACAAAACTTTCAACGAAGACTTTAGACTCGACATGAGAAGAGTTATGATACAGGGTCGACTATAATGTTTCTAGGGTCTTCCTACGGTGAATTCTATGATATCGATATCGTTATTATCCTCGAAAAAAAAAATCAAATTAAATTGTGATTAGTTAATAATAATGATTTTTAATTGAATATTTTATACGAAATTTGAAACGAGATCTCGAGTCCAAAATATAATATCAATTAATTCGTATTTTTATATTTTCGAGAGAGATAATAATAATAATAATAATAATTAAATAAAAGAATTAATTAATTTAAGAATTACGATTTTAACAGAAAAAGATTGACAAGTGAAATACATAAATATATTTAATGTGATTGTTAATTATATAATAATTTATTGATCTCGTCATGAAAATTATGAAAGATTTAAGTAAAAATATACAACACGATATAGATCTTTTCGTAGACGTTTTCTACCAGGTTTTAGCTAGCTTTTGTAGTAAACTAAGCTTGTACGTGTTTCTTCGACTTCCGGTGAACGTAAAGTGGCCTCTGGCAGCGTGGCCTCGGTGCTATCGGCACTATACTAGAGGAGCTTCCTCTTACTCTCGAGTACTCGGCAATCTCGAGAGAAGCGTGATAATTTGATTGCCTAATGGTAAAAGCAAACAAGAGGTAAGACAAACGGCCTTTGCCACAGGGGGCATTCGAATAGTTACGAGCACAAAGGGCAAACATGGCTGGTCGGTTGAGTTCAGAGAAGGGGAAAGGTCTATAGATGCAACGAAGCTGCACCTACCTAGACAAACCCCACAGTTGTTTCCATCTCCTCCTCCTCTTCTTCTTCTTCTTCTTCTTCTTTTCCTTCTCTTCATTCATCTCACTCTCTTTATTTATTCAATCACTGCGTACCGCTATTGTATGTTACGTTGCGAATCGATTAACAAGTGATTAATAATTAAATAAGAATTTCAATTCGCTAGTAACTAAGGAAAACAATTTCTTATATATTGAAAATTAATTATAGATTTAGGATATTATTTAACGTACGTTAATAATTAAAACGAGAAAATTTGAATGAATTTTGTTTCGAATATTATTATTCATTTTTTTTTTTTTTTATTACGATATACTATTTTTAAATATCTCGTATGAATAAAATAGTTGAAAATAAAAAGGATCTCGGTGACAGTTAAAATTCAACGGATATTATTTTCAAATATAAATAATGTTTTTTTCTACAAACCCCGCGACGCGATATCCTTTTTTTCTTTTTTTTTTTAATAATAATAATAATGTCAGTGACGTATTTGTCGTCCGTTAATTAAATCGTGCTAAAGAAAAAACTTTGTAAATTACTGCGATACTTTAATTGATAATTGAAAAATTTCAAAGATGCATATGATAACAGAATTCGGGGCAACTCGATAGCTAATGCACATTATCTCAGTATAATAAACGATTTCGATGTTCGAACATACTAATGCGTAGGATATATCGCGATACACTCGAGTAGTTTTGGCTCGTAGGGTGGATGAATTCCACGGCTGTTAGTGGTTTCTGGGTGAGCTTGCAACTCTGACAATGCACCTGCTCTTTCCTACGATTCGCGAAGATTCCTATACGCATATACTATTCTTCGTTTGTTACTACTTTACTCGAAGAAAAAACATTTTTTTTTCTTTATCCCTTTATCTCGCAAAATGATTGTCCCCCCAAAAATACTTTCATATTTTTTAAACGCATATAATAATAATTCGTAATAAATTAATTATCATTTCGAAATGTAAAATGTATCCCAGTCATTTAAAACAACATCAAACTAATCAAATAGAAATTTATTTTAACATCGTTTGCAACATACAAATTATGTTACACGTGTCTTCTTAAATATATTAATCTTAGGTAATAAAATATAAGCTCCGTTACAAATTCTTTTGTAAATACGAGTGGGGTCTTGCGTTTTATTTCAGCAGAAACTTTTCGTCAGCTGTTTGAAGAATAAAGCAAAAGTTCTTCCCCGGCACCGTTACCGGATCGCTTTATTTTTCTTCGTTTCTAAAACTAAGAAGTTACTTTCAAATTTAAAGCTCGATGGATGTCGGAAGCCCCGTGCTAACCAATTAAGCTTCCCTCGAAGTCTTATATATACACCTCAAAGAGGTGGCCAAGCCACGTCGCGTCAAAATCTTACGGAGAAACTTTTTTTCACTTGTAAAAAATCTCTTTACCGATTTATACCCCCCCCCCCAACCCTTCCCCAACACCCGTCTGCGTAAATACGGGGCAATAAAAATTATAACTTATGAAAGTTTGCGTTGAATGCAACGAGTAAATAAGTAAATATGTACGTGATGAAAACAAAGCAATTATAGATTTATATAATTAATGTTTAATAATATATATTAACTTTTTACTATTTAATTCTTCTTCTTCTTCTTCTTCTTCTTCTTCTCTATTATTATTCTATTTAATTAATATTAATAATTCATGTGTATTTTTTATAAACATATTACAAATTTCATCTTTAATAAAAATGATAATAATAGTGTATATGTGTAGTTTATTTCTGATCAATTGTTTTTTAGTAAAATTACGATCATTTTAAGAAATCCAATAATATATAGAAGAAAAAATATTAAGTAATTAATTCCAGATTAAAAACGCGAAAGAAAATTTTCAACTCAACTACCCATTGTCGCGAGTATACATCAAGATAATATCTGAATTGAAATTAATTATCCCTAGGAAGCACCAGGATCAGAGGGATACAAGGCAAGCACAGGAAGATAGGCGGTAACGAAACGTAAACACGATCGTAGGTTATTAGCATGACGCGTGAACCTCCGGTAAAGACCAATTTGCAGATCGGTGTTGAACGTTATATCGTCACAAACAGAGCATTAAATTTCATACGATTGATTCGCCAATACGGTTTATACGCTTTCCTATTGTATTCAACGTTGAATACTTTAATGATAGTTTTCTTTTATGCTTTCTCTTTTATTTTTCGTTATAAAAACAAAATTTTGACTATCAACGTTGAATATATATTTTTTTTTTCCCCACGATATTTCATTAATATATTCTAGTAATATATTCTTCCCCTTATTCTCTCGAATTTCTATTTATTTATTTTTTTATTAATTCTATCTAACGCATATATATTATATTTCACGTAAGAACAAATATTTAACTATTTTTCTATTTCTTTTTTTCTCCATTGAATCGTTGTTGATCAATTTACGTACCATACGAGATATAATTTTTAAAAGCTCATTGAATTTTGTGTCTATTGAACAAAAAAAATGATTCCTACTATGGGAAGTGCTTTCTCTACACGAGAGCTAATCTAAAAATTAAAAAAAAAGGGAAGAACCTGGGAGCTTTTTGTAAAGCATTCGCTCTCTTTCATCTGTTCTTTCTTTATTCACGATTTTATCGTTGAGAATTCTAGCCCCGCACGCACAATTAAATTCAAAAGCATAAAATATGGTAAGACGGAAAAACTTTTCTTTTAATGACATCTCCAACAACGTTATATTCTTTTCTTTGCCCCCCCCCCCTTTACTCCTCCCATCTGACGCGTGAATTTAAATGAGCTAGAAAATAATTTATTACTTTTTGTTCGTGAAAGTACGTAATAGAACGTTGATGTAAGAAATATGTAAACACGAATATTTATTTTGCACGATTAATTTTGTTCGCAAAGCATATGTTTGGTTTATCATAACTTACATACGAACCGTCCATTTTTCTTTATCTTTTAATGATTTTAAATGTTTCAAATATAGCAATGAATCGCTGCTATTTTAAACATATCGTTTAGTACAATATAAACGGAAAAACGTATAAGTAACAAAAAAAACATATTTAATAATGAATTATTATTTTAAATACAGATTATATTGCATACAACATTTACACGTTCCCTCTATTTTCTTTTTTCCCCCATTAAACGGAAAGGTCCCTGTTGTTAATGAATCTCTTGAACTAAAAGAAAAGCCCATAACTTTCCCTTAAAAAAAAAAAAAAAAGAAAAGAACGCGCGTTATCGTTGGAGTATTTATAAAAGGGAAGAACGGTGTAATCTCGACAAGAAAAAAGAAAAAGTGAGAAAATAAAGCGCGAGGTAGGAGAAGAGGGGGGGATAAGAAAACTAAGATAGCTAGTTAGTTTGTGTAACGTGAAGTGGAAGATAATTAAACGAGTGAATCGAATCAAATTTATTTACCTACCCTCGCGAATGGCATTCGCGTTAAAACATTTAGGAGAGCTCATTTAATAAAGAATAAGTGGATACCCATTGCGCGAATAGATTGAATAAAGAAGAAGAAGAAGAAAGAGGAATCTGATTAAACTGTGAACGTCTTTCCTTTATTTTTACTCTTTTTACTTTACTTATTCGATGAAAACAATTCAGCTCGATTGCGTTCGATGTTCGATTTAACCCTGAAAAACTGCATTCGTCAACAAAATATCACATTTGTTTTTCCTTCGTAGTCCAATTCTCGACCAACCACGAATGTAATGTTCCTCAAATCTATTTTTCTCTTTATATTCGTATTACATATTTTACCTTCTTTTTTTTTTCATTTTTATGTATAACATATATTGTAATAGTCATTATAATGTATTTCTCAACTTAAAAATATTTATAATTAGACGAACTTTCAACATATCCAAGCAGTTAATAGTTAAACTTCGTTCACACTAACCACGACAAATTAATTCTTGTATCAATTAAACCGAGCATGCAGTTTCATTTTCCGACTTAATTGCTTCAGACTTTTTTTCTTTTCTTCTTTAGTTTTTCTCATTTATAAGGAGAATGTCCTCATTTTAATTTTGTTTTATTATTTTCTTTTTTTTTTTATAATATTTGAAACGTCTATACATTTTGAAACTGTGCACTCGAATCAAATCAAGTTTGGTAAATCATCGTTAAACGATTACTGTGTATTGCACTCTATAAAAAATTCAAAACAACATATATATATATTTAACTTTTCCTCTTTCTCTCGCTAAATATTTTATTGATCCAATGAAAAGATTTGAAAAAATAAATATTTTTGGCTTGTGTCGTTTTATGGATTATTTTTTTTTTTTACGATGTTTGAATTTTTTACCTCGCATATATAAATTTTGATGAATGTTTTAATTTGTAAAATGGCTATACTTCGAAATCGAAAATATCATGCTGACTCATTTCACATGTTATATTATTTGCATAAAACAATATCTATTTTAAATAGATCAAAATTGAACGAGAAGGCTAATAGATTATTATTATTATTTTCTGTTGATAAAACAACCAATATATTCTACGATGTCGTAATAACAATAAGTAAATTTGATCTTTATTATGTTAAAGAATAAAATTTGATACTTTCAAGAGAGGATAAGGAATACAAAGTCTTCTTTTCTTATTCTTTTTTTTTTTATAATCTTCATTTTATTATAAGACGAGACCTGTTTAATGTCAAGACCGGAATCAATTAATTCGTCTAGCTGTCTATCATTTTCAGTGATCCTAACGTAATCCACGTACAAAGGAGTCAAATTTCCTCGGCCTTCCTATTAGTTATACGCATGTCAAGCACGTTACATGCCGTGCTTCCGATCTTGATGCGACAGCTAATCTATTTACTCAATATATTGCATCTCGCATCTGCTGCAGTCGCCATAGTAATTATTCTTAAGATAATTATTTTTATATCTTGTTAATATATACACGATTAAATTGTACCGAATGTTCTTTTAATGATCGGTTATAAACTTTTGACGTGTCATTTGATCATATAACATACTTTTATGATTTTATTTTGTTTCTTTTTACACAAATATTTTATTTACCTTACGTAACAAGAAACTTGTCCAAAGTGTTACATTTGTGAATACCCTTTTGGTGGTTTAATGTCTCTACCCCATAACCAGAAGGAAACATCTCCGTCTAGATTTCGTGTATTGCTCGTAATATTCAACCCAGCTGCGCCAGGAAACGTCGAATACATGCTACCTAATGATACTATCAAACCTCGTATGGGGTGAGGAGGGTGTCCGAAGTGGGTTATCCAAAGTGGCTCGTTAGAGAACTCCGATCCTCTTTAAACGAAGCCATTGTCTTTGAGTAGCGATATATAGTTGATAACTGATCACTAAACTACAAGTAATAAATATCTACTTATCCGTGTTCGAGTTAATCAATAAATTAAGAAACGTACTCACACAAATATATATCGTATAATTCATGAAATAATTAGACGTTTTTAGGAATGTATTATATATAAAATAGGAAAACATTTTATTATACCACTCAAACAAATTTGTAAATATTTAAAGAATAAAATTGAAATTAGTTTGAAATATACGAAAAATTTTGTTTCGATTTCATAATTTAACGTATAATATTCTAGCGAATTGTTAATAACATTCCTTTCAAAATAAATGAATACTTTAAACGAAACATGATATTGTTTTATCAAATTGTCTTAATTAACGAAACCATTCAATGCACGTGTTAGTTTTATATACCTTCATAATGACCGATAAATCAATTATGGAATTACCCGGATTATTCTCATCGAATTGGTGGCTACCAACAACCGTGCATTTTCACGAGTGTTAATACCTTTTGATATTTGCATGGACATAAATTGTTAATAGCACACGTGAAATATTTACCATATTTACCATAAACCTTTTCTCAATGTTCGTGCGAGAGCAGAGATAGCCAAAAGTCGTTTCAAATCTACGATCAAAATAATCATAAAGGACGATACTTCGAATCATTTTAAACGATTAATACGATTATTAATATTTATTACAAATTTTATATAAAATTCTATTAACTGAATTTATATTTACAATAATTCAATTGTCTTCTCATTGTAAGGATTTATAAGATAGTATGCTTGAGTAATAAGTTTAAGAAAACGTTTTGTTTTAGGATTACGTAAAAGTTGCATCTATAAATGCACCGAAGAAATACCTAAATAGGTATAATCCTGAACGACACAAAAGATGCATTCGAGTAAACGGCAATCAAAGATATGCTTCCGAACAGTTTTCCTTTGTTGACAGTTTTAAAAAGATTTCTTCATTAATTTTCTCTAAATGCAAGAATCAATTTGACATTACATGGAAATATATAGCCATTCGTTGACAATGAAATACTTCTAAAAGTTATACCGTTAACAAACCATGACATAAAATGTGTAAGTTATAAAGTTTATTTGAAAATGTAAATTCTTAGGAATAATAAACGAGCAGCTGCTAAGGAAATTATCTGCGTTTTCTTTTCATTTTTTCTTATTTACAAATTAAAATAGTGGCAATAAAATATACGACGTATTATAAATTAACCAAAGTAATAAGACAAATAGTATTATCAAGGTAGGTAAGAATTTACGAGATATTCGTTACCATAACAAACGTCTCAGAATGTGTATGGAAGTATCAAGGAATCTTAAGTAAAGTCGGAATACTCTTTAGTAAGAGAAACGGGTAACCTGTCGTTATCATTTAGATGGCGAACATTCTGACGGAGCATCGAATTTACGAGTTGCTTTTAAGCTCACCACCACCACCACCACCATCGTCACAGGCCGTGACGCTGCTGAAGAGCACAAATTATGCAAGTAATAACAATGACAATAGCCTTATTTGCATATCAAACTATGTCGGAGATTTTGTTCGCCATTAGCCGCACCAAATTCTTGACAAAATCAACCCTAGCAAATGCTTTTCTTTCGAAATTTAGCCATCACTTAGAAATTTCAACTACCCATACAATTTTGATTCCTTAATTAACGATTAAAATTAAATCTCGAGTTAATCGTTAATTGATTAAACTATTACTAAACGTAATAACGAAATTACGACAATTGCGTTAATTTTTTAAATTATATATATACGAGAAGTGTTATTAAAAAAATAATGAAAAATATTCGTATCAGAAATTTTCATATATACCGAGTACAATTTGATTATTCCACCTTAATCAACGTAGAAAAAGGGAAAGATTAAGAGAAATTCTTGGTAAACGTTCCAAATAGTAAAGCCTCCCCACCTTCTATCCTTCCCATCATATAGATAGAACGATATTAGTATTCTACATGGAACTTTTATAATGGGACATTTTATTAATCTACCAATGTACTTATATTATATCTAACCGTCGAGATATTCCTATGCGCCGGACTCGAGGATTATATCGTAAGCTCCTTTAAGAACGCAATCTACGTAGGACGAGGACGAGGATGAGGACGACGACGACGATACCCTGGGAATTCTTGATATTAAGTTCCATAGATTGTGGATTTGACATACTGACTGAGAATTTTCGCCTTCGAATGGAATGGTGGAGAAGGTTGAGAAAGAGAAGGGCGTATCCTTCTAACGGTGAAGGGAATGGTGCGAGATATTACTCGTATATCTTGTGCCCATTGCCATCCATATACTAGAAACGACCCTCTCTACTACGTTTTGGGACAATGGTTCCTAAACCGATATCAATTACTCGAGGTGATAACCCTCCTCTCATCCATACGTCATTACTATTCTTGTGATATCAAGCATTTCGTACCCATCTAACATTCCTAATCATATACTAGTATAATATTTAATAACTATTCGATCACGTAAATCCAAAATAATATGAAATACAAAAGGTACCTTTTATGTGTGATGTATATATATTATTATTATTATTATAATAAATTAAAAAATAATATGAAATATTTGAATATATATAATCGTACGATGATTTGAATAAATATAAAAGGTTGTATGTTATTAAATTCGATTCGCATACATATATTACCTAAATCATGCGTATAATTTGGACAAAGGATGACATAGGATACAGAGAGAAATTGATATTTGCATGGAACATATAATCCGTTCTCTTATTTTAACGATGAGACAATAATATGTGTGCGTATGTCTATCTCTATGTATAAATGTAATATGTAGCCAATGTTTAAAGCTTTCTAAATTTACCATGGCATTATTTGCGTTTCAAATTAATCCAAAACGCCAAAACGTGTATACACACAAACGTGAAATATTTATCAATGTTTCTCTACAAGCGTTTATTATATTGTCTTATTTCTCGTAGATTATAAACACAACATATATTATTATATAGATTATAACGGTTATTATAACAGTTTTAAATAAACGATCTTTAGATACAAGAATAAAATAAAATATCGATTAACTTTTGTGTACTACAAATCTCTGATAAACTTTGTAACTTTTTTTTTTCTTTTATATCTATTTGCAGGAAAAAAGCAAGGAAGCGGAACACGTTTAGGAGAGAGAGAGAGAGAGAGAGAGAGAGAGAGAGAACCATGTTCGTCCATCTGCCGCATCTTTTCAGTCTGCGAAAATCATGGAAAGCTTTGAAATGAGAACTCCTGCGATACCGAGAGAGAGTTCGACTCGATCGAAAGTAATATCTCGTGTGCTGATCAAGTTAAGTCATGGGCTATAACAGGATTTGCGTTTCGTTGCCGGCACGTTGCGAACACGCGTCACGGATGACGAAAGCCCGAGCTTTTTTAAGTAATTAAGTCTCCTACCATTTGAATTTTAAATAAGCCTCTCGAACAAGAATGCCCCACGTGACGAGAAAGCAAATCTTTTTATTCTTATCTAACGCGTATGGTTAATTATATTTAAATGTATTGCAAATATTATTATTATTATTATTATTATTCGAAATAATTGATAATTATTTTAAAAATTTTAATTTCCGGAATCATTGATTTCATTATCGTCATACTACAATACATATTTTTTATCGTGAATTTCTTTTTATTTTAAGAATTAAATGTTGATTTTGAGATAACTGATTTTTAAAAGTTCGGATCATTCATTTGTTACCCCTTGACAGTTGTATTTTTTTCTACGATTTTTTCGATTGAACCTTTTAATTTGTCATTTTGTTCGAAAAATGTTAAAAATAGCAATTCTTTTTAGCGCCAACCAAATCGTACAATTTTCCATTTAACAAACTGTCTCGTTTATCGACAGTTTCGTAAAAACAGATCGACAGTGGAACAATGAAACAATAACCAATTCACAGTAACTTGAGCAACTATAATCATTTAATTTGATGAACGAGTATCAGTGGTTCATCAATCATTTACGCTTTTGGAAGACATCGATAATAAACGTTCTATATTGACGCGTTATTATTCATTTTAATTTACCTGTTTTGCATTATAATATTCATCAATATTCTCTTTTGATTAGTGTGTTTTTTTTTGTTGAAACTTCTTCTTTTCTGAAACTAAACAACGTGGACCAGTGGAGATGATCAAAATTAATTACGAGATTAGTATAATTTCCCCGAATGCGCTTTCAATAGAAGTTTAAAAATGCTGATTAAAGGACTTGAAACGAGACAAATTGAGATGTCAAAGGTGTGAGCAAATATCTGTCAAAGGTTGCAATATTCATAACTGATTCATGCTCATTACGACGCATGTATCTAATTTGAACGGCGCCAAGCATTTGGATAAACAGTGTAAACAGAATTAAAGGATTATCCCGACGTTGCAAAGGTAAACTTGGCCGAGAAATATGATAAGAAAGATCTTAGGACAAATATATAATCTCAAAAATGAAATCTATCATTATACGAAAATACGGATTACGTATCGAGGAGAGAGAGAGAGAGAGTGTGGTGTAAGAGAAAAAGAAAAAAATAATTAAATTCTGTTCATTCAAAGTTCACAAATTAACGATAATTATAAGCGTTTTAAAATCATTCAAGCTCTCTTTAGAAACATTTTAACTTAAACGACAAAGTAATTACGACTCGACAAATATAACGTAGAAAGGAGAAAGTACAAGTTTCTTTTGTTCCAGACTCAATTGCTTTTATAGCTTTCTCCTACGTGTACACATAATACACACACACACACACACACAGACAGAACATACTTAAAAATACACATTCACACGCACATATATATATATATATATATATAACCTAAATAAAACTTTACTCGCAACAATATACACTTAAAATCCTGGTAAACGAAGTCTCTGTATCATAGTGAAGTCGTAAGAAAACTTGGCGAAGCAAGCCCCCATTGTACAAGCACACTGTCGTAATCTTCTCCGAAAGAGTAGAAGCAAGAAAGATAGAAGGAGGATTAAGAAAACGACGTTTCCGTAAGTGGATAATGGACCGAAGTACGTGGTATTGCAGTGGGGTATAAGGTGGGAGTGGGTGGGGAGGGGGGGGTGTTCCTTTAAATAAAAATTTTTTCCGTGTCCCTTTTTCTGGTTTGTTCTTTTTTTGGAAAAAACTAAAATTCAAAAGCAAATCGAAGCAAATAATATTATACAATATGGGGTGTACTATTTTCGACGAATCAGAAGAAAACAATATACTCTTTTTATCTTCTCGAATGATATTTACACGTGTTCAATATATATATATATATAGTGTCCCATTTCCAATAGTCATTTCTTTTCTTTACTTTTTCTTTTTCGAGAGAAAGAGAAAGAAAGAGAAAGAAAGAGAGAGAGAGAGATGATTTTCGAAGAAGAAAAATACACTGGTCCAAGGATGACCGACACGAAATACGACGTGATCCATCTTCTCCCATCACGTTGAAGTGCACTTAGGTATACTAGATAGAGTATTATGTACACTCCATATGCAGTTACTTTGTCCTACCTGTCTCGTAATATTCCCTATGAAAAACTGAAGAAGGTAAAAAACCGGATACTTTTCGTTACCTCACCGTCGTCATTACAAAGTTAAGTATCTTCTTATTCTCCGTTAGTTACAGTATAATATCGCAACAGCAAGAAGAAAAAAAAATGGATTAAAACCAAGCAGACTTTCCGATTAACGATTAAATCACGGAATAAAATATGATTAATCTGTAAATAGTGGAAATAATTTATACAAAGAAATAATTAACGATATCGTTTGCATTATTATAATTTGACCGAATATAATCGTTTTATTAAATGTGCACCACGATATCTACACGGTATTATATATATTTAATAATAAAATCCGTGAAATAACATTCTCGTTCGCGTTTACAATTCGTAAAAAGAAAAATTTATATATAATAAAGCGCGCAGATAATATTAACGTTTAAAAGAAAATATTGAAAATAGATACATTTACAAAGGGGAACTAGGATAAGAGTTTCAATGCATTTTTCAGGTAATATGCAATTGAAGATCACTTCGTAGATAAAATCGATTTACCGATATACATATAATAAAAACATTCTGTGAATATCATACGATTCTCGAATACTATATAACGCTAATAATATTTTTATATAGTGCCCGAACAATAATGGTTCGTGTCGTCCTATCAAAAGGACTATTTTATTCGCAAATTAAATATTGATTTTTTACGCAAATAAATGCAATCAAAAATATGCGCGACTAAATTCCTTTTTGCGATCATGATTCGGTTTAATATTACAAATATGTACGGGGATTTTTACAAAATAGATAGATTTAGTTAAAAAAAAAAAAAAGACAAAATTTAGAAACTTCCCGCAATAAAATCCAATTGATTAATCTATCAAACATCGTTCGATGAAACATAGAATTATTTAGAAAAAAAGTGAATAATACTTGTGCTATTTGGAATAAATATCGAGTCATTCCTTTAACTGTAAAATCAAGGAGACGAACACGCATCTGCTGCAATATGAAATTCGAGTGTATGAATATATCGACGCTTGAGTATTGATAGGAATCAGGGTGCCTTACACAGACACAGCTATTCTCGTATTCTCCGATGCAACCTGATCTTGTTTCAGATCGCATACTATATCCTTAAGACCATCCTTGGAATGTTATTACCGATCGTAAACCATAACGCTTGGAATATCAGTTCAGTTCACTAAACTCTCTCTTGTAACCATTGCCCGTTCCATTAAACCTCATATCGTCTATTTTCTTTTCTATTCCATCTAGTCTTTTACTTTTCTTTACTCTTTTCTCTCTATCATCTCCAATAAGCACAAAATCTTGAACAGTCCTTTTTCTTTTCTTTTTATCGTAATTATGTAAATATATAATTTTGTTTCCTTTCCCCGATATTCCCTTTCTTAATTCACAATTGCTTATTCAATGGTTTCCGTACACTTTTATTACAAATTTCCATAAGATAAAATGTAAAAAAACGTTCCTGTCTTATAAATGCTATGTTATATATATTAATCTTTTAATTCGAATTATTTTCGAATATTTATATCAGGATTAAATAATTTAATACTACTAATTTAATAACTTAATACTAATATTCCGTCAAATTTTTAACACGTCAACGTGAACGATATAATTTTTTCATTCTTTTTCTTTTCCATTGTTTCATTAATATGACACAAGATTAATAAAACCAAAAAATAAAACAAGCAAAAAAGTTATTTAATACTAGGATAAAACGATTCAACGAATCCATTAAAGATCTTAAGAGTATCGATCCGCAGGTATAGAATACAAAGACTTGTGTACGAGGTTGAAGGAAACGTAAGCTGCAAAATACTTGCGAAATGTAAGGATTCAAAGTTTGAGCGTGTAAATGCTTTCGCCTGTACGCATCAGTATAAAGTAGAAGGAGAAAGAGAAAGGGAGAGAGTGGGAAAGGGAGAAAGGGAGAGAGAAGGAAACATTCCTTTGAAGAGGCCTTTTACAACGACGTGCAATAAATTTGCCTTTGGATTTCTGTCGAAACACCAGACGACTTCTCGTATGTTACTGTCTATCAGGTGTAGAGAGAGCACTTTCAACGAAAGCACTGAATTTTCAGACTGGTAAATGTTGAACTAGAAGAGAAACTACTGCTACTACTATTATTACTATAGACCAGGATTTTAGCTTTAGAAAGGATCATTATTGAATAACGTTTATTTTATCGTCGTCCATTGTAGGGTATCCAAATTTTTATTTTCCTAACCATGTTTAATCATTACAAAACAAAATTACTCATACTCGCACGATACAACTTGTTTCTATGTGAAAAAAAAAAAAAAGAAAAAATATCATTTCATTGAAAATTATCGTCACCGCGTTTAATCATACACTAAAACTAAACTCTCTGGAAATGATTTGTTCTTTTTTACGATTCGTGAACGATAAAAAAAAAAAGAAATTACTATGGTAGAAAGTAAAAAACGTATCCAAGACGAGCAGTTAAAAGCAATAGTCGAAGGGTGGAAGAGGAGAGAAAAAATTCAAGACGCGAATCTCAACAAAGATGATAAATTCTTCAGAAGATTTTTTCAATCAAGGAAAGTGCACCGGTTGGAAGTATAAGAGTTAGGTAGGACTATGCATATCTCATAGTAGAGAGACGAGATACGTTTATATAGGTATGCTTATATGTACATACATGCGTTCATGAATACCACCCACGAACGGTGATAAACAGGTGTATTAGTATGTGTGCGTGTATATGGAAGATTGTAGATAGAACGAAGTGAAAGAGAGAGAGAAATAGAGATAGATAGATTGAAGTGAAGGATATAGAAGATAGAAGAGATGGTAGGACTTAGAGATATAGTCACGGTGAGAGAAAGAAGTGGTTTCGACTAGAAGGTACCAATATTTCTCCGTAAAGTTTTCGACGTGTCAAAAACACCGATGGAGTATCGACTTTGGGGGTATATTGGACGTAGGGTGTCGATGGCGATAGTGAAGTTTGTGAAAGGAAGAAGAAGGAGGAAGGGAGGGAGGGGGAGGGGAAGAAATGTAAGTATATATAAGAGAGAGAGAGAGAGGGAGAGAGAATAGGAGAATGAACGGAAAAGCAACGCCAGCAAACAGGTGTCATAAAGCGAGAACGTGTGTCTTTACGAGAAAAGATGGCTCGAGTTGGCCGCTGAAACTGACCGAACTTAAACGAGAGAGAGAGAGAGAGAGAGGGAGAGGAAGAGAGATCACAACGAGAAACGTGACGAACCAACACACTTACACACAGATGGAAGTAGTAGCATCCGTTGGATCTCTAAACCCTATTTCTTTCTTACTTTTTTTTCTTTTCCATTTTTTATTTCCTTTTTTCCTTGTTACTACTTACATTCCCACGTTGCACAACCGTGAGTAGTAGTCTCTTTCTGTAATATTGTCATCGCATTCTTATCCCCTTATCAGATCTGCTTTTTTCTTTTTTTACTTTTACGATTGAACGAGTTGAAATGGAACTGTTATAGATCTTATCGTCTTGAATTTACGATTGTATCAGTTTAGAAGTATACTGGTGCTAGTGATGGTGGTGTATGGTGCTAATTTGATTTATTAACTTATTTCGATAGCTATATATTAGGATGAAATGATTTTCGAATGGACAAACGCAACTTGTTTCGTGTACGAAAATATTTTATAGAATACGCGTGTGTAATTAATATTACATTTATTATATGAAAAAAAGATATTTATAGGAAGATACACAAATTAGATATACGACGAATTAATTACCATTTACCCATAGGACCACTGTAAAATCAAATCTAAGTAACTAACCGTAGCTAATAATATTACGTAACATGTCGAAGTTTAGTTAGACGACAGAATACGCGTGCGTGTTACGATTTAATTATTATACACCGTAACTACGTTCTACGATCTAATACAAACGATAACTTATTTGTAATTGATCATCGAACTTACAACAACAAAAAAATAACATTTTTCGTTGACTATTATCGGAGAAATCTACGATCAAGTTAAGAAGAAGAAGAAAACAAGAGTAAGGAAAACATTTGATCAAACTATAGACACACCAATTAGCCACCAAAGACGATCGTACGAGTATGGACATTCTACGAAAATGATTTTCCTTATAATCTTCGAACTATCCAACTTCTAAACTGTTATTAAAAGCTTGAAATTACGCGGATAATATTACATTTCTCGAAATTAAAGCCAGCAAACCAGCATGTCACGCTTGTCTTTGGAACGTAGATAGTCAGCTGCAGTTGAGAACGTTTTCCGATTATCTCCCTCTCTCTCTCTCTCTTTCTCTCATTTCTATTATTCACTATTCTCTTTCATCCCATCTTGATACCGTCTTTACAACATATAGGTATCTAATTCTCTGTAAAATCTGCAACGATGAGACTTGCTGAATCGAGAGAAAGAGAAAGAGAGAGAGAGGGAGAGTCAACTACTGCTTTCAAAGTTAAACCTCTTTGTACCTCTCTGATTATCGACTGAAAGAGGGAAAGAGAGAAAAGATAGTGATCGAATTAAAGCCAATCGGTTGTAATACGTTCGCCACAATGTGATTTATCGTGCGACGTTTAAAAATAATTTCGACGGGAGGACATATCCGGCAAGGATTAAAACGAATCGCTATAGAAAACAGGACGAAGGGAAGTGGGAAGGAGGGAATGAGGGGTGTTGGGTGTTGGTCGTTGGCTTAGAATTTATGCGCACGAATTGTTACGAAAAAAATTAAAAAAAAAATAAAAATTTTGGAAGGATTGGCAGGCAGGTGGTATGCGAGCAAAGATTACATTGGTCGTGTATATATGCTACTGCCTGTGCAATGATTCGCGGAGGGGTGGAGGAAGGAAAGGGGAAGAGGGCCATAGAAAAATGTCGAAATATTAACGAGTTACCAATAGGACCGTTGACATCATCGGCGCTGCGAAGAATAGTTTCATTTGCATTGTCCTCGATGTTTTTGCTTGCTTCGCACAATTTTTGTATTCTTTCGGTGAAAAAAAAAAAACAAGAGGAAAAAAAAGAAAATGACAAAATAAAAGTGAAAAACGCGAACAGACACGGCGAATGAAAAATAAAAAATACAGCAACAACAACAAAAGAACAAGAAAAAAAGGGATATAAGAACGACGAATAAAAGTCAAAATGCGTGACACAAAGCGGTGCAAAAATTTTTCTAACGAGATTTATGTTGCGTAAGAAATTTGAATTTACGTATTGTATCTGCTTTTTATCCATTCTTCCCAACCCCCGGGTAGATAGAATTTCCGATAAGTGATCTCTATCGATAGAATCATATGATTTCAGGAGTGAACCGAAGTTTGCTTCGATCATCGAATGAGGGAGAGAGAATTTCGAACATTTTCTCTCTCTTTCTCTCTTTCTTTCTCTTTTCTTCTATCTTTTTTTTTCTCATCCTTTCGTTCTTTTCTTCCGTTTCAAGAAGAACGATCACGAAACGTCTTTCCAGTCTCTTTTTCGTCTACTCATCTTCAGCAACGCAAACGGTAACGCAAAGACGTATGTTTTTCATGCTTGAATATCATCGATCTTAGGAGACAGATCAGACCTCTTTCTCTTCCTTTCTCTCTCTCTCTCTCTCTCTCTCTCTCTCACTCTTTCTACGTGTATTTTTCCTCTTCGATATTACGTTCGTCGTTCAACAGAGAGAAAGGATGAAAAGCAATGTGAGAGGGTAAGATTGTATGCCACAGCCGACACCACCACACTACCATCGTCAACAAAACCGGAAGGAAACCAGCTGGAAAGTCATGTTACGTGCATGTGTATTTGGATTTCCGTTCCCTGTTACTACAAAAAGAGAAAGAGAGAGAGAAAGGAAAAGGAAAAGAAATCAATTTCATCGTTATTTACCGGAAGGATTTGCGAAATCGTAAAATATTGCCACTAGACTCTCTTGCCTCCTCTCCTGAGAACAAATTTCATCCTTCGCTGTTTAGACTAGAAAATCTGAAGACGCGAAAACGAGACGAGACGAGACGAGACGAGACGGGACGGGACGGGAGGGGACGAGACTTCGTAAATTTATGTCATGAAAGAAACATTTACGTATATCCTTTCGATGCATCGGATAAAAGAAGGAGATGCTTTTATTTATATACCACAAAGAAAATCTACGAGGAACCCAGTTCACAATTTTTTGTCGATGCGTTGATTTCGTTTTATTTTCTTTTTTTTGTGGACGGGAAGGGGGTGGGTAAAATTTAATACATCGGTATTTCTATTGAAAAAGATTAGCCGTTAATTTTTCAAATTTTTTCTATTCGTCCAAATCGAATATATCGGAGGAAAGCTCATTAAAAGGTATGACAAAACGCTTTCAAAAAATTCCACGAGTTAATCTTCTTTCCTAACGACAGTTCACCTTGGCCCTTTTGCACATGATATATATTAGCGAAATGAAAGTCGGATAGAAATAAGGAATGAAAGAAAGAGAGAAAACGTAAAAACTTCGAGCGAGACGTCTTATTAAAGAAAACGAATGTACTACCGTCCAAAAAAAGCCAACGAAATCGTATAAAGTACCGGGGCATCGGTGGTGGTGATGGTGGTAGTGGTGGTGATGGTGGTGGTCCCATCGGTATGAATCATTTCCGACCAAACTGGGATCACGCCAGGAACATAGTTCTTCTCATAGTAGTGGGAAGGTTTACCCACTCTACTTCGATCGTTATTCCTTCTTTCGCCACCATCTTGAATTTTCTACACTTGGCAGGAAAATCGAGTTTTGCACCCAATCCCTGACGAAAACACTACTAATCTGTGCCACCTACTAGTCATACGAAAACATCATCATCATTTTTTTCATCGTGATTCAGATTCGAGAGACGCGAAAACGATATCGTAATAATAATAATAATAATAAATAATATGGAAAAAAGAGATAATTAAAAATTTACGGAACGAATATAAGTAAGTTAGTTAAATAAAAAAAAAAACTCTGCCTATATAAAACAATTTAAATAATTTCCATTAGGAAAAACTTTTTCAACTTTCATTATTCGCAAGTTTGGAAGCAACGGTACGTATGATGGAGAACAGAAAGCGTGGTCAAACAAGCGTGCAAAAATAACGATCTACCCTATAAAATGAAACTTGGTATGAGCCAACCGGATAACACTATTATACTTTTACTTTTTTTTTTTTTTTCTCTTCTATCCTTCTTTTTCCTCAATGATAGCTCTTCGAAGCTCATCTAATTACCTAGAGTTAACTTAACTTGAGATATGTTACTAACTACCACCACCACCCCCACAGACATTTTCCTTTTCTCCCACCTTTATATTCGAAGGATTCGGTATAGTCGTCTACTTTACCGAACGCAACCGATCCTAACCGATGCCATTTTGTCTACAAGCAAAGTATTCGTAAATCGTAAATTTGGTGCGAGAACGGAGAAATACGTCGGTTGAAAGCAATTTGTTTTTATAGAGAATCGAGAGTGGGATACGGTTGAGAGGTAGCAAGAGAAAACCGACATTACTTTTGGAAATCTATGTGGGGGTCTACTGAAATTCCATCGTAACGATATATACCTATATATATACGATCTGTGGGGTCGGTGGTAAGGTCCAGAAGAGCAAGGTTATTCAGGAGGTTAGAGGTCATTCTCTTTCTTTCTCCGTTCGTCAGTAGGAAAACGGTTAACGAGCTCGGTATCCCGTTCGAAAGTCTTGCAACGCGTGCTGAAGTGGAAGGTGAGAGAAAAGCGAAAGAAAGGTGCTAGGTAGTAGGGGTAAGAAAAAGTAGAGCTAATCTAAGGGGACTACGAAGAAGAAGAAGAAGGAGAGAGAGAGAGAGAGAGAGAGAGAGAGAAGGATCAAGTTGATTCAACTGGAAATACTACGATGATGAATCTGCGATTTAACGTTCCGGAACAAAATCCGACTTGCGCTCCAATACGCGCGGAATGCGTTTTATCGATGATAGAGTCGTTACAGAGACTAAAATTTTGCATCTCGGCGTTTGATGTTCCGGCCATTGCTACAAGTTCTACGATTTAAAATTCTCCTTTTCTCTTACGTGTTTTTATGAACCCCTCTCGGATCCATAATAATCCCATAGAGAATTTCGTTACCAGCATTTTCCAGCATTTTCTTTTCTTATTACCTAGAGTATATTTATTTCGATTTCATTCTTTTGACACGTGTTTTTATATCCTTCGATAATTAATGACAATTATTCGAAAGAGAAAATAATTAAAGAGACATTTGTGGTATTTTTCCGAAAAGCATACTACTACTTCTTCTTCTTCTTCTTTTTTCTTTCCATCAAATGTCGTATTTGCAAAGGCAATCTCGGAAAGAACACCAATCTCTTTTCGTTCTCCGAGAGATGTAATAAAACCACTTTGTCACAAATCTACGCTGAAGCCTTTCTTCTCCTGCTTAAGCCAACGGAAAAAAAGGGCAGCAAAGTAGAGAAGTTCGTTTCGAATAAGATCGATCTCGAGTAGTCGCGGTTTGAAAAAAAAAGAAAAAAGAAAAAAAAGGAATAATAGAAAAATGGAATGAAAGAGAGAGAAGAAAAAAGAAAAAACGATACGAAATCTCCAATTCGTTTACAGCGCCGCCGCTCTCCTCCCCCACCACCCCCTTGTCTTCCCTAAAGTTTAACGAATTCGAAAATGCCCTTCGTCGTAGTTTAGAGAAGAACGAAAGGGTCGGCTCGTAAAACACATCCTGTAGAAACCACAGCTACGCTACCAAATAGGAATTCTCCTGACTCGTTGGTTGGATCCATGATACCTATCTGCGATACTGCAAGGGGTTAAGGGGAATGAGGGGGAGACACAGATCAATCCCGTGTGACGGTTAACGAGCGCCGATATCGTCGATGGTAGAAAATAGAAGAGGAAGAGAAAGAAGAAGAAGAAAAAGAAGAAGGTATATGGAAAGAAAGAGAAAGAAAACGAAATCGAATCGGGTCGTCCTAGATATACACCAACAGAAGACTTCGGTGTTACCCCCTTAGGAATCGTGGACAACAATTTTACATTGCTCACGTAGATCCTCCTCGTACAGGAGAGATAGAAAGAAAAAGAAAAAAAATAGAAGATGGTAGTAGCTAGCTAGCTAGGTAGCTAGGTAGGTAGCTAGCATGGATACGCAATATGAAGCGTAGTTCGCGAATCTTGAGGAAGAAGAGGACCGAATGAGGGACCTGAAGAAAAAGAAAAAGAAAAAGAAATAGAAGAAGAAGAAGAAGAATAAGAAGAAGGAAGAGAAAGAGGAGGAAAGAACGAGTATCCCCCTTTTATTCCCCGGGAGATTTTTGTGGGAGCTCACTTCGCCAACTGCACTTCACCCGAAAGACCCCCTTTCTCATCCTCGAGATAAGGTATCTCAATTTCAGCGATTTCTCTACCTCTTACTCACTCTCTCTTTCTCTCTCTCTCTCTTTCTGTTTTCCACTCGTAAGAAGAAGAAATCTTTCTCTTTCCTTCCTTCCTTCCTTCCTTCCTTCCTTCCTTCCTTACATGCAGTTGTTCCTACTTTTTTTTCCGTTTCTTTTTCTTTTACTTCAGAGCAGCATCAGCTTTGAAACGAAACGGAAGCCTCTTTAACTCGATATATAAACCGAACCACAAACTATCGACCGATAGAATTGCACTAGCTCGAAGCTACCAACGAGTAGGAAACGACGACGAAAAGAAACAGTTTTCGGTCAGCCAAACGAAACAAGATTATCGTTACTTTTCGAATCTAAAGGGGAGAAGGAGGAGGAGGGGGGTGGGTAGGGTGGTACTGTTCGCAGGTTCGAGAAACTGACGTCCCGTTCATTGGAGAAAGGGATAACGGACCCAACGATCGCAAAAAGTCAAGGAGAAAAATAAAGAATAGTTGGTAGGAAAGAAAACCGGAGCTATTCGACGCCCGATAACAGCCGCCTTCCCTCCTCCCCCGCCCTCCCTAGTAACCTTTTCACCATCACCACCTTCTTTTTCTTTAACGGCCCTGCGCTTTTCAATTCCCTTTTCGTTATATACCTTCTTCTTCTTCTTCTTCTTTTTCTTCTATTTAACTTTCTTAGACCGCGTTTTTACTATTCTCGAACTAATATCAATCTTTATCACAACGAGTTTGATATCGCTTCGAATATATCATTTTCATTGTAATTCGTTTAGTATGTTAAAGATTAGATTATAGATCAACGTTATTATTATTAATCTACGAGTTTTTTTCTCCGACCGTGTTCATCTATTTTTACTTATCGATGGAATATATCAATCATCATCAACGATTATATTATCATTTGTTCTAATTCGTTTCGAATGTCAGATTAAGATTAAACAATAGCAACGTTATCATTAATTTACGAGGTTAAGAAACTTTTTGACTCGGATAACAAATAAAAATATTTAACGTCGTTATAAAGTATTTATTTTTGATTATGTTTAACTCGACTGGTAGACTGTAGAGACCCAACTCCGGTAGTAGTAGGGCTTACCACGTTGTGAATATAACGTTGAAACAAATGACTTCTCTTTTTCTCTACATCCACCGGAAGTTCCAAGCAGTTCGCCGACGCGCGAGAGAACTTCCTCGCTAAATAAAAAGTCTAAATTTCGGTGCCATAAGTTTTCCGCGACTGTGGGGGGGGGCAGGGTGGCGGGAAAAGAGATAGAGAGACAGACTCCTCTTCCCCCTTTCCCTTCACCCCACATCCTGTTTACGTATGCGCTCGACGAGGAAAACGTGCAGGACGTTTCGTAATTTCCAACGTAGCATGCTCTCTTCTTCGGTTAAGTCCGGCATTAAAATTAATGACCAACAGGCATTAAATTCAAGCACGATGTGAGATTTTTTTTTACGCGCCTCTTCTTCCCTTTGTTTTTTTCTTGTTTTTTTTTTTTTCTATAAGAATTTGCTCTTTACAGAATATTTTCTAAAGCCGTACGAATTGGAATGATATAACTATCAGCTAATTGTTAAAATTTTGATGAATATATCGTGATTGATATATTTTAAATATAAAAATATATAAATCTTGACTGTGGATATATCGAGTATCTTTAATTAAAAATAAATAATTACAGTATACGTGTATAGGATGTGATATAGTAAAGAAAGAGAAAAAAACAGTTAAAATACTAAGTGGTAACATTTATCTTTGATATCACACCTTTAACGGTGTGTAACATACATATTTCATCTTTGTAACGATCCTTATATTGTTCCACGGAGTATTACGATATTCCCTTTCCCTTTTTTTCTTTTTTTGCGAAGAAGTTAAATATAAATCATTTATAATTCCATTTTATCCGACTCTTACAATATCGTTTACATTCATATTACATAGTCGAACAAAGAGGAGAGAGAGGTCTTCGTTACTTTTTTGATTTTATTTTTGTAATTTCATTCATGCAGCACAATCTTGCAAAAACACCATTTATCTACGTTTTTACGTCATCGAATTATTTTTCACCCGTTATATATTTAACGCGACAAACGGATTATTTTTTTCCTTTTTTTTTTTTTTTTTTTAAGAAAAAGAATCGCTTACCGTATTATTCTACGAATTTTCAAGAGACTTACTAGCCACCGTTTCCCTCCAGGGAACCTACTTCAATGTGCACATCTGTTTTACATATACTATTCCAAAGGTTTGTACAAGATTTGTGTTGAACGTTTGATATCATTTTTGGCTGATATTTGGTCTACGACAACTTTCAAGGTCTACTTTATGTTTTCTTTCTGTCTCAAGAGGGTCGACCAGTTGCCCCCATAGATTCTTACGAATTGAGTCTACATTTTTCATTAGATTTCAAACGATATTTTCTTTCTCTTCGGTTATTTTTATTTGTTTTCTCTTATTTTTTGTTTTAAAGAAAAAAAAAAAAGATTTCGTCCAGAAGAAGGAAGAAACAAAAGAAAGTTGAAAACGTATTAGTGAAACAAAGACGATTCGTGGTTTCCATTGGCGTGGCAAAAACGAAAAAAAAATGAGAAAAAAGCCCCCTTGGAATGAAAAAGACTACGATCGTATCTATATCAAAGTTTTGGCAGTATCGATATTTCCCGCATCGAAAATGTATTCAAACGAACGTCGGGCGGGGCGGGGCGGGGCGGGGTGGTTGGGTGTATGGTAACGTAGCAGTAGAGCTCTCGAATTTCCATAATCCGTGCGTACGTTGCCGAAGAAGTTACCCGCAGATGGAGTTTTATAGCTACTGACAAGTGATGTATGCGACGTCCTACTCCTAGTTGTAAATCACCGCAGCTCCAACGGCGGCTTGGTGGACCCTTACTAAATATTCGTGTTTTTTAATATCGTAGATCCGTACCCCCACCCCCACCCCACTCCCCACTCCCGCGAAATTCCAATAACCTTTTGATGGCGAAAACTCCCGTTACCTTTTGTAAAATACGGTTCAAGAACGCGAAACTTTGATAAGTCCTTCCCTATTCTTTCTTTTTTCTTTTCTTTTTTTTTGTTTGATATTCCTTTTTTCTTCCTCCGATCGAATAACGGACGAGGTGTATCACGGATTCTATATTTTACTTTTTTTTCGTTTTCTCACTCCTTTCTTTTGATACACAGTTATACAATTACGGAAAAATCTATAGAATGGTATGGTATCGACGTTGCAATTGAAAAATTATTGGATAACCTAGAAGATTAGAAAAGTTTAACGAAAAAACTAAAAGGAGAGAGAAAGAAAAGTGTAAAAAATGGTTGATCTAGAAGAAGAAAAAAAAACAGAAAAGTAAAAGAAAATCGTGGATAGAAAAATCGAAAAGCATATCTTTCTCGAACTAACGTTTCTCAATCAGATCGAATTCTTTTCTTTTCTTGTTAACTTTGGTCGATAAGCGTTTTTCACTTACACTTACTCTCTTCTTTTTTCCTCTTACTATTTTTTTTTTTATCGGAACGATTCAACCGACAAAAGCAACCTCCTCACGGGAAGAAGTTTAACCCCGTTCGAAAGGTGGTTTCGACGAAAAGAGAGGGAAAAAAAGGAAGATCTTCCTGTGTACATCGATTCTACTTTAACGCATAAATATGACAATTTTTCGTAAAAGCGTTCGCAACCCCTCCGGTAACATTCCCGTCATGTTTCCTGTTTATGCAAATACGAGCAATAAATCGCATCCCATTTGTGAATTCGTTATTTCCGATCGGTTGCTTTCGAGCGTTTTTCTTTCATTCTCTCAATTTCTCCTTTTTCTTCTTTTTCTCCTTTTTTTATTTTTCTTCATTTCTTTTCTTTTTCTTTTTTTTTTTTTTCATACACTACGTCGACACTTCTTACGTTCACCAAATCCACTGGCTGAATGAAAATTCATCCTGGCGTATGGACGATGCTTTACAAATATGTACCCCATCCCTCTCCCCTCTTACCCCCGTCGCCCTTCTTGAATCAAGCCCTCGTAGCTTGATTTCTCTTCTCTACGTTCTCGTATACGTTCTTCTTGGTACAAGGTGATGGTAGTGGTACTGTCGCGAATATAAAACCGAGAAAATACGTAGACCCAGGTCAACCTTATACTTTCTACTCTATACACCATGGTTATGGCGTATGCAGCTACATTTTTTATGGAAAAGGAACGATACGAGTTTGGCCAATGTATTGGTGTATGTTACCTATCTGTACACATATATAAGAATAAAGACTCCTATCGTACGTGTTTCAACATATATATATATATATATATATATATATATGTATTATATGCACAAGAGAAACTCACCTTAGAACTTACTATTATATATGCTTACTTTTTGTTTGTTAACAAGTTAATATTTTTTCAGTGGAAAAGAAGAAACACGTAGGAAGAAATTCGCAAAAGGGTTTATTTTGTTGAAAACGTAAAAACGTTGTTTCTCTTTTGAAGAAATACGAGCATCGTTAAAAAGTCTTATTATAATAGTGCAATACATAAAATATGTTGGTATCTATAATCAAACAAAAGAAAATTCTTTTCGGCGAAGTTTTTACTATTTACGTCATACATTCGAAATTTATTGAAAAATTATAATTCCCGATTTGATCGTAAGATCAATGGATGGAGGAAGGGTTCTGCATTTGTTTTTCTATACTCGGTGAATGCATCACTCAGCTATTTTATACGTTTATTTTCCATAAAAGAATTTTCAACGCAAAAAAAGCAGACGCGAATTGTTTTGCTTCGAATTTTAATACACACACAAAGAATGTATATATATACATAGTATTATATATATACATACATAATATTATGCACATACGTGCATAAATATATCGATTGCCAGTTTTAATACTTTCGTAGAATATAATAGGAGTATTTTTCCAACGACGCGTCGGAGCCACATAAATTCACATGGGATAAAAATATTCCATTAAATCGTCGATGAATCGTTTAAAGGAGTATCTTGACCGTCTTAACGGGTACACAATCAATCCCATCCTGAAAGTACCTCTACAAAAATGTCCATAAAAAAAAAGAAGAAATATTTAAATTCATCAATCGGTCAAAGAAATAGGTCTCACTTCACGACTTTATATTGCTCGAAGGAATCGAGTCAAAGATAGATTCTTTTCTTATGGCTCGAGTTTATTGCATACGCGAAATTGTAGTAGTTTATATGCTTCATGGGCGGGGGAGAACAAAAAATAGAACCAGTCGCAATATTTTTACACACATACGCGTTGTTACCCACCTTTTGTTACGTGTCTACGAGGGTCGATTTAGTATCCATCTAAAGACGTATTAAATTCCTACTTCACACCTATGAAATGTGTTTCCGTGCTACCGAACAAAAAAATATAAAACTTTAACGTTGACAATATATTTCGTTTACTGGTATTATTTTCATCGTTCAAACGCATAAGATATTATCATATATAAAATACGCACTAACAATAAAATAAATAATATGTAAAATATATATATAAATAAGAATAATTGCTATAAATCAAAATCATCTACAATTTTCTAATTAATTTTTCATCATATATAATTTATTCTAATCATTCGAATAAAATTATGTTAGATATCATTTATATTCCTGCGTGATACTTTGAATCGAATCTATGAAAAGCGTTATTAGTAGTTGGCCTTTTCATTCAAATTTGCTCGCACGTTTCATGCTTGGCTTAAGCTCGAACTAGACTCGATCTCTGTCAATTCTCGACATGCATCGAGTATATGCACTAATTGCAATTGGCACCGGTTTAGTGTTCGGAAAATGTATTTCTATCTCGTGTATAGAACGAAATGAGATAGATTTTCGTTTCAATGCAACGAATGATCGCATGATCGTGCATCATATGCACGATGAGATCGTTGCGTATTCGTTATTTGTTTTTTCTTTTTATATAACCTACTTATTATTTTTGTACAAAAAAAACGTATATATTTCAATTTGATTAACAATCCGATCGAAAATATCGTACCTGTTAAAGAAAAAAGTAACGTAATCGTTACGTTTCGAATAAGTAAAACTTTCGTCGTAAGTTGATTTATCAAATAACGTGAAAATAATACCGCAAGCTATGGGGAATAATTTTTAATCCGTAAAAAAAAGAAAAACGATACCGAGTTAAACAGTGCGTAACGAAAAACCGAGAGATCCGTTCTTTGTACACTTTGTTCTGGCAACGACGTGTAATTTCCTGATACTAAGAAAACTCTGCCGTTTGATCTTAGAGAAAAGATACTAACTCGTTGAAGCGTTACTAATTTATAGAAGAACCAAAAAAAAAAATTAGAAAGGGGGGAAGAAAAACGAAAGAAAGAAAGAAAGAAAGAAAGAGAGAGAGATAACAATGAGTAAGTTATTTTAATGTTGTGCTACATAGTAACAAAAAGAAAGGAGGGAAGAAAAAAAGAAATTAAATAAGAATTTTATGATATTATTTAAGAAAAAAAAAAAAAAAAGAGACGTATATACACCGAGTGAAATATAAATTCACCTCAATCAGTAATTTAAATTATTTCTGTCTCCCTATAAGCGGTATACGAACGGGTTTCTATATAAGCTCGGAATAAAAAGGAATGATAACGAATATATATGGAATATCGGAGACCGTTCATTTCTATTGGATGCATTTTTATGCACCTTCCTTTTTCTTCTTACCACGAATAGAAACAATAAATGTCTACGAAAGGTTATAGTGGAGGAGTATCTATGTAACTTCTAAACTTAGTAGGCTACATTCTCTGTAATTCGATGCGCGTGATATTACGTCTAATAAAGCGTAATTAGTGTCGACTGTTCAACTTTTCCCTTTCTTCCTCTTCTTCTTCTTCTTCTTCTTCTTCTTCTTCTTCTTCCACCATTTCTTTCCCCTTATTTTCTTTTCTTTCTACCGACGAAATTTACTTCGAAGAAAGTTCGCGAGACACCGGAGAGAATAATTATACTCGTTCATCTTTTACGACTTCGCTTTGTTGGGCTCATTCATTCGACGTGCATTCCGTGAGTACTACTAAACCTTTTTACCTTCTAAAGAGTATTAAATTTTTTTCAGACGTAAACGAGACCCCAAGCCTCACTCCGCCAGACGCTGTCGTCTCTCTTTACCTACATTCTTAAATTCATCAAAGTCTAAAGGATAATTTCTGGACATTGTAACTCGAGAGATTTATCACCTTTTGCTTCTGACTTATCAAATAGAAATGTCCGAGGATAATAATATATATTTCGTGAACATGACTCTCTCTCTTTCTCTCTCTCTCTCTGTATTTCTCTCTCGTTATGTATATGCGTTCTTAACTTTTTAACATTTATCTTACTTAGTCCACATTTAATGAAATAATTTCAAACTATTCGAATAACTAAGTAGAATGCTAATTGAGATATCGTACACAATGTTTTTTAATTAATTTTCTATAAAAACTTTGTACGAATGTGTGTGTGTAATCTGTTCAAATAGAATATATTTTAACACGAATATTTTTTATTATTATTATATATTATTTTTAACTCAACAAGATTGTGTGTTTATGAAAAATAGTTTACTCGTAAATAGATATAACATTTGTATTTTGAAATTTTGTGAAAAGTCTGTCACATTCTGAACATCCGTAATGTGTCCTTACGATCTTGTTTGAGTTTTAAAATTGTTTAAGTACAAAACTTAGAAAGCATCCGCCGGCTGAGTATTGTTACAACGTGAGAGAAATTTTGAGAGGAGTGAATTAATAAAACTAAAGAGAACACGATGGTCTAAGGGCGCCGACTGACAAGTTTTAATAAAACCGGCGAATCTTAACTTAATGAAGAAAGATAGAATAACTAGACTCTAACATTAAAACTAATGTAAACTCTGTGTGCCATGTACACGACACAAGTAAGATGAACTTTGTCCCTTTTAGTGCGTATAGGTTTTAATACTTAGAAAGAACTTTCCAGACGTCAAATATTTCATTAGAAAATATGTGAGATAAAATAATCCGAGGGATCGTTGAATTTACAAGAGAGATTAAATTTAACGCGAATCTAAAAGACAAATTTAATGTTATTAAAAATGAAGAAATTGACCGACTAGTTCGTTGCTTTATTCGTTGAAGGAACACGAAATGTGAAAACTCTTTTAACTTCCAACTCGAGCCCCATAACTTTTGTCATTTGTTAAATAAATCATAGCCGATCGATTTAAACGTCATGAGCAAAAATTAAATATAATAGAAAAATCGTCGAAGTAAAGAAATTGTAAAAATTTTGAAGGAAGCGTATACCTCCAACCTTCGATTCTTTTTGATTGGCTTGCCCATTAAACGCGTTAACACCCCTGGATTAATGTTTTCTTTCATAGGCCTTGTCAAAACGCGTTATCTCTTTAGTGAATATATTTTAAAGTAAGCTCATGAGGCAAACTACGCTTGGTACCTGATTACCAAGTTTCGAGCAAGCATCTCCAAAGATGAAACGTCTTTCCACCTTGGAAAAGTTAATGAAGATGTTCTGTAAGATATACATCTTTCGAAACTCGATAAAAAAGAAAAATAGGAAAAAAAAGAAAGAAAGTTCAACGCGATTCCTTTTTTTCTTCTTTCTATTTCGGAGAATTTAGCGTGAAAAAATTGCGCGCTTTCAAATAAAAATCGCAACGGTACGAATAATTTCAATTTCCAAACATTTGACATATAACAAGTATTATTTATATTTATTTAAATATGATTTTTAAATAAATGACACATCGATTAAACAATCTCTCGTTTGATTTCATATACTAGACATATTGGAATCTATGAGAATAATATAGGAATAATGATTTAACGAAAAACTAAAAGAAAAATAGATTGATGCGATAGTTACATAAGTACTAATTTAAAAAATTATCCAAATATACTATTTTTAATGAAAAAATTCGATTTTTTTAGACAGGAAGTTTGATAACAACGAACAGTTTTCATTTCTTTTTGTAAATAACGTTACCATACTGAATCAAATAATATAAGAATCCGATAAACGTGATTTAAACTTGAAGCGAAAACTCACTCACTCACTCACTCACTCACTCACTAACTTGCATACGAATTTCATCAGTATTAACTTCGTTATTAGGGATTAAATTCGACCGGTATTATTGTTTATTAATAGCCAACCGAATATCGGATAATTACAAATTATCTACCGCCCCACAATTTCATTTAGGTGGGCCCATAGTGTGTACGTACCCGTGAGCGCACGTGCGCGTTCTGAAATTAATTTTCCCGGGAGTAGAACGTATAACAGTAACGAACAAATTTATCTGAGTACCCATTGTTTTTCTCTCTCTCTAATTTCATCATTTTCTCTCTTATTCTCTAACGCGTACTTCTTCAAAAATCTCTCTCTCTCTCTTTCCATACATATCTCTTTGCACCTCGTTTATCAGGAAAACAAAAGCAACGAGAAACCCCATAGGCAAGCTCGTTGTTATAATCGATATCGTTGTTTAATAAAATTAATAAAACTAGACAAAAGTAAAAGTAACGCGTAAATCGATGACACGATAAAATTGTACAATGTCTTTTATGTATATAAAATAAAAACAATAAAAAAAAATATAATTAAAATTATAGAAGAAGTTATCGATAGATGGTCTATTCGATTGTTTTATTATCTTTATTGTTATAGATTGAAAAGATGATCTGTGAAGTTTATGAAATAGAAAATCGATATAATTGGAAAGATCGTAAATAAAGATAATCAAGTTGAGAGTAAGTATCAAATTGAAAGCTTTATCGTTACACTATATTTTTCAGCTGAAAGATAGAGAAAAATACAAAATACGATAAAATTATTACGTCGTATAAAAACGGTAGTAACACGATGTCAGGTATATACGATCTGGGGAGGGAGAAAAAAAAACCCCCACGAAGCTAGGAATAAATACCTACATAAATACGTTCGAATAATTGCATGCAGTAAGAGATTAACATCTGAAATATTTCTACTACTTTTTTTTTCTTTTTCATTCATTCACATTTTCATTCGTACGTTGAAACTTTCGAGTCTTTCAACGAGAGAAATTAGAATTAAAAAAAAAGGGAAGGAAACACAATAGGAAAATAGAGAAGTATGAAAATAAAAAGAAAAAAAAAAATAACTGTACTCGAGATCGCACCGACGCAGTAATACAAAGCAACTTTTTATATTTTTTCTCTCTCTCTCTCTCTCTCTCTCTCTCTTCTTCATTTCCTATACATTCGATTACAAGCACCTCGTTGGAAACCGAATTGACGATGAGAAGGGGATGGGACGAGGAGGAGGAAAAAGTACAGGTAGAGATGGATTTTCGTTGAAATGATGAGCACCGTATAGAAGAGAAGTGTACGAGAAACAGGGAAAGAGAGAAATAGAAATAGAAAGGAAGTAGGAAAAAAAAATAAAAAAGGAAAAAGGGGAGGGAGGAAAAGGTGGAAAACGAGCCACACCGGTCGTGTAAATCAAAGCAACCCCTTTCTCTCTCTCACCCTTCGCGGTGAGAGGGTAGTATAGCCTCTCTCGAAACGCGTTCGCATGAATCGGTTGGCCGGTTACGTAACACGGGGGTGGCGAAGTTCCGCGTTGGTTCTATGGGGGTAGGCAGATCATCGCGAACACGTTAACATAGTAGGGAACGATCGCCACCAACCGGTATCACAGCAGTCCCTGTGGTCGATGAGACTTGTTTAATGCACAAAAGGTGGAAACCCGACTATGGGAAGTATTCCCCCATTATATCGCTTTGGTTTTCGAACGGGTTCGTTCTACTGCAGAATCGCGGTTACGTTCTGTATAATGGCCTTGTGTGTCTGGATAGGAAACGAAACCCTTTCTCTCTCAATCTCTCTCTCTTTTGGTTAAAATTCTGTGGATGTGCTCGTTCTCCTATGATTCGTGAACTTAACTGACCAAATAATATTGCTTCTCTGTTTATTATCAAACCGTGTGTGCGTCTATCTCTCTTTGTCTTTTCCCCCTCCCCCTTCCCCATACTCTCGAAGAAAATGTCGAAAGCAAACCCCATATACAGTTGAGAGAATGTACTTTCAAACGTTCGAACTAATTGTTGCTTATGTGTGTTCACGCATGTTCATTTCTTCGTGAACATGGGGAAAACAAGCTTCAAACTGTTAGATTATGAGGTAAAATCGATGGAGAAAATGAAAACTTGGATAGAATGATGATCTGTACATAGGGTGTAATGTAGTAGCTTGTTTTCACGAGAATGATCGCACAAGACTTCTCTCTCTCTCTCTCTCTCTCTCTCTCTCTTTCACTTCGTTTAATGCACGTTATATTGTTAATGATTGTTCGAGCGAACCACCGTGTCCGACCACTATCGTGCTTCGTTGATCTTTTACTCGGGTTTAACAGCAACCCTCTCTCTTTCTCTCTCTCTCTCTCTCTCTCTCTTTCTGTCTGTGTGTGAGTGTCTTTCTAACTCTCGTTAAACGATCGAGATTACTGGTTGCACCAGTATTCCAACGACACGAATAAAATCCATTGTTAATTTCATTTAACAATTCACCTATCAATCCCTTCTTTCAAATGATTTTTAAATAATAACCAAAAATAATAAGATTTACACACGCAGTGTAAATTTATCTTCATTAATACTTATCTCAATAATACAAGAAAAATGCCTAGCATTGTCTTATATTTTATTTTCCTCGTTCATTTGAATATTATCTCGTATTATTTAACACAACTATAAATTTTGGCTTTTTATATTAAATAATCTATATCATTTTAATAAAATATTTGTGTGCAATATAGATTATTTTAATTTTGTAGGAAAATTAATAAACGAACGAATAATTTATTAATAAAGGAAAAAGGGAATATTGCAGCTAGGTGGATATATTAGCTTTACAGCGAATACGCGTTATAATATTTAATTTTGGATTACTTTTAAATGCTCTTCGTAAATTATAAATTAAAAAGCAAGGATCAAAGTTGGAAATAAATTTTTCATATATCAACGATATAGTAATATGAAAAAAGAAAAAAATCAATTAATCGTATAATAACTTTATACGCATATATCATAAATATACGTACCGATCCCTTTTAGATTGTAAAGCACGGAATCAATTTTTTAATTGGAATAAAATTAAATTAATAAATATTACGTTAAGTGAACTATACTTATAATCCGATTTTACTGAATCAAGTACCACAAAACATTGACGTAAAATAACGGTAATTCAAACGTGTCGTATAATATGATTTGATAAAAAGAAAAAATACATAGAAATGTTCAAAAGCCAAATGGAACGTAATCGCGAAAATATTATTTGAATATTTCCTCTCATCTTATGCTACGTAAAGTATAAAAATAATGGTTACGTCAAATATTTCAATGGAGATGGTATTATAAAATCGTTAGTATATACCGCTAAAAAAAATAGTGTTTGTAAAACAACGTCGGTAAAAAGAATTATATATCACAGCCTTTTGACATAAAAAACATTATGCATACTAACGATTTACGAAACACTCAGAATAATTCTAAACGTTGCAGTGAGCTTTGTTTGTTAACGAACGATGTATATATATATGTAAATATATATATATTTATTTACATTTATTTTCATTTATTTTCATTCTTTACTTTAAATGGTTCAGATTTTCACGACAACGAAAAAAACTTTTGATTGATGCACTTTAATGAAATTTATTGATTTCACGAAGGAGGTGTATTTCAATAGTAATAAAACCGAGCACAAAGCACAGTTGTTCTATGCTGTTAATCTTAAGTAGATATACGCTCGAGACGTCTAAGGATGGTATACTGTGTCAAGCTTAATGTTACTCTCGTATTTTAGTCCCTCGTGTCTCCTTTCTCTATTTCTTTTGTTAAAACGAAGTCGAATATTTAGACTATTTTACTTTGCAAAGTTATTATACCTGCGAGAAAGGAAACGCGAACACTTTTTATGTTTTCTTTATAAATCCAAAATATCCTTAAAGTTTCCAGCCTACTTTCGTAAATAACGAAGCCGTAATTTGTAAATGCGATTAATTTTTTGTTACCACACCTCTTGTTACAGAAAAAAAGAACAAGAAAAATGAACGGAACTTGTAGCAATCAGTAAAGGCGTACGAGGTTTAGAATTGTTGTTTTTAAAGCAACTTGGTTTTTGTATTTTTACGTTAATTTCGTCGAATAAAAAGGATTTTTCAATATTATTTTTTATTTAACTACGATTGACTATAAAAAGTTATTAACAGGCGACACATCCTTGCATAATATTTTATGGAAAAAAAAAATAACAATATTAACGTGCACGTTCCGTTGAAAAAATATGTAAACAAGTTTTATTATTTTGTTTTATTTTTTTTTTTTTTTTTAATCAAAAAATATCTCTATGGAAAATAAAATATAACGCAAAGGTGGAAATAACCGACGTCGGCGTTCTGATAGGCGGAATCCGTTTAAAAGTCCAGTAGAAGAAAAGTTTGTCAGGAAAATGCCTTTGGTTTTTGGCAGAGAGAAGGCAACTGTTGGCTTCCTCTTAATCTATAGGGACTAAGGATGATATTATATCGTAGTTAATCGTTATTTCAAGCACGCATACACGTAGATCTGCAAGCAGTACCACCACCACCAGCACCAGTAGACAACGAGGTAAGAAAGGAGCTTTGAAAACGCATTCGCAAGATCCACGTAATCCAATACTCCGAAGAAGTTTCCAAGTACGCGATTATCATTCTCGGCAACCCAAACGATCGTTCCTACCGCCAAGAAGAGATTAGAAATTTCCTAAACGTTTCCTTTCAGTTTAATCCGTCTTTTAATTTCATGCGTACCAACGAAATCTCAAAAAGTTGTTCTCGTAAGACACGAGATATGTCCCTCTCCCCTAGCTCGCCTCCCCCCCCCCACCGAGCTACGATACTTTTATTTAGATTATCTATGATGAAAGAACAAAAAACAGCAAGAGAAATATTTTTCTCTTTACTCTAATAATAATTCAATTCTTTCTCGCTCTTTCTCTATTTTATCATTTTTTTCTTCTTCTTCTTTTTTTTTTCTTCATCGAACAAAAATATCCAATGGCAGTAACTTTGGCATAGTATGCGAGTAGGTACACCAACATATATATTTCATATTCACTTACCGAACGTAGTCAATTAAGTACGATAGAAAAGTCCGAAGAAAAGAACCGAGCCTTTCTCTCTCTTTCTTTCTCTTTCTAACCGATTCCACGAGTCGAGAGAACTTACTACCAGGTATTATGAAAGTTTCGAGCAAGCGACCACCACCATCACCAAGCCCTCCTCCTCCTCTCCCCTTGGCCCTTTTTCCGCGACACGATAAAAAACGAACGGCAGAATAAATGCGTTCGCCATTGTGAGAACCGCGTGAAATGCTTTCGCGGTTCTCTTTCTTCATCCTTTTTCTATTTCTCTCACTCCCCTCCCCCCTATGCCCCCCTCCCTATGTTCTTTTCTTCCTCTCTACCTCTTTCTTTTCCAACCTTTCGAACACCGCCCCAGGATTCTATTTCTGCCATCGAAAATTCGTTTTAACCCTGAATTTTCTCTCATTCTCTCTCTTTCTCTCTCTCTCTCTCTCTCTCTCTCTCTCAATTTCGTTTCTAACTCCTCCCATCAACTTAGTTTTACTTATCGAAGAATTTTACCTTTCCATTCATACTCCTCCCGGGGACATTTTCTTTGATAACGATAAGTCAAACGGCCTCAAAATGTTATCGACAAAAATAAAGAAAAATAAAGGAAAAACAAAAAAAAAAAACAAATAAACTCGTTAATCATTCCGCGTGTTAACGTAGTTCCAGATATGCATGAAAGTTTTATTAATAAACGATAAAATTGTTATCTTCTAAACTCGATTTTGACGTCACCCCTGTTCGAGACTCAGTGACAATGACGGATGTAGAATGATCGAGTTATACTGGAACGTGCACGCACAGTGTACTTGAGCGATTGAATAGTTGGAAAAAAAGAATTGCATCGGTTATTAATTCGTTCCCCTCCACCCCCTTCCACACCACCATCTATTGCTTCACGTTGACATTAAGTGAGAAGTAATGTTTGTACGAGTGCCAAGTAAAGTTTCGTTTGATTCGATGAAACAATGAGAGGGTGTTTGGGGTTGGCCGCATACAACCACGTTGAATGTCTTTGACTAAGAGTAATTTTCGTGATTGATTGGTCACATAATATACGACTAGAAGTGTACCACCATTGGCATGTCTACTTGGGGGTGGGAAGGGGTAATGCAAAAGTAATTAGATGTTGCCACCAAAGAGTTATTCTGATGAAGGGGAAGAAAATGAAAAAGAAAAGAAAAGAAAAGAAAAGAAAAGAAAAGAAAAGAAAGAGACAGAGAAAGTGGAAGTGCTGCAACGTTGAATTAATGCGTGGGAACGTAATTGGCAATTTTCTGAAAATTACACGAGAATTTATAGCTTCGAACGTTTGTACTTTATCACCTACCGTGTCGAAATTTAGAAGCCTTGGTAAAGATTAATTATTTTTGTAAAAAAAAAAAAAACAATTAAAACATATATAATAAAAATGAAGTCTTATAAAAACGAAGACAAGTATGTGTGTCATTGGGTCGATGTTGCACTAAAAATCGAAACAATAATGATTCGATTCGACGTTCATGCGATATTTAAAACATAAACTCTCGTTGGTTGTAGATTTTGTTTCGAATGACACACATACGAGATCATTTTATATCGTCATATGAAAAAATTAAAAAGAACATTTTCGAACTATATACTCAACTTATTATCATTTCGTTCTGCATATTTCCCCCACGCTTGATAAAATAATCTAACACGTTTGTATTAATGCAGTTAATTAAAGAACTTTTAATTATGATAACTTAAATACGCAATCAGAAAAGTCCAAAAATGAGAAGAAAAATTGAAAAATTTATTTTAATAAATGTATTAAATAATTGATAGAATAAATTGAATATCTTTGGTTGGAAAATTATATTGAGAAATAAAAGCGTTTAAATGAAAGTTACGCGTTTAGAATTTTGTATTCGCACAATTGAAGGAAATTATTCTGAATTTTGCTAGTGAAAAAAATTATGCAATGCAAACGAAAAAACTAATACAATTTCTTACGTTCGAAGGGAAGGGAAGAAACTCGAAAGTAATTGGAATATCTATGTGAATATGTATATGTCCGAAACCGTTGCTAAATGGCATGTATTTCTCACGGAGAATTGACGTATGTCCACTTCGGGCAAATGCACTTTGCATGCCCACGTATGCATTAAACGTTACGACTTACTGACGTAAATACAGACACAGAAATATTAATTGTAAATATGAAATAGAATTAACGGGTCAACTGTCAGAACGTTTTTACAACGTAACGCAATAATACGAATTATCGTTAAATAAATCGAATAACTGTCTATATTAAACCATTTCATTTTTTATGATATAAATTATAACCAGAAAAAAAAACAGTTAACCACATTCAATTACATTAATTACATATCATCTTTTGTGAAAATCGTGCGAATGTTAAACAATTTCCCATCATAATTCCAAATATACGATTAATTTCATAAATCAAAAGATGTATAATACACAACCGACAGTAAAATTATATATTTTATGTTATAGAAATTAAATGGTTTCTTTAAATTTTAAATTTAAACGACAAAAAAATAAACAACGAAGCGCTTGCCACTCAACGGGTAGAAATGTTTGAACGACAATTTAAATATGTTCTGACAATGCACTACGGTACCGAATTATTAACGTATAGCGTCGCAAGAAGACGCGTCGTGGATTATTCCACGCACCGTGATAAGTGACAGTCATCGTTTGCATACTATTATGCTTACGAATGCAAATGGGGTAATACCTTGCTATTTACTTATTTAGATTAGCCTAGTTTAATAAATATACATAGTTGTAAACAATGTAAACAAATGAACATTCAACATGCATGCACGCATCAAATATTCATATATTATACGTAAATATTATAATAATAAACATTTTCATCTATGGATTGCAATGTATGTTGGATGGAATGTGTACATCTCGTTAATAGCTTGATTATGCGTGTAAAATGTTAACTGACTCACGCCGTTAAATGTCTCCTAACACAGTATCGCAGTAGTTTGACCAAAATTCAGGTCGACATATAATAATAATCGTTTAATCCTATCACACTACTGGACTTCTAGTTTTTTCATTTTTTTTTCGAGTAAATTTGTAAACGCCAATCCGTTTCATCGAAACCAGAAACCCACCCACCCACACACGTAGATACCTATGCGTAACCATACACGCGTTGTTATCTACTATTTTCTAAAATTCAAACTCGCAATGGGACGAAAACATTTCCTTTACATAATTTAACGAATGCAATAGTCTACTCCCATAGTCCCTATGAACTAGAAACCAATACAGACAGTTTCCTTTTTCTTTTTTTTTATTACACTGCTTTATCATCAACGAACAAGTCAGAATAGTTCTGTTTTATTCCCGTATAGAAACTGCGTATACACGGATGAACTCTTTTTTCGGGTCTTTTTCTTCTCTCTCTCTCTCTATTTTTTTTTTAGCTCACTGACGACGAAAAGCCTAGCCGATTTTAGACATACACTCACCCACCACCTTTTACCGTGCAGTTGTATTTCGATTCGCACGTTTTGAACGCTACGAATACGTTTGCACTCACAAGAGCGGGTTTCTACCATCCGAAACAAAACCGCTGGAAAAACGGCAATGCGATAGGTCAAAAACGTCCGTTTCTAACTAAATAGAAAAAGCCAAACGAACGTCAGTTCATCATCAAGGGTTGTATGAATTTCCTTGGGGGGGGGGAGGGGGAATAAAATGAAACGAAATGAAATGGAAATGAAAGAAAAGGAATAGTGAAAAAAAGAAACAGAAAAAGAAACACAGTAAAATAGAAAAAAAAGGAATACAAGTAAAAATAAAATAAAAAAAAAGAACGATCAATTTTAGATCTATAATAACCGAAAATGAATTTATTAATAATAACGCAAAACGTGTTAGAACTAAAATAACGAAATAACGAAAACGTATTACCACCCCGATATCGCGACTGATGACATACACTGCCGGTCCATTGCACTTTATTGCAAAACGAATGTTTTCCTCCCCCACGCCAAAAGGTACGATATTTCACGGATCGAAGAATCCTTTGGGCAACTTTTTGTTGCGCTTTCTACTTTTTTTTTTCTTTTTTTTTTTTTTCGAATAAAAACGAACCGTGTCATTAATCATCTTTATTTCTCGAATCAAGAGAATCGATGCAGATTATCGTTAACTTTTCTTTTAGTTCGCAATCGATTTTCAATCCCCCACCCCGTTATCAATTTATACGCTGTTTATGATTTTTTATACGAATTACAATCTACTTTTAATATTACGAATTATGAAATAATAAACGTAAAACTAACCGACAACCATTTTTCTAGCGACACGATGTGATAGAAGGAAAAACAATATTCGTTCGAAATAATGAACGAATTAATGCAGAAGAAAAAAAAAAAAGAAAAAAAAAAAAACGAACAAACCGTTTTTCGTCCACTTAATTGTCGTCGTTCTCAACGCTAAATGAATTCCGTAACATTTATAATGTAGATCCGGACGCATAAGATGATCCCGTTCCCCTACTTTCTATAATTTTCCAACACCCCACGAGAACATAAGTAACGATACGAGAGGAAGTGAAGGAAAAAAAGATAAATGACAGGGAAAGGTAGGGAGAGAAAGAGAGAAAGAGAGAAGAAGAGAGTAAGGGATAAAGGGTGGAACATCTACCCCTTTAGGTAATAATCGTAAGCTTGACCCGAATGACCTTAGCAACCCCATAGCTACGACTAGGACACGTCCGGTGATAAAAAGTCCCTTCTGCGTGGCATCTAACAGTTATTTCAAAGAGTAAAAGTCCCCTCCTTGGTCCTTGCTGCAAACGTTCAACTACTCGTGGTCTATCTCTTTCTCTCTCTCTCTCTCTCTCTCTTTGGAAAAGTAAGAGCCTAGAAGATAGAAAGAGATATATATATATATAGAGAGAGAGAGAGAGAGGAAGAGGAAAAGGCCATATCTTAAAGTTATATCCTTTTACGAGAAGCTGTATAGGATTACGTTCGATGAAAATGATAACAGCATACATGAAAAAAAAAAAAATAGGAAAAAAAAGCTGTCCAGTCAAGAGACATGCCAGCAGGTAAAGTAAAGTATGACTGATAAACCTAGTAGCTTCTTATTTTACCTAACCTCTCCTCTTTTTCTCTCTCTTTCTCTCTCTTACTTATGGTTTTGATAATCCAAAGAAGATTACGGATCCTCGCTCATACATTTTTTCTTCTCTTGACTAAATCCTCTCTTAAAATTTTTTTATATTTTTAAAAAATATTACTCAATTTTTCTGGTTCTTTTTTCTCTTCTCCCTTTCTTATTTTTTTTACGAAATGTTAATACCTTTCACGTATTTTAAATTATATTATATGTTAAAAAGAGAGAGAGAATTAAACATAAATGTTCTTTATTATAATTAGGCGATTATACGGATTAACATAATGTCTCGATTTTTAGAACACACCGACGTATATAAAAGATCATTCGTAACGCATATATTACTGATATATTTATATTATTGAACAATTCAATTAATTTTCAATCGTACACATTTGGAAAACACACAAAAATTCGTACTTATTCCACAGATGCTAACGAAAAATTTTTTCTATTAGAATATATCTCGATCATTTTCATTAGAAATAATAAATATATTAATTAAGTTAGATATATAACGTTTTATTAAAAAAAAATGTAATAAAATGAAAATCCACGAAGGGAGAGTTGTTGTTGTTGTTGTCGTTGAAGGAGCATACAGTGTACATGAAAAAGAGCTTCGGTTGGGTGGACTTTATATCGAAAAGCGTATCAGTATATTGAAAGGAAATTGACCGTCTCCTTTAAAGACTGTAGAGACTAGTAGAAGCTAAGAGAAATATTTCATACACCCTGCCATTATTTTTCGATGGAAAATATTGTCTACATTAAAAAGCCTCTCGTGAAATAATATTCTTTTATAATATATTATTTTTGCTTCTTCTTTTTTTTTTCTTCTTCTTCTTCATCATATTATTATTATTATTATTAAAGAACTAAAAGACGAAGGTTACTTCGAGACAACCAATTTTACATTTAATTAAGATCCTTCCTTTGTTCCTTTCCTCGATCACTTGTATAACAAGGTTATCGAGTGTTACGCGACGACGTTTCTTTTTCGTTAAAGGATTGAAAGAAAAATCTATAACGCGAGATCACCTTAACGATCATATTATTACTTCCTCGTCCAATTAGCGCTGCTTGCTAGGGGGAATAATCTTAAACGGATACATTTATGTGATTAATTACGTCGTTTCGTATTGCCTTTAGGTTCGTCTCTCTTATTCCTATATAACGTACACACGTTACCACGCTATCCCAATCGAAAGCTTTTTCGGCTTGGCCATCGTCCGGGAAATTACAGTCACTCTCTCGATAATCCTCGAACCGTAGCTTTCCGATAACGATATCGTCTGTTCGCATAAATCCAACCTGGAGGGTATCTCATAAATTGCAGTGATCGTCATTTCGACGTCCCGTCGGGCCTGGCCCACAGGCAAACAGAAATCCGTCGAAAGTAGCTACACCTACGGACACCATCCTCAACTCCCGCCCCCCCCCTTTCCCACCTTATTCAGAACATTTTGCAAATAGCAGCTTAATTATATCTACGTTTGGTTAGTACGTAAAATAAATTGGGAAATGCGATGATTGTTGCTAACTCTAACGTAAAGTATACAGCAACGTTTTCTATATAAATTGGTACAAACACATTTATATCTATATACACATAACATACGTAAAGCTATAAATCACTATTGGATATCTCTTTATACAGATATTTCATGGATGGATATTGGTTACACATTGTACAATCTCTATGTACCATGGTTCAATGCGAATACGCACCACTAGAATAGACGTTAGGAGGAAGAGTGAGAATATATCTGTGTGTTACGTAATAGCCGAACCATTTCGCAAGGGATCGTTGTTGCTGGTGTTACGGTTTCGCTTGCAGCCCAAGATATTCCACGGTAGCTTCAACGGTAACTATTAACTGCATCTAATTACAAGGGCTGATGCAACGCGGATGCCTAATTAATGGTCATGAAATTTATGCGCAGATGGGCGTGAGTTTAGATCGCTTTGCATAAGACGTAACCAATGATGAATGATTTTCATATCGTTAAAGTCGACCTTACCCACTCCATTGATTTATCGTAAGATATTATATCTTAGGTGTTATTATAATATATTCTTTAACTTTTGATAGATATCTTTCTCTCGAATAATCGACGAATCAATTTCGATGAAGTTTAATTAAGAAAAAAAAGTGCTCTGATGTTTTTGTTTAAGAAAATTAAATAAGATATTATTAATATCAAGTAAGGAATTATTTTTCGTTAGAATGACAAATTATTATTTGTTGTTGGAAAAAATTTGCTATAAAAATGTATACGGGTTATGAGTTTAAAAAAAAAAAAAAATCCATCTAAAAGAGTAATTTAAAGTATTTTATCAATATTCTATTTGGACTTTCAACTTGAATTGACGAATAATTCTATTTTTTGTTTGTTTAAATGTGTGTTTCAATAAAATACAATTTAAATTCTGACCAACGGTTGTGTGCCTTGTACAAAAATATATCCATTTAAAACTAAACCCTGACACGCGCGATCAAATAACCTTGTTCTGCAAATTTGCAAAAATGTGATAATTTGTCGACAAGGAAAAATACATCGTTCGCTGACCAATTGAACTAAAATCTCATTTTACATTATGATACGTATGTTTTATTTTTTATTTTTAAGCAGTCATTCGAGCCCATACTCGGATCATACAAATCGTAAGTTTTCGTGTGAAACGAACCCCCGGTAGAATAAAGCAAATAAAAAAAGATAAAAAAAAGAAATAGAAAAAATCGCTCAGAGAGAAAAAAAAAGGTTCCCTCGCTAATTTTTGGGTAAAACGAAAACGAACGCGTTGCGTTCGATGTTTGATTTACGATAGCTAACCAATACACACACTCGGATTCCCGTTTCGCTAAAAGCAAACGCATCTAACTCGCTCATCCGTGATAAAAGTTTGCTGCCCGATTTATCGTGTAAGTAGCGTCGTTTACCCAACTTGTATCCGCATACCGACGAATTTCTCTTCTCTTTTCTTCTCTTCTCTTCTCTTTTCTACCAACGACCACGATCCATCCACGCCATTTTATTTGCATTCTGTACAAGCCCCCAGCAGCAAAATTTCATTCTACCTGGAATGGAACTGGTTCAAACAAAAACGAAAGGTGCACCGCGAGCGTTGAAATGGGAAAGGTGATTCGAGTTAGAGAAGTCGATGAGATTCATGTAATACGAATCGTTTGCTATTTCTTTCTTTCTTTATTTCTTTATTTTTTTTCCTTCAACCCGTAACAGAGTAGAAATAAAACAAAGATACAAAGAAGCAATTGCATATAGTCTCCCGTTTCTTATTCTTTATCTTCGTTCCTTCTTATTCTCTAAAAAGGTAATAGGAATATCGTTTGATACATTTCGATTAACCTTTAAACCTTCTATTCCTTTCTCTCCTTTTTTTTCTAATTCTCGTTTAACGTTCGTGCTTGTATCGCTAAACTACGTCGAATCGTTTAAATACGAAACTAAATCCAATTCCTATTTTACTTTTTTTAATAAGAATTTATGCGCTATTCATGATCCAATTTGAAAATAATATAACGTGATATTTAAAATATAATAACTACAGTTTTGAATAGTTTAAATAATGTTTCGTAATAACTCAATTATTTATGATAATTGGTTCTATATTAAAAAGAATGTTCTCTGATAAAGAATGTGGTACAACAACCAAGAAGAAACGGTCATAGCGGATACTTTTTTCGAGCAAAAGCAAATCGTAACCGAGTTCGTGAGTCTACAACACGATCTCATTGGTAGGGATAGTACGTAACTCGGAAACACGAAGGCATCCGAGATTAGTTTCAGCCATGCTACGATCGTTCGATAAAACCTCCAATTCGAATAGCTCTCGAAAACGTTCCTTTTACAAGCCCTATTCCCTTTATTCATTAGCGACGGTACGTGGAATAACTTACGAATCATTTATTTCGACAATCGCTGGATAATAGTTCTTTTAATTAACATAAATATTTACACAAAGTAACATCGTTCAAATATTTTTTTTTCATAAATCAGTATATTATTTTTAAAAATTATTAACTCTCTCTCTCTCTCTCTTATGTATTTTTCGTAAAACAAATATTTACCGGTAGCGAGCAGTGAAATAATTTTCTCGGTAAAATCAATTTTTCAATATTTTGTAATATTTATGGCATAATTACATATTGACACAAGGTGTATACGTATCTGTATTTTATTTTTTAAATATCAACTATTTCATTAAAATCTCTGACACAGTTTTAATATTTTGTATGATATTAATCAATAGTAATACATTGATCATTCATATTGCATACTAATATTTTATTACAAATATTAACGATTTATTTGCGATATTAATCCAATAAATATATCATCAATCGCGTTTTTAAAAGAATACCATATATTTGTAAATAAAATATTGTTTTACCTACTTTCAATATTTTTTCTTTTTACGTTATAATAAATGCATACAATATGAAATACTTTTTCCTTTTTTTCTCTTTCATTAAATAGAGTAAAACAAAAATTTGGTATCTGACCGTGTTCGAAAATTCGACACGCGAATCGAATTTTATCAAGATGGGGTCATCGTGGTAATTTATCCTTTTCCGCTTTGGGAATTCTTCCTTTCTATCGACTATGTCATCAAGCTCACATCGCCAGTGATAATCGCCAAAGTAATAGACGATTGATGATGATTATTAAATCACTGATATCATTTGCCACGTCGTCTTTTGCTAATTATTCTAAATTGGAGTTTGATTCAATTAGATTTTCCCAACGATCATCATAAACTATAAACCATTTAATTAAACGTTTTTTGATAACCTATTACAATGATGGGAATCCTAGAAAATCATCTAACATCAATAATTTCCCTTTTTATTATTATCTTTTATTATCGTTCGATTTTAATCATCGTCAAACTTTTATTATATAATTTTGATAAAACTTCTAACTAAATAAAACTTAGGACTATGACGAATAGATATAACGGAAGAGTTGAAATAAGAGGTAATAACTTATTAATATTAATGAAATAAGTTTGCGACGATGCAATTTTGTTCTTTAAAAAGAATTCTTTATCTTTTTTTCTTTCTTTTTTTTTCTTCTTTTTTCTTTTTTCTTTTATGAAAGAATAATATTGGCTTATTTAAAGTACATAAATAACCGTGTATATATATATACATATATATACATATACTGCTATCGCAGATTTTCCGTTTCATCGTCGGGCGCCGAGTATGAAAATTGAAACAGGTCAACTATGTCATTAAATAGAAAATACCGACAAAGTGTTACAACATCGAACTCATCGTCGACGAGTCATTTTCTTTCTTTCGTATTATTTTTCTCTCTCACTCTTTCTCTCTTTAGTCGTTGCTTCGTTTTCAGTATTTATATAGAGACAAACACCCACCCACGTGTGAAAATTCAACGACCGTGGTATAAACTATACGAACAAGAAAAATCAAGGAAAATTACTTTTTCTCTTTTTTTTTTTTCTTCTTTTTTCTTTTTTACTCTTGTTACAACATCAACCCATTCATTTATGTTTCAAGAGACTTCATAGAAATGTGTCAACGCGCTATTATTTCAAGTAATATAAGCTACAAAGACAAATTTTTTTTCATTTTATTTATTTAAAATAAACATAATTAGTAACGGTGACATTAACAATATAATATTTCTGCATGTATTATACGCAATATTTAAAACAAAAAATACATTTGATAAAATATTTATATGATATAAAAAGAAAAAGAGCTTACTTATTGTTAACAATTTTCAATGAACTTATCAATCGTTATATGGTCTTATTATTAACGGTAGTAGGTTAATTTTATATCGACTACTTTTTTTTTTAGAGAAAAAAGAAAAAAAAAACTTTCAATCAGTTTTCACTTTATATTCCAAGAGAGCATTTTATCAAGAGCAACTATTTTTGATGAATGATTTTTACGCGGCAATCGAGCGAGACAAATTACAAGAAAAAAAAAAATGAGAAAAGAAAAAAGAAATTATATAAGATTGTTATAACGTACAAAAATTGATATCCGGTGCATTTATGTACCAGATGAGCGTTCTCGATAAGTGGATTTCGATTCTCCATTTTACACGGAACAATCATGTCAATGCTATTTTCTTTCTAAAAAGCGAATGATGTCATCTTTAAAGGTTTTCGATTGGCATTTACCGAACATTTGGTTAAAACTCGGCCTGTTTTATTAATAGAAAAAAAAGCGTGAATTACATAAATGCAATCGGAATGTGAAAGTTCTAAAAGAAACTTTAAAAAAAAGAATGCATATGAAAATGAATTAATAGCTTACTTTAGCATATTTCTCATTTTACATCGGGCGCATTTGTAAACATTAAAAATCCGTGTTTTTTTTAATTCTAACAAACCAAATCCACGTTTGTAATAAAACCTCTCCGCATAGGTGGCGATTAATTAAAACACTATGAATAAAAGAAAAAGAAAAACTTTATTTATTGCAACGTTTTCGTTGTGAAATTTCGTTGACGTGTCGATTCATAGATTACGATTATACTTCACCCCAACTTGTGTATCGTCATTGAATTTTTTAATAAACCAACCATGGTTATATATCAATTATATCAATACGCATTTGTTTCTTTGAACCATTTACATATATATATATACGTATGTATAGTCATGATTCTACGTTATTGGTTTACGTGTAATGAATTAATGTAAATTACACATGCTAAACGCGTTTGCGGTTAGCACTCTTCCGTGAAATATTTACCCCCGTGTGTATATAACGAAAATGACAATAAACGATCGTGCAGCACAACGGGGAGAGAGGGGTAGGGTCGGGGTTGGTTGCCAGATGATTTGAAAAGATCAACTGGCAATTGCATAGCGATCTATCCTGTTAAAATGGGATTAAGCTTTCGCATGATAGATTTATATAACGCAATCGAGTGACATTTATTCGCGAACAACGTAAACCCCCGGTGCCATTATCACCGTATCATATTATCATAGCACGAAACATAGTAAAACGTTGTCAAAGGCTAGTGTATGTAATAGCAGGTTCAAAGATATTATGGACCCACGTATATAATATAATAAAAAAATTCAAAAAAAAGGGAAGTCACACAGAAGAAGATGGAAAAAAATGAAGAAAATAAGTTAGCGTAGATAGATACAAAGTAAAAACAGTGCAGCGATGTTCCTACATTAATTCAATTAAATTAGTTAAACTTCCCAGGATTAATTTAATACTTGTATTCCTAATAACTTAACGCTAATGAGTATTCCGAATTTTATCAAAAAAAAAAAAAAAAAAAAAAAAAACAAGAAAAAACTATTAATAAA
>NW_014569563.1:743646-773400 GCF_001313835.1 Polistes canadensis | reverse complement strand
TCTCTCTCTCTCTCTCTCTCTCTCTCTCTCTCTCTCTCTCTCTCTGTTCGTATACGAATGACAATATATTTACCAATATAATAACTGTTTTAATACTTTTCTCATCTATACTATAAAATAATACTCGATGATTAATTGAAACAAGAATTTGAAAAACGAGATCATTCGCTATTTTTTATGTTTCTTTTTTGCAATATTGGTTTATTACGCGTGTGTGCTCATTTGAATATTAACTTCTTTGTTTTATATTATATTTAAAAGTACGCGATTATAAGATTCTTTTCTAAATAATTCATTTTAATAATAAACATTTATTATTATTATTATTACCTCGTATTACTTTATTCTCTCGTATTCGGTATACATTAATAAATATTAAACTTATTGTTATTCGTTATCTCTTTCTAATTTAAATATATATATATATATATATATATATTATAATAACAAGATTTTTTTATTTAATCAGTATCTAATCAGGACGTATACGAAGATTCATTAAACCCGATACAGAAACACTGACTTTTGATGGAAAACATCTTCTCGCTCTTTTAAGCACAATTTTGAAAAATACCCAAGCATAATGCAACCGGCCCTTTATATACAGGCACACACTCTATTAAATCTATATTATCTTTTATGACGATACGTTCCAAGAGATAAATTTGATAGAGGACGATAATATTTTCTACCTCGATAATAGGGTCGCGCTTCTACGTTGGCCTTTTATCTCTCATCTACTGTCTCTTTTGCACCCTTTAGAGATTGCTTAATTAAAAAAAAAAAAAAGAAAAAAGAAAAACGTGCATCACATGATTTATACTCGGATCAGACGATTAATAATAAAAATTCTCTTAATAAAATTATTATTTTATTTTTGCCTCAACAAAAATTCTGATTAGAAATATAAATATAAGTGTTAATTAAAAATATAAGCATGTTTCGTCAAAAAAGTACTGCTGTAAATTGTTCATCTTTTCAATTTCTTTGAAAAGATTTGGTAAATATTTTTTATACTAGAAGTGAATAGATTTTAGTAAAACTTATATTAAATTGAAGTGCATTCTTTTGTCTACGAGTAGAATACCATATCGAGTTATAAACCAATCTGAAAAAGTTCATAAATGGCAAAGAATGCGATGCTGCAAATTTTTCCTACTTTGACATTTCTTTGAAAAGTTTCGGCAAATATTTTTTATACTAAGAGTGAATAGATTTTAATAAAACTTATATTAAATTAAAGTGCACTCTTTTGTCTACGCGTAGAGTACCTTTTCGAGTTATAAATCAATCTGCAAGGGTTAAAAAAATGGCAAAGAAAAGTTGGCGGATCAGGCAATGTGAGCAATGCCTGATGGCCAGGCATTGTTAACACTACCGGCCTAGGTTCCAAACCTCCCCCGGCAATGCTAACAATACCTGGCCTTAGGCAATGTGAACAATGCCTAATACGCTAATTTTTCTTTGCCATTTTATGAACCTTTGCAATTTGATTTATAACTCAAATGAGTATTCAACTTGTAGATAAAAGAGTGTACTTTAATTTAATATAAGTTTCATTAAAATCTATTCACTCTAAGTATAAAAAATATTTGCCGAAACTTTTCAATCAAATGGCAAAGTTGGAAAAATTTGCAGCATCTCATTCTTTGACATTTTCTGAACCTTTGCAAATCGAATTATAACTCGAAAAGATATTCTACGCGTAGATAAAAGAGTGTACTTTAATTAAATATAAGTTTCATTAAAATCTATTCACTTCTAGTATAAAAAATATTTACCAAAACTTTTAAAAGAATTAGCAAAGTTGTACAATTTATAGCATTGCAATCTCTGATATTTCCTACGTGTAAAATACCTTATCGAGTTATAAATCGATGTGCAAAGGTTAAGTCTATATTTTTTAGACATTTTCATTGAGATTTCCACGGAAATCTGTATCTTTTGTTGCCTATCGTATCGGAAGATAAATAGGTTTAGAAAGAAATGTTTTTTACCTGTATGGGTTGTTTTGGGGGGGAGTGGTTGCGTATGGCTGTGTGTGCCTGTCCCGAAAATGTATTCTTTTCAACGTTGTTTAAATAGTAATTTGATATTCTATAGGATATCAAAGTATTATGTTCGATGCTTAGGAAAAACTCTGTAAAAAGTCTTATTTCCGACTTCGTCGGAAGGCGCTTTGCATTGATAACAATGCCGAGGAATTACTAGCAATTACGAATTTCTGGCTTTGACGGTAACATATATAAATTTAAATGTACAATAATAAAGTTGCTAGAATTGATAAGCAAATAAAATATTTACGTATAGAGATGAATGAGAAAATATTTAATCCAGGTCAAAACAATTGTCATTTATCTGTCCGTAACACATAGGAAAGACGAATATTAGTAGTAGTAGTAGTAGTAGTAGTAATAGTAGTAGTAGTAGTAGTAGTAGCAGGAGATGCAACGGAATTCCTGATACGGTGGTGCTGCGACTGATCGCGAGAGAAGAGGGTGAGGACTATGATAACGCGGAACTTGAGTTTTACGACGGCCTTTCAATAGCAGAAACGACGTGACATTGCCGATTCAAATTGTGTACCGCGTTTACGAGCTATTTTAGCACGGCCTCGATTGTTCCACATACTTCTGTCATCTATCTCTTTCTCTATTTTTCCCCCCATTTTTCTATTTTTCTATATTTTCTTCTTTTCTCGATAATTGTTATGCAGGAAAGGTAATCTCGAAAATAAATAAAAAAGAAAAAAAAATATGATCTGACATGAGTAAATTTACCCCCTCACCCCATTTCACTTCTTTTTCGTAAGATACTTTGATGTTTTTATATTGAAACGGTTATTATTATTATTATATTATTATGATAGCGTATCTTAACTATATTTTTTGTTCTCTTTTATTATCGGTGTAACTTCGCGTTACACCTTTCTCTTTGAGAATACTTAAACAGGAGAGAATAAAAAAAGAAAAAAGAGGAAAAGAAGTTACGAAATGCCGTCAAAGAAAATTCTCATCGAGACTTGGGGAACGAATTTTTTTTGTCGTTTGAATTATTATACTTTGTAAAAGGAGTTGAAACGATATTATTAGACGGGTCAAGGATCGTTGTTGACTACTTAATAATACAATTCTTTTTCTTATCTCCTAAAAAAACAATCTAAAAGATTTATTTCCAAATATAAATTTCATTTATCTTTTATCCATTTATTAGATATGGTTTAAAATGTACCAATATGTCTACAAACAAAAAATTGATTTCTAATTTAAAATTTAATTAACATAATATAAATATATATTGTGTGTGTGTGTGTGTGTGTGTGTGTGTGTATGTGTGATCATTTAGAGCTCAAATAATAAGATATCTCTCTCTAATGCATATATATGCATTTAAAGGTTTGCGATCATTTGATCATTGCTTTGGTCAGTCATGCATGATATACAAGTAATGTAATCCACATTTTAATTAAGTACACGCCTGACTAACAAATAATAGGGATATTAATAGGATAGTAGCTCGACTAGTAGAATTCGCGGTGTACGCGTATAACATTCTAATTAATAACGAACAAGAATGCTTGCAGTATCTCTCTCTTTCTCTCTCACTCTCTCTTTCTCTCGATGTAAACAATAAAACGCGGTTCTCGGTTCATTTAATATAAGCGTGGAAGGTTTACCTCCCGAGGATTTTCCATGGATAGGGGAATAAAATTAGTAGCCGTTAAGACAATTATATATATATAAACAAATAAACAGCGAACTCGCTAAATCCCTAAAGAAAAAATTGGTCTCGTTTGTATCTCTTCTGGATTAAATTATATTAAATATTACATCTCCTTTCCCCTAGTAGATTAACATTTATTCTTGATGAAATAAGACAAAACGAATTTTCATCAAATTTCGTAATATAAATTTTTTCCGACGTACTTGCAAAACGATCATTTCTTTTTTCTGAGATGCATTTTGCTTGTTTATTTATTTTTCTTATTATCCTCCTATTTTTTTTTATTTTTGATTTAAATTTGAAACAATGCCAGTCCAATCCCAAGACTTTCCAATTTGAATAATCGCGACAAAATCGTAACAGCGTTAAGTACTCACCCGAATTTTTATCAAACGCAAGTAACACGTAAGTCTTGATATTGTCTGGTTCACATTGGTTATTGAGGTCCGATCTCGAATGTACGTTTTCTCTGATTAGCATCCCTCTTTTAATACCGATTTGAGCGTGGACTTGAACAAGGTCGACTCATCTGAAACGTCCCATATAAGAACACTTGTATCAATGAAAAAAATATTTACTTTCCAATCGTATAACGCAATATTATATAATTATTTTATTAATTTAACGGTTTTTTTCTCCACTTTTAATTTTTTAATTTTACAAAAATTCTAATCAAACATCGGTTCATATATGTGCAATCTTTTGCTTAATGTTTAATAAACGTGAGCATTACTCGAAATCATTTTTAGTAACATTTACCCCGCTCGCGATTTGTTAAAATATTATTTTAATTTTGATTAAAGTGACTTTCGAAAGGATTAAAAGCTACAAAATGTAAGATTTCAGAGATGAATATCTTAGAGATCATCCCGTTATAATTATACGTTTACCTACTGCCCCCAGCCACTCTTTTGTCGAACAAACTCCTTCAATCTAGATTACCTTTCTTTATTTTTAATTATTTCAATAAAGTATTATCCGAAAGTTTCTGATAAACTCAAGCATAACACTGATCCAACGAGTAAATATATATCATTAATTAAAATTCAAATGGCTAAAGTAAACAAGACGAAATATTAGCTTTATCTTTTATCGATTATCTACATTATGGTAGTGTAAAAAAGTTGCTTCAGATTATACCAATCCGTTCGAATTATAAGTTAAACATTTTCTAATTGAACGTTAATGTTAGACGCATTGTTTTCTATACAAAATAACTATCAATAATCTTTATAGTAAAAAAAAAAAAAGAACAAAAATATATTTCTTACAAAATTCTACGAAAAGCTTGGGTAATTATTCGAATAAAGAAGAAATAAATGTGTCTCGAGAAGAGACACGAACACTCCAGAGTGAAATAACTTTTCCTGTTAAAATTGCTGAACACAATTGAAAAAGTAAGAAATATTTCACCATAACGATTGCCAACCAACGGTAGTCGAATTAAAATATTATAATTCTGCATAGTCGCGCATAAAATTCAACTATATTGAAGTCTAGAAAAAAAAGTGAACTAATTTGACATACAGAGTCGGAAATACAAAAAAAAAAATGAAAAAACGATAAATTCACTTCAAAAAAAATAAATGAACTATGCACTTTGTAAAAAGCGAATGATTGGCAAAGTATGTTACAAAATACGAGAATGAATATTGTACGTCGTTTAAATTCACTGGAATGCATTTGCGAAAGAAAATATAAAAAGTGAATCTAACACAGCGTGCATGCTATTGCCAATAAAGAAATATTAAAAAGCGTTACATAATTATTCATAACATTCTATTCTAAATAATAAAATATACATATATATGTATACGCAGAATCAAGAATGCTTATTTTTTAATAATCCTGAGACCTATAATAGTGCATAAAAATAATTGATGCTTACTCTTTAATAATCAAATAAATGCATCTATATTAGATCATACCGTGAATTAGCTACAGGTTTTTTTAATTGGCGAAAAAGATAGTCGTTCATAATTTATCGTTAACAAAGAACGTGTACTTAATGAAATTAATTAACCATCTTAAACACAAACAAAAGAACAGATTATTAATTTTATTGAGTTTCCTATAAAATGTACATTTTTCTTTTTTTTTTTTTTTTACAAAGGTTCATCTCATAGTTGTTTCATTTATATTATTATATATAGTATAATGAAAATATTAGAAACGATGAAGAAAAAGAAGATATTTCTTTTGTGAAAAATAGCAGAAGAATTTAATATCTTGTTGTGTCATAAACCAAAGTAATAAAGAAAATAAGTAAAAAAGAATTTTTCAATTATCACAGTTTCTCTGAAAAATAAAACGAACTCATGAGACGTCTTTTTCTGCTCGATAAAGTTAAACTTGTTTCCTAGTATACACACACTTTATCATTGTTAAGTCACCGTTGAAGTAAAAACCGATATTGTGTAGACAAAAATTCGAGTCAATAACACATTTTGCATTACTGATGCTTGTTCTTTTTTCCCAAAGTTAAACACTATACAAATTTTCATCTTTCATAATAAATAATAATTTCTCAATCGGATAACAAATAATCCTTCTTATCGACATCATCAATTAATTTCTTTTTTTATCAATCCAGATAATATATTATAATATAAATTTTTAAATATATATATATATATGTTAAAAATTCTTGTCCGAAAAATTGTATTAGAAGTTTTTTTGTTGAGGGTAAATGCTGAGCGGTTTAACTCAGTTCTCTTGTCAGAAGGTTGACACTAGGGGTCCAAGCTCTAATGTAAAAGACTCGCAATAAATTTTAATTTTACCCACAGTAAACCAGGCAGCAGTGATACATTGGTGTAAAGCTTCGGGGCGGGGGGTACTTTCCTAGTTGATACCTTTCTCACTTCCGTGGTCAAATCCTTTATTCCTTCTCAAGATAAAAGACCGTGACATTTAGCCATCAGTTACATATTTACTTTCTTTTAGACAACGGAAATAAAATAAATGAAATCTTGATCTCGTAATAAGCAACAAAATAAATTCGAAATGTTTCTCGACTCTTAAAATGATTGCGTAAAAATTTTTCAAATATTTTTTCTAACGTATCGTCACATTTCAAAATTATTCTTTAGATCGATACAAACATCGTGTTTTTTTTTTTTTTTTTAACTAAATGATAAGATTTGAAACAAATACGTACACGGTGAAATAATTTTAAAAGGAAACTAGTATTCATTCATGCTCGTTGAACGTTGCACATTTTACTATAAAAAGAAAGAAGAAAAAAAAAAAAGAAAAAAGAAAAAACCATAAGTCGAGCATTCTAAGAATGTTTCATCCTCTAGTAATTAGATCTGTCGAAGTACAATAACGTTATCGACCGCCGGCGATTCCTCGAGAAATTCGATTTGCGGATGGGGCTGGCCACCATGGAGTACCATGTTATTGAACTAATTGCTTTAGGATCACCGTGTAGCAGGTGGTGCACATGTTATGCATGTTCCGAAATTTACGATGTCCAATTATCTAAAACACTGTTGCGCCCTACTACCAGCCACTTGATTGAATGCACGTGATAGAAATTGCAGTTAGCGTTGATGCCTCGGCATAGTGAATATACCGTGTTTCGTAAACAACTTTCCGTCGTAGTCCGACCAGTTTCCATTCTCGAAATTGCACTCGCGAGGGAGTCGTACGTCATTGGTCGACGGTAATACTTAGAGAAATTTTATAAACTTCTACCTGGCTTATAGTAACTTCTACTTACGAATTTTCCGTGTGTGTGTCAGTTTATTACTTATAGATAACATAATTAAACGAGTACCGTTATGCTGAAAATCTCTATGGTATTTTCTATTTATATATATAAAAAAAAAAGAAATATTTCATAGTCATTAGATTCATTTACAGGGGTTGCTTTTGAAAAGTTTTAACCTTCTATATTCTTTTTTAAAATAAAAGTGAGATCGACCGGGGATAGAAGAATATAAAACTAGTTCTTTTTTTGTTTCCAACGTTAAACTTGTTTGCGTGAAAATAAAGTTCGAATTAATGGAAAGTGACAGTTCATTTTGTGCATCCGCACATATGCTACCCCTCTTGATTTTATTTCTTATTTTTACCGTACGGTCGAACAACTAGCGAAAAATATCCTACGGTCGATGAAAAGGAAGCAATAATAAAAAAAAGGAAAAAAAAAAAGAGGGAAATCAAACGAGATCGCGTCTGATGAACGGAAAGATTTCAAAATAACGAAGAGAGCCAACCATTCTAACTTTTCTATTACAATGAATGTCGATTGCGTGCTCTCTTCCAGTATTCTCTACTTTCCATCGAAAATGATCCCCCATGAATCGTCAGAGTTTCTGCGAAAACTTTTCCCTTAGATATTAATTTTCCTCGATCTTCTCTGTCTACCTCTTCTGATTGAGATAATGTTAAAACGTATTTCTGACCTATTTAATTGGAACGATAGAAATTGGAATCTCGTTAAACGAACAAAATTTCAATATAATAATTGATAGAAATAAATCATCTATGTAATATTTAACGAATATTATTTACCGTAATTAAATACATTTTGATTGTAAATTATTTGGTTTTTTTTTCTTTGCCAATAATAAAAAGAAAGAAAAATTGTCAGATGTTATTTTTACCGGACGAATTGATCATAATTAAAGTGACCAAATTTCTTATGAAACAATTTTTTAAATGTACACTCTTTAATATACATATTCTTATTATGTCAGAATTTATAACAAAATTTATATTTTTTAAAAAATGCTCTTAGTCCAATGAAAAGTTTCAAAACATTTTATCTTAAATTTCAACATTATTTAATAATACTTATAAAATGTGTTAGATTACTTGATAAATCATCGTTATAAAATACACATAGATATATATTAAATATTCTCTAAACTTACACACGAATAATGAAGCTTCTTGATAAATACATAGAAAGCCCGTTTGCTCGATCAACACACGGAAAACCTTCATAATGTACGATGTAATACTAAATTTCAACTCCGTATAGATGGGAACAAATTTAATCAGTAGTAACGCATCCAACCGACTCTCAATTTATTATATTAAAACTAGGAAACAATGATAAATAATATTAATAATAATAATAATAATAATAAAAATAAAAAAACAATATGCAACGTAAAAAATTTACGTTAATCATTATTTTCCTCGTGCAAAAAAAGTAACACGATTTTGATTTATTAGAAAGAAAATCGAGTAATAAGCACTTACGAATATTACCGTAACATTGTTCTACCAAACGTTCTTTTCGCGAAAGTATAAAGGAAACGAGGAGAGAAGCCCTTAGAAGGAAGGGCTCACGTCCTTCGATCAACGCTAAAATCTGTTCCGTGTCGTATCTCGTGCTTCCCGCTGCATTCGTGGTAGATAAGAAGCGAAAGACTTTGTCCCAGCCAACTGGAAAAAGGTATTCACCCTTAAGTATATATATATATATATTCCTACAACGAATGTGTATTCTTGATTTTAAGGGACACCCGTGAGACTCCTATGGGAATTGCCATTTCGTTCTTGCCTAGAATCAAGTCTGATTCCATCCGGAAATATGCATTGCGACGGGACCCTTCACCTGCAATACTTGTTTCTTAAAGAATCATCCGAGTTTAATTCTCCAGAGCATTTCAAGATCTAACTATTTTTCAGATATGCTTATTTAGATAACGAGTATAATCTTTCCTTCTCTCTCTCTCTCTCTCTCTCTTTTCTATTTTGATTTGCATATTTAATAAAATTAGTCTTTAAAAGCGATTAAATCGCAATAGTTATATAAATATTGCCTTTGTAAATGTAATATCAAAACAAATTTCTTATGTAATCATTACAGTGGAAAAATTCTTTGCCTTGTTATAACTTTGATAAAAATGAAATTCAATTTTGTTCAAAGTTCTTTCCACGAATCGTAACATTTTCTAAATTGTATTTTGTCAGTACATAATTTATGTATATCTCTATTCAATTACAAATACTTTTCTTTTTTTTCTGTTCTCTTGTAAAAAAAACTCATTATGATAACAAAATAAAATCGATCACGTTTAACTAGGAAAACAAAACGAAGCGATCATTGAGCCGGACCGAGAAGATATAATTATATATTCAAATAATAATAAAACTTCGTAGGGTCGTTAATTTGATGATACAATTTTTCTGAAGTACTTACATAAGTAACTTATCCAGTTAAGAAAAAGCAACATTGGTAGCTTAAAGATATCGACGCTTCTAATGGGGGGATGGAAAAAAGCAAAAGTAAAAGTAAGAACTGGATGATACAATTACGTACAAAAACAATAAGAAAACAAATGAATCTGGTATTAATTCGATAAAAAGAAGAAGGGATGATGATGGATTGAACGGGGGGTGGGGGAAGAGGGAGAATAAAACCAACACAATATGAAGAGGAAGTTAGCAGTCGTATCAATTGAAAAGAAACTTGTCGTTCTTTTTTCCACGAGTCCGCGTTACAATGAGGAAAAGCTTGACAGTTATATTTGACAACGAAAGGCGAGTAAAGAAAATTCGTTTGAAGTTACGACAAATGGGATGAAGAAGAAGAAGAAGAAGAAGAAGATATCGTAAAATGATAAAAAACGAGCTTCATGCTTACTTGCACACGATGGGTGGGCGGGGGAGGGTACGGGGGGTGATGGTGGTGGTAGTGGTGGTTGGAGGATGATCTCGCCAATTCGAGGCCAATTCGAATTTCCAGACTGTTTGACATCGTCGAAAAACTCGTGTTAGTCTCACGCACTCAACTACTATATTCCCATGATAAGAAGCTACGAGGTGGAAAAAAAAAAAAAAAACAAGGACAGACAGATATATCGAAAGGAGAGATAAAAATAAAGAAGTAAGGGAAGTTATATTGGCCAGAGAAAAGAAGAAGAAGAAGAAAAAGAGACGTGCAGAAGTTCGCATAGTTCGATCCTCTCATTGTATTTCTTGGCCGAGCATGACGACCCACCAAACCATCATAGCGATCGGCTTAAAGGAAAGGAACATTTTCCCTCTTTTCTTCAGCCCCCACACCCCTTTCTCACCCCCCTTTCTTCAAGAGACATATTTTCCCACGATAAGAAAAGGAAAAACATCTGACTCTAATCGTTCGTAAGAAAACGGAAACACGAAGAAGGACGAGTAAAACGGGAGGGTGGAGGGGTAAGGGAAAAGGAAAGGGGTTAACAGGGGGCTGGGGTGCGTTCGATCAAACGAAAAAGAAGAACTTTCCGTATCGTCGTTCAGACTCTCTCTCTCTCTCTCTCTCTCACTCTCTTCAAAGGAGTGAGGAAACGGAAGATATAGGAAGAAGGAATAGTCATAGTATGACTATTTCCAGACTTCTTCTTCTTCTTACTCTTTCTCTTTTCTTCCTCTCTCTTCAAAGACTTCGTCGAGAAATATAAACAAAAAAAAAAAAAAGAAAAACAAAAGATAAAAAAGGAACAATCCTTCCCGTTGGATGCATTTTTATTCGATACTCTGTTTCTCAAGATATTACGTACATAAAGGATTGAATAGTCGTACTTGTTTATGGAGTACGTGGATTTTTCTTTGGAAATAGAAAAAAGAAAAAGGGACAAAGAATATATTTAAAAGAAGAAAATAATAAAACAAAAATAAAAAGAAAAAACAAAAAAGAGAAAAAATGTGAACTATCTCTGACACGGAATCGCATATGGAATTCATTTGACTAGTGCAGATATACATACTGTGCAGATATAAAAGCACGGAAGGTATGATTTTAAGAGAAGACATTTAATTAATAATTATAAAAAATGGGTCTCGTCTTTCCAACAATATTGTAACTGTGTAGAGACGGATATTTTAAGTCAAAGAAAGACTAGCTTGCAGAATGCCGTGATTCTCTTTAAAGGTTAACATATAATTCTTTCTACGTTCTATCCACATTTCCAACATAAAAATCTTGTCGTCTTCAACGAAGTCAAATAGAAATATACCTCGTTATCGCTCGTTATAGTTCGCTAACGTTTTTTGTCTCTATTATTCCATATATTTTTCTTTTACTTTAAAAGAGACAACATATTCGAATGCCTATCAATTTTCAATAATATGTTAAATTGTTTTATTTCTCTTTAAATCGATATATATATATTGTATTTTCTTTTACAAAATTATTTCTTCTCAATTAATTATACAATATTTAATAAGATTATTTTATTCTCAAATAGCAATAATAATAAATTCAATGGTAAAAAAAAGATAATAAAAAATATGTGCAAAATACTATGGAAAAAAGGTTATCTATAGTATAAAAACTATATAAAAATGTTCGGACGTAAAGGTAATCGCTAATTTCGCTTATTTGAATATTGTGATTAGCATTATCCTTTTAAGACTTCATCCGATAAGCGGTTCTTTCGAGTAAGTTAGTAAAGAAGCTAATCGTTCGATCGAAGGAACGAGCTACACGAGGAAGGAAAAGTTCAGTACTTAAAGTAGGACAATTTTGAACTCGTGCTAATTAATCGAACAAAAAAAAATAAGATTTTCTAAGTAATATTAATTGCTTAAGTTGGTAAAAGAGAAGAAAGAACATTAAAAAAAGAAACATAAAATGAGAGAAAAGAAAAAACACAGTAAAAATTATTTATTTATGTAACAACCTATATTAAATAACGTAAGATACTTTTGTCGAGTATACAAAATTATTACATTTTAACGATATATATTTCTTTATTCCAAATAAAAAATAGCATTTATTAGATAGTTCCATTTTTTATCCAAATAACTTCAACAAAGTAATCCAATTTGATTTGATAAAAAGAATAGATCGCAATTAAACAAACAATAAACTAATCATCGATGTATTTGACGAATCCTTGAATACAAAAATTTCTTTTAAATAGTAAATATCAGGGGGAATCTATCTTTGACCGGAATTATTTTGAAAATGACGAACGGGAATCGAGGAAATGAAATTAGTACACTCGACATACCATTCGATAGGACTAGAAATAGAGAGAGAAAGAGAGAGATAACCGGAATTAGAGAATTTCACGGTCCCTTTGTTTAAAGCAACACGGATTGAAAAGATCGTAAACGCGCGTATCTCGCAAACGTTCGATGGGGTCGTCGGCCATCTTCTTTTTCAATAAAGCACACGTCGAAAGGCCCAATTACAACGGGGTTAGAGAGCGAGAGGACCGATTCGACGTCATCGGAGCTTTTTTTCGCGAGGTCCGAGCACGAGCCACGCTCGTCGCACATGCATACTTTTCTGTACGAATTTCCCTTTTTTTTTTCCTCTTTTTTTTTTTCCACTATTCGCGCGAACGATTTCCACTCGCCTCTACTACTCCCTACTATCCTTCTATTACTACTACTATCCTGCGAAACGTATTTTTGTTCTATCGATTCGCTAGCTTGTTAGCTCGAGCGACGAACGTTGCAAGCTTGTTGTGTCGTTCTGCGTGCATATGTGTGTGTGTGTGTGTGTTCAAAAAGTACTATGCGACGAACGCGCGCACCGTGATCATAAAGTGGAAGTCGTTAGAATACTTCAACGTGTTGTTTCGAACAATTGTTACGAGTTTGTTTCGAGATGCCGGCCGATGGCACTCGAATCACACGAGGTTCGCTTCCAGTTTTTATTTTCGCGCTTTAAAAAACTCCCCGCTGCCCCTGCCACAAGCCCCCAGCCCCCAGCCCCTCGCAACCCCTGCGCTGGCCCAGACTTGATTCAACTTGAAAAAGTAAAAAAAAAACTATTTCCCAATTCTCGTTTACGTTTTTCTTTATGTTCGTTATTGTTCTTGTTGTTGTTGTTGTTGCTGCTACTGTTTCTGCTTCTGCATTTACTTTTGTTACATCCCTTATTTTATATCCCGTTTTACACACAGAATAGAAATTAAAAGTTTTGTAATATTCAAATAAAAAATAAGTACTTGAATAAAATCCGAATAAGCACGTCAAAAATCGTTCCTAACGTTGGTAAAATATAACGCGTCGTCATTCTATGCTAGAAGGCATTGACAGTTTAGATTTTCTTGAGTGCCTTTGCTACTATCTCGTTCTTCGTGTTTTTCCCTCTTACATTCTTCCGTAATTTCTTTTTTCTCGTATTATCATCCCTTTTTTCAAACTCTCTCTCTCTCTCTCTCTCTCTCTTTCCCTCGTCTCGCGCCTTTTCGCCGTGGTGCTTTTCAACGCTGAAAACATTTCTTTTTCTTCTAGCTTCTAGCTCTGCTCTTCTTCTTCTTCCTTTCTTCCCTTCTTATTCTTATTCTTTTTCTTCCTTAGCTATTCCTTCTCTTCCTCTTCTCTTACTATCACTCTCGCGAAACGTTCGATACGATCCATCCGAGTTTTCCCTCTTTGAAACTTCTTCAGACGTTTCTAAACCCCCCCTCCTCCTCCTGTCCCCTCCTACCTACTCTAACTTCTTGACTGCTCCGATCTTTCTTCTTTTTTTTGAAATGTTCCAAGCTTGACGATGTCACTGGATGACCGAGCGTACTCACTCGCCTTTCGAAAATTCGTACCTTTTGCATTACGTCGAAAGAGAAGTTAAACGACTCAACCTCTTCCTTTTCTACCTTTCAAATCGCTTTACGAGTGAAGTATAATTCATCCCCATGACAATCTGTTACATTTACTTACTTGAATTACTATTTCGAATAAAAAAAAGGAAAATTATTACTTCTCGTCGAAGTTTTTTTTCTTCGAAATTGTAATACTTTTATTCGAAAGACCTTTTGTACGTTAAAATTTCGACCAAAAAAAAAAATGAAGAATCAATTTACATCTAAAGATAACAAAGACCCCATTTGTATTTTAATTTCATTCCAAATTTTTATTAATCATTTAAATTACTTATTATTCTTTGTGCTTGGTTATACATATACCTATATTATCACGAAAAATTATAAACGCGAAACTTATCGATGATGAAAAATTTCTACAATAACTAATAATTAAAATCAATGTAAAATAAATAACCCATATACATGAAATTTTATAGATTACATAATACACATAGGAGGAAAAGGTAATATATTTTATTGGAAAATTTGCTATCCGTTCACGATATATTATAGAATAATAATAACGATGATATCGTATCTTCTCTTTTTACTATTCCGAGATATCCGACGATAGTTTTCCTTGAAAATCCTCTCATTATTGTCTGTTAACTATTGTTAAAATGAGAAGAGAATAAGATAAACTGTAGAGAAACACACATACGCTTTTATTATGAATTACATATATATACGAATGTAATAGAATAATCATGAAGAACAAACCTGAACAGCACCAATACACACCCGTAGCATCTATCGAATTGTCACTTGCTAATTAAATGGATTTTATAGAATAGTATCAACGAAAGCTACTCTCTTCTCGCACTATCGAACGTTACTAACGAATCCGCGTACACGCAAATATTCTACACGCGTGTATATACATATGTGTGTACTTGTGTGTGTATCTGTCACACAGTTCTACTCGGGCTTAACAACCGACTCTAAAGCTGACCCGTCAACCGGCACGGATACGTCGGACATGCATCGTTATACCTGTTGCAAAGTTTTCCAATGGATAGTAGTTTGATGCATAGGACGACTACTTTGGCCCAGCTTCTCGCTTAATGGACGCTCTAAATTAAACTCCCATTTCGCGTTACAAACCTATCTATATGTTTCCAATAGTCTATGTTTAATGAAAAACATTTCCAAGGAAACTTTTTACAAATCTCATAGTTACTATTCTTTTTCTTTTCTTTTGTACGGAAACGATCAGATCGATTTCGCGTTAGGATGGTACGACGTAAGGGGAAACCAGAAACAAGTTTTTTACTTTTTTTCATTTTAACTCATCAATTAATTATATAACTTTCTTTTTATGTGTATCGTAATATATGTATCGCGCGTTAGAGGAAATTCTTGATAAAATACGTATTAAAATATATTTGAAAAGTATTTTTTTGATGAAATATAAATATATATATATATGGATTTAAATTGCTTAAGGCAAGTTGATACATTTATAAAATATTTTAATAATTATTTCTTTTCTTGTTTTTAATTTAAACTCGAAATATATTATATTTTGTTACGTCAGTTATAATATTATTATAATCATTTAGCCGTACATTTGTGGTTATACGAATGAAACAAATATAAATTAATCATTTTTATTCGATTTTAAATCGACGAAATGAACGATCAAAAATTAATCTTAATAATAACGACGAATGCATATATTATTTCTTCCTTTCACAAAGTAAAAAAAACAATACCTTTAAATAACTCAATGTGAAGTTAAACTATTCTAGGATATAAAATTTCATATCTATATATTTAATCTTCAGACTAAATAAAGAGTCAACATAGATATTTACCTTTTCCCCTATAAAAAGGAAAATGATCGAATAGCAACTGCTATTGCCAACGTACACAGAATTACGTTCAATCATAGTAAATAGATAAAAAAAAAATAAACCCATCTAGTATTGATCAAACTATACACACTATGTCCAGATAATTTCGATGTACCAATTTGTAACAGTCTCTTCTCCCTTCCCCCATACGTTTATCTTGAATAATGCATGAATATTCAATAAAAAACAAATATTTATTACATTCTATTCAATTAGCATAAGTATATTTTTACAAAAATAGACGAATATGTATATGTGTCAATTGTATATCGAGGTGCAATGTATATAACATGATGAGATAAATCTAATATAAAATTTAATTACGATATGATTTAATTAAATACCCAACTAACATGAATTACATTGGAATCTATACGTTACGTTTTAATTCAATATCGATATAACGAAAATTATGAATATTATTATATAACTTGTAACAATAGCCAATGGCTCAACAATATGATTTCTATTCTTTTTTTTTTAAATCGCAAAATTCGTAATAACAGGTTGTTTCCCTCTTACAAATTGATATCTTCGTTAGGATGAACCGACGCCACTGTAATAGGATACTGAAAATTTAATTCTAATCTACCTCCAATCTCTGACCATCTGTATCTCTTTCTCTCTCTCTTTCTCTCTCTCTCTCTCTATCTCTATCTCTTTTTCTCTCTTTTACGATATTATTAATTACTTCACATAGAGTCTTAATGTAAATGCCACTTGTCAAAACGGATTATCGAATTTTATACATCAGTGACCAAGAATAAAAATAATTGCAAAAATTTGACGTTGATATTAATTTCGTACAATCCGTCAAAATGATCAATTAAACATTTCTCGTTCGACAATTATTTCAATCATAATTATTACAAAAATGATGTTACTTGTGTATAAATTAAAATAAAATAATATAAAGTATTATTTTAAATATGTTTCAATAAAGCAAATCTTTTCAAAAGTATTTACTTGTAAAATACGTATTAACGAAACGTCAAATCATTCCTGTCAATAAATTTAAAATTAGTATGAAAATAATATTTGTGAAAGTTTGCATTAGTAATAATAAATAATGATGAAGAGATAAAGAGAAATTCGCGTGTATAAGATTGAAATGATAGACCATTACTCGATATAACGAGTTCAGCGTGTTACACGAATATTCTAAGGAATCCTTTTGACATAGGTTGAAACGACGATGTTTGGCAAATCAGACATTTCATGTTGCATGCATGCTGATACATTTGGTGTACACAATATCTTCCCTGAGTTCTAAGCAAATTCTCTAACTATATAACATGCCAATGTAAGAGTCTGTGTGACTGTGTGTGTGTGTGAATGTGCGTTTATATATCTTTATAATAGAAAGACTAAATTACGAAAGTTGCCTATTAACCGACAAAGAAGAAATCAGCAAACGGGGCCAATAGTAATCACGCTCGACATCATCCCGGTATGTCGTAACTATGTCACTTTTCTTAATCCGTGAATCGCTTCAATTCATTTCCTTTTCTTAGAAACAGACCCTTCGAATTGTTACCATTAGTGTTCGCATTGCTCAGACACAGAGTTTCTAGTTTCTTCTTCTTCTTCTTCTTCTCTACTAATTTTCTCTCTTCCGTCTTTTATTCTCACAACTTTTTCCGTTCATTCTACCATTTTCTTCGCTTTCTTTTAACATTTTTACACGAGAGAAGAAGTCGCGAACGCGACGAAGCACGGATGCAACCAACGGTGGACACAACGAACTTTTCAAAATTAAAGGTATTTATATACAAAGGAATTTATGTAACTCGGTTTGTTCCGGCGTGTTACGTATGCGGAAACAAATACGAGAAAGAAAGTTAGCCCCGGACTTGCACCGTTTTTCCACGATGGAAAAATAAGGGATGGAAACTTGTGCGTATTTTATTTTTGTCACGGAGAGAAAAAGAGAAGAAGAAAAATAAAGAACGAAGGGACCGAAACAAAACGAAAAATTAAAGAAATGGGAATGAAGAAAAGTAATAGTAAAAAAGACAAAAAAATAAATATAAAAGGAGATATTTCATCATCTGTCCGATCATTATAAATCATTAATTGTAACCTTGGTAAGAAGAAAAGAGGCCTCGAGATCGGGTTTGTTACTTAGAAATCATGAATATCAGTTTAAGTCAGTAGGTAGAGTTGATTCTGTCTAGAATGTTCCTTCGGTGCGACAATCGTTCCACGTTAGCATAGCGGAACACGCGGTATTTGCATTTGACAGCAAACCGAGGAGCCAGTGGTGGTAGACGTGTTCGGGCTTAATCTGGGTCCAACTAAGAGGATTATCGTGAAAATGTTTCATTCGTGATTTCGCTCGTTGTTTCGCTACTAGCATCTCTCTCTCTCATTTCTATCCAAGCGAGTCGTCCGTCTTGTCGATGTCAAAAATGATCCGTCATCTTGAAACGATATATATAAATCTTCTATTATTTTTTCCAATTATACAGAGTAACACGTATATATTTATAAATAGTTGAAGTAACACTGCACAGTTCCAATAAACTTTTTTAAAATTATATTTTCTTTGATTCATATCATCATTTTTTTAAATAGCTTGGCATTAATTATTAATAACATACCGGAATAACTAACTACTGGTACTTTGTAAAGTCACTTGAAAAGTTATAACGTCATTTAGTTGGTACACGTATGTGTATGTATATGTACCTATATACGTTTCTGAGGCTAGAGAGAAACCGTAGATTTTAATGCTGCTCCCGGAGCAATGTCCTTTGATGCATATGTTGTCGTTAAAATTTCTCATCGTTATGCGTAATTAATCAGATACGTTTGTAATTCTCTAAAAATTTTTATATTGGTTCTCCCACCTCCCACCTTTATGCAATTCTTATTCATCAATTTTCATTATATTTATCGATTTTCTATAATTATTTATGCTATTGAATGTTACTCCTGAGGATAAAACGTAGTTCCGTACCTCATTAATAACATAGTTCATTAATATTGCTTGCTTTGCTTTCCTACATATGTACATGTATTTTACGTAAGTACCGAGTGTACGTGCTTATTGCAGATACATCATTTCTTACTAATAAATATAACTCTCAGAGTTGAACTATTAACAAAGTATGAAATATTCATTACCATTCGATAATTTACCACAAATCTCTGCATATTTATAAATATATAATTTAAGAAAAATATTTCTCTCATTTTTCAAGATACGATATAATTCGTTTCATATTTATTATATAATTCAATTAACATCGATAGATAGAAAACATAAATTTCTTATTCCTTACAGGTTTATTATCCTCTAGAAAGATTTTTTTTTACAAAAAAAATCGGAACAAAATCATTTCCCGTATGTTTCTTGTTAGCGTTGAATCGCAAGTGTATTAAATCAATAGTCTCTCTCTCTCTCTCTCTCTCTCTCTCTCTCTCTCTCTCTCTCCTCTTTTCACGAGTCGAGCGTATTCATTTTTATTTTTTTTTATATATATATGCGGTGATCGTAGATAGAAATGAATACGAACCACAGCAAAACATCGTTAACAACAAACTCTGTCAGCATAGTGACGAAATAAATGTTAAATAAAATTATTTAATCTGATTTTTATATACACGTCCCCAGACTGTTGGCGAGAAAGAGAGAAAGAAAAAGATATACATATAGATAGATAGATGGATAGATAGATAGATCGATAGTTAGATAGATAGATAGAGAACGTGTGAGAGAGAGAAAGAGAGAGAGAGAGAGAGGAAGCGAGAAGAGCCGTAACAAATATTCTCTCGTACCAAATCTGCATACTAAATATTCGTTACAATTTCATATTCGGTATGCGCACCCATATATACCGATTGCGCGTACCAATTTTTTTTTCAACAATTTCGCTCTTGCGAGCATTTATTCGGGCGCGGAATATAATCGCGTACGTTCTTCGACTTCGGCACGTACGAGCTGAAAATTGTTCACAGAATGCTGCTACGTTCTTCTTTTCATCGAGTTTTTCTCCTTCCTACTTTCTTTCTTCTTTTATTTCTTTCTAATATAAAGTTTTTCTCAATAAGAGAGAACAGAGTAAAATGCGAAATGCCTCGAAATCATTTCTATCTCTTGACAAAATTATAATTACGAATCGTTGAGTTAGTTTTAATTTCGTTAAGATTTGTTCACAAGTTGGATAATTAATGAAATTTATGATATATCGTTAACGAGAATTTAATAACACAATAATTCATCTTAGAAGCATATATTGTTTCATTATTATTATTATTATTATGTAATCGCAATTAAAATACAATTATCTTGACGTGTTTCTTTCTGTGAAAGTAAGAAAATATCATTTTTTATCTTTATTAATAAACTTATTTATTGTTGCTACGTGCGTTTAAATATTTATACTATTATAATTAATATTACAAAACACGCGCGCGTAATACGATACTTTTGTATAAAATAGAAAAATCATTAGAAAAAAATTTTCTTTCGCATCGAAACCATACTTTAATACATAATACTTTTATTTGCTTTATAATTTTATATATTAAAAATAAAAATAGCAAATGATTACATTACCTTTCACTAACTATTAAATCTTTTTATCAGTAGCTTTGTGTGGACAACACCGAAACAATATTATACGATATTCAAAGGGTTAATTACCTTTTTAATCGGGTTTCGCTATTATTACACGAATACAAGACGATTTTGATTCACATGAATAACTACCTAGCATTAAATGCTTTTGTATTAGATTGAAATTTAATTAGAGATACATAAATCTGTTGCACATAGCTGTAATACCTCCTATATACGTATAAATTATTTCATGGAATGTTTTCGAAAGCAGAGTATAATCCTTTCATTATATTAGTCAATTGATAGTTAATGAAATTATTAATATTTTATAATAGTTAGATATTCCCGTATGACATAAAGAAGTCATTTGTAAGGGCATGATCGTGCGATACATACCCCTCCCTCTCCTTCCCCCACCACCAAAGAATACATGGAAAATTAATGCACCTGTCAGTCTGACTCAACATTATATCTCGATACGGTAATAATAAAAAAAAAAAAAAAAAAAAGAATAAAAAAGCTTTTATTACCTACGATATTCGTTTATTCGAATATTCTAAAATAGAGGCGGGCGGCTTAATTTAAATTTCTGCGTTCGTTAATTGACAGTGAAGTGTTCATAAATATACGATTGATCATAAATCATATTATTCGATTAACGATTAAAATAATAAATATTTAATAACGACGACGGCGAATAAATTTTTTCTTGAAACCTATTACTTGTTTCTTTTTTATATTTCCATTTTATTTTACATACGCTTTTATATTTAATTGATCAAATTTGATATTTTTAACGTGCATACATATACATCATACATATACATACCTGAAATATTAAAATTCCATTCACCAACGAGATCATTTCAACAAATTTACTTTTCAGCGAGAAACACATTTTAATAGTACGAAATATATAGACCGACTAACGTTCTTGTTAAAAATAAATAAACGACATAATCTTTTTTCTTGTTGATAATCCGAAGAAACGATCTATAAAAGGACACTCAGTTATTTATAAACTTTTTTGATCACCGATATATGTAAACACGATATTAAAAATGTATCAAATTTATTTTCGGATATATAAGCGTTCACGTTTTGTTGTTATGCAAGTGATATGCATATGTGCTGGCGAGTATGTGTGTCGATGTCGATGTGATATACGTATACGTGTATATATTATAATTTTATATAAAGCGAAATATATCTAACGAGATTAATTAATAAGAATATTATTAATTAGAGCATCGGTTATAAAACAAATGGATATAAAATATTGTATATAATGTAAAGAAGAAGATAAATGAGATAAAAAATGTATAATACTTAATACAGAAACACATCTTGTCGGCAGCAGAGAAGAATAACGACTGAGAAGGGAAAAGGTTAAACTAATCGAAAAATCGTTCAATGTTTTGTTTATACATAATATCCTACTCCTCGACCGGTATTTATATTCGATTTTCGTCATTTTAATCTTATTACAAGAGAAACTTTCTTTCTCTTATTATAAAATGAAATTGTTCACGAATTAACGTTAACATAATTATATATTATACGTATTCTCTTCTAAAAAATAATTCAATTTTTTACATCTACAGACAGATAGAGAAAGTATAAACACGAGTTTCCACCATAGAAACGTTTCCCATTCAACTAACAATAACCGTGAGGCGTTATGGAAAGATAAAAATTGTCAGGTGCGTTTTCCCGTAGAGTTATTAAATTTAAGTAACTTCGAGTGTAAGGTTGTGAAGAAAAGAAAAAAAGATAGAGTAAAAGGAAAGGAAAGGAAAGAGAGAGAGAGAGAGAGAGAGAGAGAAAGAGAGAAAAAGAGAGAGTGGTAGGAGAAGGAAGAAGAGCGTGCAGCAGCAAGTCCTGTCGATTTATCTTCCGACAGAGAAGGGAATGTTCTCCGAAGTAAATGTCGGTTGTAAATCAGGTTGCATTTTCTTCGACCACGTGCAACAAAAACATGTGCGTGATGTATGCAGAGGTTGGCAGTAAACTGAACTCAAGGAAACCCTACTCCTTTCCACGACTTAAAGAGATTACTGGATTCGACGAAACGATTGCTATCTCCTATTCGTCATTTTGACAATTTAGATCTATTAATTAAAATGTCATGTTATTTTGAAAAAGCTTGATCTATTTCTATCGCGACTATACACGCAGATAATATTCCATCTTGCGCATTATTACGAAAGGACATTATAATCGTGTATCGATAATATTCTATATAATTACTCGCAGAATATTATAACGAATATTCATTGTATATTTCGATTTTGAGCGTGAACTGCCAAATAAAGGGTATACTACACGTTTACGCGATAATTAAATTTCCTACTTTTCGTGATAATTAAACTTTCGATTTCACTCGTTCGTTGAAAATAATATTCAAGCAAAGCTGTTAGATTCGGTATACGAGGACACACCATCATTACTACTACCACCACCACCACCACCATTTTACCAAACAGCCTCCTCTTCCTCTTCCTCCTCCTCCTCCTCCTTCTCCTTCCTATTCGCATTATTTATCATCTCGAGAGATAGAAGGCGTGTGATCCTAAATTAAATTCGCAAGAGCGGCGCGTCTGGATTTAGAGTTAATTTAACTTTTACTTACTTGACTTTCATACAGAGGAATAATATATTTATGAAAAGCTATCGGAGGGGTTCTTCTCGAGAGTGGAAATCAACTTCACCTCAGGGATCGACCGTTTAACGAAAGAACTTGTTAACCATAGATGGAAGATTACGCCGCATTAAAGAAATTACTCCATCAATTTTTCTCAACCTCAAAGCCTCGAAAGTTATAATACGTTACCTCTTTATTATTTTTTTTCCATTCAACATTTTCAATTACCGCGTAATTTTTATAACGACGAGCAATGTTAAGTGTCTACGATACGAAAAAATTCAAATATATTCTCTTATATAAGAGATAGACGAGTTCCATGTTTCAATTCGCGAATGTTTGCAATTTCGCGTTTAATCGTTTCCATCTATCCAAATCAATAGTCTCTAATTAGTCGATTAGATTGCAAACCCGCATGAGTTTATTATTTAATGACCACACTGGATAACGATATATACGTAATACGATTTGTGTTCTCTTGTTCTATTCGGATTGTTCTAGGAGTATGTGAGAAGGCACACAACACGATCTAAAACATTGACCACAATTCATCGTCTATCGGTATTATCTCACTGTTGAATAATTTCTAACAAATCAAATTAAACTTTTGTCGTTAATTTCAATTGTAATTTAAAATAGACAAATTTTATTTATCCTATGTATTACCATTTCTCGCTTGATAAATCTATCAAAGAGCCAACGAACATTTACTTCAATTCTCGCTATACCGAAAGATATTATTTTCCCTGATCCCCCTTCACCACCCTTCCCTCCCACCCCGAATCACTAGCCGAGGACAATCTGTTTCAGAGTTAGATTACGTTTCAGCTACGGGATTCACTGATTTCCATTCGCTTATATATACATAGAAAACAGTGGCATGAGTTTGGTGTTACAGGCGTTGGCGTTGGCGCGTATTCGAGTAATCACCACTAGAAGTAGTCTTTTACAGTCCCTTTCTGTTTATATCTTTCCCTATCTTCTCCTAGATTCCTCCTCCCACTCTCCCTTTGTCCCTTTCTCTTTCTTTCTTTCTTTCTCTCTCTCTCTCTCTCTCTCTCCTCTTTCAGTCGTGCCATAAGCCGTTTTCGTATTACACCTGCGGTGGCACGATAAAGAACACGATCACCGTAATACCAGTAAAAGCTACATATACTTGACTCGCGTGTGCTACGATAATCGAATGCAAAGCGACCATTCCCGTAATCTTAGTAAGAAGATCTCAACGTTTTACTGACAATGCATTGCTGCATTGCGTTGCATTGCTTTAGCCTTTTGATCGGGATCGTCTCGTATCATGAATCCTTGATGCGAACTTCTTAACTTTATATAGCTTTTATAGGAAAGGATTTTGTCGTTTAATCGAAGAAAAAGAACTCATCGGATTTTTGTTTATTCCAATTTTACGGATAATATTCTCATTGTTTTAATATCATTCTTTTTTGGTATAATGTGCAAATATGATAAATAATGTTATATTGTTATTCGTTTATTATATTTACTTATTGACTATGATTTAATACAAAAAATTGCTCGTAAATATAAATAATATTAATATTGTCGTTAATATTTTTTTGTAAAATAAATCTAACACATTATAATACACGTGACAACTAGGATTTATGCACTTTGCGACGAATGAATGATCTATTTACGATATTCGATATAATCACACGATATACAAACACAATCAACAACACGTACTATAACAATACGACGTAATGGTACTCTAAAATATGCATGTAATGAGTCGTCAAGTATATATACATGAGTGAGTAACGGACTACCACGAAAATAAAGCACGACATTTCCAGTCGGCGAAGTTATCGAGCACAGCGTGCGGTACTTGGCGAGTTACGCGCGTGTAAGAGTTACAGTCAGAAAATGAGAAAAGAAAAAGTAACGAGTGGACCGACGGGGAAGCTTTTTCACTGTTGCATGAAAAGAGAAAAGGACAAAAAAGAAAAAGAAAAAGAAAAAGAAAATGAAAAAGAAAAAGAAAAAGAGAAAGGAAAAGAAACAAAACGGAGAAAGAAAAAAGGAGAAAATATTTCGACCGGTAGCGTTCGCATAAAACGTCGCAAATAATTTCAAAAAAGAAAAAAAAAAAGGAACAAAATAATATATTGAAATTAAAAACAAAACAAAATACACACGCACACGCACACACACATACACATGTATACGTATATCGAATAATCGTAGAATCGAGATATCAATCGAATATAATATGAAAAAATAAATAAAGAAGAAGAAGAAGAAGAAGAAGAAGACGAAGACGAAGAAAAACAACATAATCTTATTAATTACTATAATGACTACTCACTAACTCACCGGAATTTAATGATGAATTATCTGTACGTGCTTGTCCAGCAATAGCCACCACTGTCAGGAATGCCATAGTAAGTATACGAAAACGATCGGGATAATGTTTAATTCCCGTAAGACGTTTCACGTTAATACGTTCACCATTCATCGCGAACCTTTGTCCCTACCCTTACGTTCTTCACTGTTCATCGGCACCGTAGAAGAAGAGGGTGCGCGACCTTCATCCCGACTGAACTATCGTGCTCTGCCGAGAGCAACGAATACCCGCCGTGTTCGTTCGTCTCTCCTCCGTTCGCGCCTTTCCGTCCACCCCCACCATCACCATATCAACCCCTCTTCAACCCTCCGCTGACACTTTAGAACTCTTGATACGCGCAGCCGCGACAAAGTGAAAGAGAGAGAGAGAGAGAGAGAGAGAGTCCTTGCCGATTCTTGAGTTCTATCTTCTTCTTCTTTATTCTTCTTTCTGTCCCTTTCCCCCATCCCAACCTCCACCCTCCCTCTTCAATCCTTTTCCGACTACCATCATCACCATTCACCCCTTTTCCTTTTTCCCTCCCCTCCCCCATCCTTTCTCTACATTCCTCTTTGTGCTTCGTACCACCTCACTCGCTCTCTTCTCTCGTCTCTACTTTAATCTCTCGCACTTATCTCTTATCAATAGATGATGATTAATTATCGTAGGACTATTCTGTTCTCAGCTCTTGTCCGTCTGCGAATGCTTACTCTTACACCTGTGGAACTTACCCCTTTACTACCCTCCTAACCCGTACTAAATGTTTTTACTATTTTCTCAGGGATACGATATTTAAACTTTTGATTCCACGTTGAATGACATTACGACGAATTAATAAAACCTTTGCATTAAAGAGATTACATGATGTTTATTTATGATTTATCTGGGCAAGAAAGCTTCGTGAATCCTTTCAACAATTTTCAAAATGTCATTTACATGCATTGTTATATATGTCTCTTAGATAATCGTGACAATGGAATACGATGAAAGAATCAGTTCAAGTGAAGATGAGTTAGATTTTTCGTGTGGAGAACTAAAGATTTTAGGATGGAAATTTATGTAATGATTTTTCAAAGGTTTCGTCAAGATTTTGTTCATATTTACACAGAACAAATGCTTATTACGTAGAGGAATGCTGAAAAGTTATCAGTTTTCTTGTCTTGTTTCTTTCATGCAACAGTGAATAATTACATTTTAATGAATGTTGAATATTTCTGAACACGTTATCGAAATAATCGATGATCGGTTTTTCAATGAACGTTGCGTATTCCGCAAAAAAATATTTCAAATCATCATTCAAAGTTAATAGGAATACTTTTATTCATTAAAATAGGAAAACCATTTAAAACTAATTTCTCTAGTCATCGACGCTAGACCATCAATCATTGTTTCATTCGTATAATGATTCTTTTGATCCTCCTAGTCGCTTTACGACAAATTGGAAACACCTGTGGAGCGCATACTGAGTGAACTTTTAAAATTTACGTGCTTCGACTTCACAGTGATCAAGCAGAAATAACTTCATTAGTTTCGCAAGACTTTTACTGTATTCGCTAAAAAAAAATTAAAAACCATCAGCATGGATTATTTAAACAATCAATTTTAAGAAGAGGACTCTGTGTATGAATAAATATTTCATGTTGTGTGATATAGCAATTTATTAGGATAAAAAAAAAACATTTCCTTTCCTGTAAAAGTTACTTATAGAATAAAAATATCGTATCTTTATAAAATAGTAACATTTTTTTTCTTAGAACTAAGTATCTATACTGCAAAATCACCAAAATCGAAATAAGAATTGCAATCGGTAGAACTTAGAGAAGTATAATTTTACAAATGCATTGGTCGTAAAAAAGAAAAAAAAAAAGAAAACAAATATAAATTATGTGCGTTTACGCGTTTCAAACTTAACCAGTTGGTATCAACATCAAAAAAGACGTAGATTTCGATTGGACATATATGACCGCATAGCATTAAATCTCATTGAAGTTCGGAAACTAGTGGTTTAGTAGAAAATAGTAGAAGAGAATGGCCGACGTGGTTTATCGATCGTATTCCGCTATCGGAAATAATTTAACGCTACTGTCAGATTGTGATTAATAAGGCGCATTGTGAAATATGATCTCCACTCGCGGAATATTGGCTGAAAAGACAACGAACGAAAAGTCGTATTCGTTGATGGAGCACAACACATACTTCCGATAAAGAATCGTTTTAAATATGATTGATGCGACCGCGTAACGAGCCGAGATTCGAATCTCTTCTTTCTGTAACATTTTTTTCGCGTTATCGATATACACGTGAAACCGTCCGTGCGAGCGCATGCGTTTACCGGACGCGTGACAGGAATGTAAATTCTACGTAGGAAGAGGAGGAGGAGAAGGTAGGGGTTAGTTAAGGGGGTTAAAAGGGGGTTAAAAGGGGGCTTAAAAGGGGGTTGGGAAGAGTTACGTTGCTCTTCGATAATTTACCTAACAAATTCTGCGATGCACTTAATGACTGTGATTAGCTATCATCGAAGGGTTCCCGTGACCATAGTTATCGACGTCAACTTCAACGGATCTTCATTGACGTTTGGTATATCAAGTGGTAACCAAGTATTACTGCTACTACGAGTATTATTTTGTCGATCGTTTCGAGTAATAACGGATCGTATAACATTTTCTAACGAATCGTAAATACCATTTCTATCTAAAGAAAATAAATGCAATGAAAAAGAAAAAGAAAAATAGCCGATTTATATTAACTTTGTTTACTCGTTAATTATAGTTTATACTCTTCAACGATTTACAATTTGAAAATAATTGAAACTTTTATATTTTCCCTCCTTTCCCTCCCCATCCACCAAACAAAAGGAAGAAATCGGTTTATGTTTCTCATACTCGTAATCGTGTTTTATACAAGAACGCAGCGCGTTGAAAAGAGTGACGTTCCAAAGGGGTGGACTTGATATCACGATATTACAATATTGTGGGTACACGGATAAAAGAGCAGAAAGTGGATAGGTTGTACTCGCAGTTTCTTAGGTTGGAAGGCGTGTCCGTGAGACGGTTAGGCGCCAGAAGATACACTGCTATTGTAGCATCCAACTTCTGAGGACAGTGTTGCACCGGATCCGTCCTCTCCTTTCCTCTTTATCTTACCTTCTTTACTACCACCCTACCAGCTTTATTCTTCCCTTTCCCTCCCCTTTCTTATATCTTTTTTCCTTTTTCTTCTTCTTCCTTTTCTTCTTTGAAATAACGAACGACACCTTTACTACCGGTTGCAGTCCAACCTGCAATCCTGTTCTTCTTTTTCACGACTACGATGATGCTACTAAAAATCCGTTGGATAATAATCGCTTCTTCCCTATTTCTCTTTCTCTTCCCCACCCTTCCCTTCTACTCTCCTTATCCTACTCTTCGTGATATCAACGATCCTCGTGCACCTGTGGATTATGGACAAATTAAGCAACGAGATTACTTTTATTCCGAGTTTTCTTCATTTTCTTTTTATTTTTATTCTTCTTTTCTTCTTATTTTCTTAAGGATAACATTAGTAAAAATAGTCTACGTATTTAAAAATAAAATTGAAAACTTGCTTTAAGTCAAATATATAATAATTAATACGGGAATAATTTTTTGTTTTACACATTATACGTTGATAATGCGTTTCAATCTCAATAACACGTTAAATTAAATAAATTGATCTGAATTGTCGATCATATCGTGCTAAATAAAATACTATCGTATTTTTGATGGGGGAAAGAACAAAATGATGAAAAAATAAAAAGAAAAAAAAAAAAAAGAAAAAACAAGTATGAAATAATATCTAAGAGGCGCGATTTTTGTCTTATATTTATATGTTTCCGTCAATATTGGCCAGGCAGCTTTCTCGGTATCAGACATAACAGAGCTTTCATCCGGCCCGTGTTGGTCAATACTGGCTATATACCGAGTAGCGGGATAAAACAGAACCCGAAGCATTATGAGGGTACAAGAACTCATTTCAAGAAAAGACGTACCTATCTCTCTATCTATCTCGTTTTCTCACTCTCTCTCTCTCTCTCTCTCTCTCTCTCTCTCTCTCTC
>NW_014569563.1:714764-743616 GCF_001313835.1 Polistes canadensis | reverse complement strand
CTCTCTCTCTCTCTCTCTCTCTCTCTCTCATTGTTTCTCTATCTCTATCCAGCACTTTCTAGCTCACACAGCCGAATAAACCGCTATACTATCCGACAGAAAGTTGAGAAACTCAATAGAAGGAATAGTCCGTTCGTTTCTCTGCCTGGCTACGACATGCGTGAGAGGTGAACCAGATAACACGTTGAGTGCGCTTGAAAATTGTATCAATGTCAATTGTCTTTATATCATGCTACGGTTGAACCCCTCAAATTAGTTTAAATGAACAAAAAACACCCAATGTACGTTAAAGTACTTACCGCTGTTTTATCGTGCTCTATGAAAAATCTTATTACTCTAAAGATGTTCTATGATTTTCTTTTCTTCTTTTTTTTTTCAAAGTAAGTCTTTATAAAATAGATAATTTAGGACGATGTAAATGAGAAACTCGAAACAACTTCAATGTTCTCTCAACACACCACGATGTATATATACTTCTTGTGAAGTGGCAATCTCGGAGGTACTTTTGGGGGCTTCACCAAACGTGAAGAGCCGCAAGAAAAAATGAAATAGGTAAAATAAAGGTAAAGTTAAAAATGATGTTATAGATACCAGTCTTGCAAAGGCTTGTCTTACATCATATTCGAATGAAACAAAAGAATATAATATGTAATCGTAAACAATGAATCAAAAATACGAACACGTGAGTATATATTTTTAAACAATCTTAAATATAAGTATAGAGTGCATGAGATTATTAAAATAATGATTAATTAATCGAAAGAAATTTCTATTGTTGTTTAAAAGCTCAGAATTTATGATCTGTGCATCGTCCTCCTCGAAATTCACCTACAGACTGGCACGTTGTTCTCTATGAAAAGAATTTTTAGTAAATGTTGTTTATATGATATTCCGAACTTTGCGCATGTGTATAAAGGGAATAATGCAGCTAATAAATAAAATTTAAGATTATTACGTTCTGATTTTATCATTTTTATCATTTTTATGTAATTATTTTAACGCTCCTGCGCAGTGATGACTTCGAGGGTAAAATTTGAAAAAAATGACTTTCTAGTAAAATTTTCCTATAAATATTAGATTGTCCCATAAGTTTTTTCCGCAGTACGCTATGTATGACTTCGAGCCGGCTATATATGTAGACATGCAGGCTTATCTATTGTCCATTTATGGTATCGATTTCAGTAGTCTTACAGCTCTTTCAAAGTACATTTCATTGCTGACAAAGTCTCTTTTAAAATCTTTTTCTATGCATTTTAATATGGATATCCAAAAGAAGCATTTGCCGCATGCTATATTTCATTGCTTTGAAAAAGGATATATATAACACGATAAATAATTATCTTCCTGACAGAAACTACGTAAATAAGACAGAAGTAAAATCTAAACTCGATATCGCAATAACGAATTCCATATCAAGGAAAACCTAAAAGTATCCTTAAAAGTAGGGCGTTCCTCCATTAGAGGCTATAAATGCCCACAAAGATGATATCGATGTGTCCAGAGCTTTCCGAGTTTCCGTAGAAGTCGTCCTCTGGGAGAGGACGGAAGAAGCTCGTGATTGAACGGAAAACTCGAAGACGAAATACTACCTACACATACACACATCCACACACACATATATATATATAAACACACATACATGAAAGGTAGTATCAGTCCCTATCAGTAAACAAGTACATACGTTGGAGATGCGTGGAAAGGGTCTGCTTCGATCTACTTCGATGACAGGAAGAGCACTTTCTCTATATAGAGAATGTCGCATTCGCTTGACGATGCCTAGGATAGGCTAGCCACGATGGTAGATGTATGCCAGGTACCATATCACGAGCCACGGTACTTGCACCACCCTCTTTACCTTCGCCATAGCCCAACTCCTCTGTTTCTACTCCTCGACCTCCTCTTTCTCTCTCTCTCTCTCTCTCTCTTCCTCTACGACCACAAAGTTACATCCACGAAATTGCGTTTGTCAACAGTAGCTAATTGCCACCGGGAATGTTGTTCAACTACGAAGTGACGTATAATTAGAGGGGATGCTACCTTCGGGAATTGAATTATGAATTATTTAGTGCGCATAAACATTTCTCCATCTCTCTTTCTCTCTCTTTATGGGCCACTATGATATCCCACACCTACGTCACCGATTTAGATTCCGCGTTCTTCCCATTTCGATTTCGATTCCCGGAGCACGCGCGCTGATCTCCCCCGGTTATACCTTCCTTCCCAACCTTCCTGGGCGCACGTGCACGCAATTATTATTCGCCGCGGTAAACGCGACGGCAATGTTTAACGTATTCACGACGGTGCTATATGCTAAACATATATGATTACGTGTGGACTATGTATGTATATGGTAATACTTTGGCTTAAGTATCACGACGTTCAGGAAACGTCGTAGAGAATTATGTATGTCGATGATCTTGGTGTTCGTAATAATTCCCTTGCCATTAACATTCTCTCGCCAACCTTAGCCTAGCTTAATATTATCATCCTATCTCTTATAGTCATGGGAGAAAAATTTTCTTAAATATTTATTATTATATATGCGCGTTATCGTCAATAATTTGCCCTAATTGAAACATATCGTAAACGTTAATATTAACGTGGGTATAGTACAGGATTTTTTATTTATCGATAACTTCTGATCAAAAATTTATTTATTAGTATTAAAACAACAAAATATTTCATATATATATATATATATTTGATACCCCAAACATTAATTTAGTTCTAGCATTTTGAGGCATCCAATCCTTCAATATCCAACAATCTTGTTTTCGAGTTCCCCGCAACTATTTACTTCACTAAATCAATGTAATTCGAAGGATCATTGAACCGAAACAAAGATCTCATTCGAATCAGTAAACAATTAACAATTCATTGATTTTATTCTATCCACATAGAGTCTGCAAAGTTTAATTATCGTTTATTTTTATTCCCATCATTGTAAAAAAAAAAACTCAACCTCGTTGCGATAATTATCTGTACTACAAATTTTCGAAGAGTTTTTACTCGCGAACTCGCGATTTCATTTAATATTACGAATAAATCAATTTCCAATGAAATATTTGCAGAATAGAAAATGTAAACGTTAATAAATAATTCGAGCCTCAACACATATTGCTCATTTTATAATTGATATTACATATTACCTTTTTATTTCGTTGATAACAAAACGCGATACCTTCTTCTTACGTCATTTCGTAAACGACAAGAAGTACCAATCATGAGCTCGGAAAACGCACTTTCCTTTTTCTCAACTCTCTTTTCATTTCACGCTTTCACTCTTTCACTCCCTCTCTCTCTCTCTCTTTTTTCGCGTACACACACACAGATACTCACACGTGTTCACGTTTCATTACTCTCTCCATTCTTTTATCTGTATTCTTCACTCTCTCTCTCTCGCTCTCTCTCTCTCTCTCTCTCTCTCTCTCTCTCTCTCTCTTTCCCTCTCCTATGACTTTCTTCTCTGACTTTTGCAGTATATACGCGATCTAGTGGTTAAGTTGAGTGGGTGACATAACGAGGTTAGCAAGGAATGCAAGGACAGGCTTTCAACGGAGTACTATCTATAGCGATAACTACATCCTCTCTCACCCCTCCCCCTTCACACAGCTATCACCATCTTCCTCATTCTCGTTCTCGTCCTAGTAGTCCACGTCCTCGTCGTCCTCGTCCTCGTTCTCGTCCTCGTCCTCATCCTCGTCGTTGTCGTTGTCGTTGAACGTCGAGGGTGGTAACAGCACCCTTCTAGAGCGTGTTTCACCACGACTTCAACCGTTTTAGTTTTAGCAGCCTCCTGTAGTCTCTTCCAACCCTTCTCCCCCTTCATCTCTCTCTCTCTCTCTCTCTCTTTCTCTCTTTCTCTTACTCTCCTATAGTAGTAGTACCGCTTGCCTTGGTGGTGCAACGACCTGACCTACGATACTATCTACTCACGCGAGTATCCACAACGCACGTATACCTAGTTCTTCCTTTTCCATTCTCTTTCTGTCCCCCTCTCATTCCCTAATATATACGAGAATGCGTAAGCTAGCTTTTATATATCGTTGATGAAATACCATGAGCATCGCGAATATTCCTTATTCCTAATTCCGACATGCTGAGGTCTTTATTTTTATCTGTTAAAAGCAATCAGGTGGATTATCTCAACGTTGATATGAATTAAGAGAATAATTATTTCATAAATTCTAAAAACAAAATGTTGTCTATTTTTATTTCTCTTAGTATTTTTTTTAATTTAGTCCAATAGCCGAATATTATTCTTTTGATATTTAAAAATTTTATAAATATGTTAATACTGGAAATATAATATTCATCAAATGTTTAATAAGACAATATGAGATATCCGATTTCTTGAAGTGCGTGCTTTATTTGTTAGAACTAAATAGCCAAACGCATATACTGGTTGCAATATCCGGACTAGTGGTACAACCGGATGGAAAATGATTCTACGTTGAAAAATAAGTCAAAAAGAGAAAAAAAAAGAAGATTTATATACACGAAGTTTTCTATGTTAATAGTAACATATATATATATATATTCAGGTTTACACGTAGAATCACTCTTGTCCGGTTGGATCACTCTTCCAAATACACCCTGTATATTTTACGTAACATTAAAGTTTGAACACATTTATACTGTTCTCTGTATTTTATCACAACACCGAGTCCGGTTTAACAGCATCGAGTGAAAATAACGCGGATTATCGAGACTGGCTGAGCGCTTATTCGTCCATCGTCCAACGTTATCGGCTCTAAAATTTTTCTACTTGACTTTCTCTCACTCTCTCTCTCTCTCTCTCTCTCTCTCTCTCTCTCTCTCTCTCTCTCTCATTCTCTCTCACTCTTATGACTCTTTTGAACGAGTTGTCACTCATAAAAAACTGAAGGATGACGAGCATACAAACACGAACACGAACACGAACACGTACACTATAGAATTGTCGATGTAACGGCACTCTCTTAAAGCTCGAAGAGAAACGTGATGCTGCTCTTTTCCACCCTCGTTTCGTTTTGAAGAATAAGGTTGAATGACTACAGACGGTACTTTACGAACAAGAAGTCATTTAAACCATTATGACTACTTCACTCTGATAGGAAAGTCAAATGCAGTCCTATACCGTTTTTCATCCTGTAGATACCTATCCACAACCCTTACCACAATGGTCGCTTCTGTTGGTACTGTTGCAACACAGTTGACACGACTTTTCCACTTGTACATCATCTCTCAACTTCTATTCTCTATATAATACTTAACCGAATCAAAAGGGACTTTTCTCGTTTAACTTTCAATCCGCGCGTTACGAGGGTTGTTAAAATAATAAAAGGGCTAAAGAACTCGAAAGAGGATACAATATTCATTCGATTCAATCAAATATTTTTAAATTGATATGCATTTTAACAAAAAAATGATTATATTATTATTTAATTTTTCCTGTTAAATTCGTGACTCGATGATTGATCGATCGTTCGTTCAATCTTATTCCATATACATATATATATTTCTCAAGAAGGTAATTACAATTATTTCTGTGTAATCCATTTTATAGGAAAGCGACGAACGGCGTCGGTTCCGTGGAAATGTTTACAGAATTGCTGATCGCAAACACATAAAATAACATGACGCGTCCATGCATCCTCAACCGCTGCAGGATAACCGCTGGTCTGCAGGATAGCCGAGCCAACGCGAGGCTATAGTTTTGTTTATTTCATTTTGTTTGTCGAACGGTCCGATGCCACCAATTTCGAGACCCAATATCACCGTTAATATTGATCCGCGTAGTAGAGTAAAACAGAAATGGCGATACTCAGCAACGCTAGCGCGAGTACAATTATATCTATCACTGTGTGGATTGTGTATACAGGAAACGAAAGGAGACAGGAATAGGAAGAGTGTGTGTATGTGTGAGAGAGAGAGAACGGTGGGGAGGATTGAGGCAAAATTTCGAGTAGGTACATTCACAAAACAGACATTAATCTAGGTAGGTAAATCTGCGAAGGACGTATTGCTTTCAAACAAGAGAAATAGAATTATTATTATCTGCGAAAGATATGTGCTGGCCTATCCCCGTTATTCCTGACTTTCCCTATTTAACTCGATTAACATGTTATACACGTTGATAGTAGAAGACAGAAGAAGGGATTTATTAAATCCGAATTCAAACGATGTTAGTACTCACTTTCCAAGATAAATATAAAAAAGATGATAGTATCTCCCGAACACTTTTCTTTCTTGCATCTTCTTGCATCTTACGAGTATATTACTAGATCTATACGGTTTTTTATAATTCATGAATGCGATTTCAAACAGAGAAAAAACTGTCAATGTAATATTTTCGATATAGCAACAATTAAGAATTTATTTGCATTTTTATCGTTGTAAAAATCTAAGAAATAATTTAAGTTGCGATGCAATGTGTTGGTGAAGGGATAGCCACCTGTAGGAGGGTCTATGTTATATATAGCTCATTATTAATAGTAAAACTGTAATATTTTTATATCACTATAAACGCGGACAGTGTTTCGTTATTTTTGTTATCTTCGATAAACGAAATAAATAATATTTCAATGACGCTCGAATAAATTTTTACCGATGATCCGAATAGTGCGAGTTATGAGCATTGCTCGGAATAGAATAAAATTTAACAATACTCGCTACTCTGAAATATTGTCTGGAAGTAAATTCTATAGCTATTCTTTGTAAAGTTTACAGATTTGAAGCTTGAAACAAAAAGCTTTTTCACGATTGTTTTAATAGTGACGCGGAACGATAGAGTATGGGAGGTCAGCAATGGCGACAGCAATGTTTGTGAAAAAAGGATAAAGAGTGGAAAAAGGATAGAAGGGATGGAATCTCTGCGATAACGCATGGTTGGTTTACGAATGGTAGAAATGTGTAGAAGCACGAAGAGTCTTCAATCAATACATTTTGAAAAATGAAAAGAATGAGAAATCCATGGTCTCATAGATTATTATTCAATGAAAGAAGAATTGCACATATCATACAAAGGGTGATTCATTCAACGTAAATAAATGGAAGTAATATGGAAAAAATTTTTAAATAATAATAATAAAATTATTAATACACACACACACACACACACACGCGCGCGTAAAATGAAATTTTCATTTTACACAATCTCTCATTTAAAAAGAGAAAAAAATATTAATATATAATATTATATAAAAAAATTCTCAACTACTTTAACAAACGTACGTCAAGCGGAAAAACGGTTTAAATCTTTATCTTCTGAAAAAAACAAAAAAATGAACGATTCATCCTTCAGCTCTAAATGCATTTTATTCTGTTAAACCACAATGGTGGTTTATTACAGGAAAAATATTAATTACAAAAATTGTTATAATAATTCATGAATGCGATTTCAAACGAACATTTCCCTATTATTTACTCATATAAATTCATTAATAATTTTCATTAATCGTATAAATAACGAAGTATTTGTTGGAATATTAATAAAATGATTCACCGTGTATATCGAATATATATTTTATATAAAGCAACGGGCGACAGTCCAAAAAGTGATTCATCTTTCTGAACTGCCATACAAGGAATGATGAACAAAGGGACGATCAAAAGCTTGGAAATACACTGAACGAGCTCGTCCATAACGTTTTTGAACATAGTCTATGATGCGTTACCTGCCGCTAATTTCTCTCTTTTTTCCTCGTAATATTTCACTACGAGTACTTTGAACAAAAAGAAAATTAAAAGGAGAAAGATAGCGGGACAGTAAAGAACAAGTTTTCGCATGCGTGAAACGAAGATAGAGATAGATGAAACAAGGAAGGAAGGAAGGAAGGAAGGAAGGAAGGAAGGAAGAGATGGTGAACAAATAAAAATTAAAAAAAAAAAAAATCGATACTCTCGAATATATATTGCATTTCTGACCAGCCGATTTTCCGACGAACTGGCAGAAAAATCGATGAAGTGGTAATCGTTTCCATTGTTTTCGATTAAACGAGTCACTACGAAGAATTAAACCATTTTTTCCCATACGATTGTATCCGATTGATCTCGAATTCTTCGTTAAAAAATTTAACGAAGCTGATAACGAGAAAAAAAGCGTCAACTGCTACTTATTACAATGGGATCAATCCCTTTTTCCGCGTATTACATCATGAAAATCGATGAGGAAAAATTAGAGAAACGGTTTGTCTCGCGTCAGATTTTTTTTTTTTTTTTTTTTTTTTTTTTTTTTTTTTTTTTTTTTTAAAGAAATCGCTAAAATCCGTCTTTCCTCTTTTCCATCGAAAACCGTTCGAACTTATCCTTCTTCCTTTCTAACGCATTTAGTCACTTCAAACGATGATAAATCATTCAGCCGAGGTTTTATCTCCGTGCTTGATACTCTCAATGACTACTACGAATTTCGTCGTTAAGTAGAATGAAAGAAAGAACAAAAAAATAGTTTCATGATCATTACCATAAGCAACGTGATTGCAAGATGTAATAAAATTATTGCAAACAAATAATAATAGAAAAGGGAAATAGTTTGTACGATAAATTTATTCGAGGTGAAATTCAACAAATTTTATTAAATTTAGCACGTTAAAAAGAGCAGATGTATTTATTAATAATCGCTATCATGCAAATGTGTTTTCTCGTACTATAAAATGTACACCTGAATAAATATATATGTGAAATTGATATTTGAAAAACAGGAAATACTGTATAAACCCATTCGGACTCGCAAAGCAGTTCCCCACCGTCCTCTTCTCATCGAAAATCATCGTCTACCATGATCTGTGAATATTAACTAAACATTTCTGAAAAGCACGTATAGCATCCTACGCCTGCGTTTGATGTGCCCCTTCTGTTGTGAAGCTTTTATATAGAGTTACGTTCATAACCACCTACTTGCGGCTTCGGTCTAATGAATTGCGATTAGATTCAACAGTATTCCCGCATGAGAGAAATAACGTGAAATAAGAGGCTATTACCTAACCGAAATGATATATATGTGTGTGTGTGTGTGTGTGTGCCGTGCTACTCTTGACTGTAAGTAAAAAGAAATAATGCAGAGAGAAAGTAAGAAATACTTGAATTTGTAATAAGAAGAAATATCACATAAAAATGCGAGAACACATTCCAAAGATTATGTTAAAAATTGTCTCTGATGATTTATTAGATACATACGAATCTTTCCGATGAGATGCAAAAAGTTACGCTTAAAATACTATAGGGATGATAGTTTGTCTCTTTTGTTATCATATATCAATAACGAATCGATTTGTTTTATCGACAAAAAAAAAAAAAAAAAGAAAAAGGAGCTAGATTCTACGAAGCATATTTTTTATACACAGATTTATAGCATCCATTCAACGTGTAAATAACCAACGAATTATTTTACTTTCCATATTAAAACTCAACGAAACGTGAATCATTCATATGATTGTTTGTCGGCCAACAAACATGTCTAACGATAATTTAATTTTCACGGTTTAATGCCAAACTCGTTTTTGAATTTAAATTAACGATCAACCGAATGAATGTAACTACAACCGAAAATCGATACACGGAAAATCCTTGAAGAAGAAAAAAATCGTTACAAATTTTCTATTAGCAAAGTTTTAAATTAATTTGATAATAATATAATATATTAACGTTTATCTATAATGTTCTATTATTTACGGTCATAATAACGTTCGATTGGGGTCAAAAAGAAAAGAAAAGAAAAAAATAGAAACGCAGAGTACAAAATAACGAACGTATCGGGCTGGATCACGTGCATGCTGTACACGCAGTATTAATGCACCATGATGTGATAAGCACCGGAAACTGAGAGCAAAGGAAGAAAAGCGGACCCGGAAACTGGTACGCGTGCAAGTGGACCAACATGAATAATGCATAACGGCACGAGAGACAGCTCGGCTGCGTACAAAATCGGAAAAGCTATATGGTCGACAAAAGCGAATGGACTCTTCCTTCTCTGTCTTTTTCCTCTCCTCTTGTTTCCATTTCTTTTTATATATATATATATATAGATGTAATTTTACATATACATGTATACAGGATGTCTCATATAAAGTTTTACGCTTAATTATTCGTTTATCGTAATTGAAAATTTATCAATCTCGAAATAAAATGAAATTTTCTTTGTAGGATTTAAAAAAAAAAACAAAGAAAAAAAATAGTAAATAGCTGTAGAAATAATTGAATGTAAGATTCCGTATGGGACACCCTGTATATCTATATGTGTATTTATCTCGTTCCCTTTCTCTGCCATTTCCTCTACCCAAAAAAGTTCGTTTCTTTTTTCTCGGCGCTGATGTCTGTCCGGACCTCTAATTGCATCTCGAGAATTCAAGGGAGTAAAAATGGTATAATGATACTTGACGTTTTGGTCCTCGTTTTCGAGAGCATTCACTTCATCATCATCTCCCTTTGGCACGCACTAGCTATAGCAAGGCTCCTTGGCAAAGCTTTGCGGAAAGTCAAGTTCGAAGATCTTATTTACATATATATACATGTACATGTATATATATATATGGCTATCTTGCGATGGTATTTGCCATAATTAATCCGGACCTCACGAGTTTCGTTCATTCACGTACGAACGAAACTTCCAAGTCTAATTATCTTCTTTGCCTCTAAAATAACACGTGTCTTTTGTTATACGACATCATGGAACCACCATTTCCCAGAGAGTTTTGCTCACATGATCCGAGTTGTATCGACTTTTAACTAGTTTGATTGTTAAAACGTTAAACTATTTACCATAAAATACACATCTTTAAATCGTTATAGTTTTTTCCTTCTGGATGTTTTTAACTTTAAAGAATTTAAATGTTAAATTTTATGCAAAACTTTTCTCATAAACAAAAACAAATACCTATCAAGAAGTAGGACAATTTAAATATCATGAAATTTTCAATCGCAATCATTTCGTTAAAAGAAAATATGTATCAGTAAAAAAGAATTCTCTAATGTTCTATAAAATTATAATAACAATAATTTATAATTTGAAACTTTCGCTTTATAAATAAGATCTGAAATAACATAGGAATAATATATTATACTAATCAACTCTTTTATTCCTTTTCGTTAAATAATATATGTTCTTTTCCTTGATTTAATAAATGTTACGTGTACACGACGATCGGGTTATACCGGTTTAATTTCGCATTTATTAAGGATTCCCACAAATGGCATAATCATATGTATTCGTCACTTGTGACGATAATTAATTTCAAGATATCAGAAATGATCTATCAATAATCGTTGTTTATTTCATTACTTATATTATATTATATGAATTTTCAATTATAGAAAAAAGAAAAGAAAAGAGAAAATCGAATGGTTCTTCACCGACTTTATGCTTTTCCGCTAGAAATTGTAACCTCTCTTCCCATCTACTACTACTCATGCGAAATAACGTATAAGAAGTCATCCAAAAAATTCACCGTAGTTGAAAAGATAAGAACTTATTCCTGACGTAAATATACATATACATATATACTTTTTTGATGGTAACTCCCAACGCCTATGTGCATCCCAGTTTATTACAAACTACTACTATTACTATTACACGTACGAATCCAAACGTGACGCAATTGCAATACTTCTTACGAGGAAATAGTCTTGGGGTCATAGTATATTGCAGATAAGACGGTAGCCTGTTATTCCCCGATTTCGTTGCTCCCTTCTTCTTCAATATTTGATCTTCTCAATCTTTTATCTCTCTCTCACGCTCAATTATATAGGCACGGGATTGTACATGCATTCATTTATTAATGAATTCGCTTGGATTTATATACAATATATATAAACGTATTCATCCTATCTGTTTTATAGTACAATTGCGAGTCCGTGGAAGATAGAAGTAAGCATGTTCTTTTCATTTATATTTCTCTTTTTCTTCGAGACACAGGGACATTTTGTATGAAAAAATTAGACGTTAATTATATCTCTCGAGAGATATTATTGTTAAAATTTTATCTATAACTTTTCGTAATAAAAATTGTACAATATATCGTTGAAAAAAAAAAATAAAGAAACAATGTTATTATATTTCTATGATGATTATAATAATAATCATGATCATTATATTATTGTAAAAAAAAAAAAAAACTAATGATGCAATTTATATATTAACAATAAAAACTACAATAAATAATTAAAACTAGTATTATGTAAATGTTATACTATATATCAAAAGTTGAAACTAATTTTATTTTTAACTCTGCCAACTTATGATCTTCATCTTCCTTTTATAGATCACTAGCCAAGATGAAACTAACAAACTTTCTCGTGATCTTGATGGTTGTAATACTGGCAGTTTGTGCACATGCTGCTCCAAAGAGTCGTGGGCTCCCTCAGTTCCCTGGCTATGGAACATTCAATCCCAAAGGCAAACTGCCTGTGCCATTTCCAAAAGTAAGTCGATCGATAAATTCAACTTTAATCGCAGAAACTAACGAAAAAATACTGATCTTTCGGCAAAAGTGTTATTCGCGTTATTTAATATTTTTGAAAAATTATTTCTGAATTTAACTTTTATTTTTTATCTTTTGTTACAGCACTTCGTTACAGACTGATTTAAAACAAATATCATAACGCAACAAGACACCGCGTTAAATAACACTGACTTTTATTCTCCATTTGTATGTAACATCACGGTAAATAGAATAGAAAGCATAAAATATTATAAATATTTCAAATGGTTGTCGTATTTATTTTAAATCGCATAATATAGTACCCCTGAAATATTTTTCACTGTCACGTCCACGACGTTTCAATTTTCTAGTATTATAGTGATATGTTTTTAAATTCATGCAATACAATCAAAATTCTGGAGGTTACTTAAATCGCTTAAGGCGATGAAAACTCGAAGAAAATTGTGTGTGTGTGTGTGTCTGTCTGCAGAATTTAATTCAAATGACATTTATCTTTCGCAATCTATTTCAATCACAGTATCTTCAGTCAAACGTAAAACTACGATGGAATATAAAAAGAAAAAAGAAAAAGCATCGTAGGGGTGACTCCTATAAGATGTAAGCCATGTTAATGGAAAACGACTTTTTCTCTTAAAGTCTCTTACCGATAATGCAACTTTTACCGCATTTATTTTGTTCAAAGATAACGAATAATGGCTGGTAAATAAAATCAATATAAAACAAAAAAAAGATAATAACAGAGAAAGTAATTTCTAAAAACCTGATATTTTTCTTTTGTTCCCCTTTTTCATTTTCTACGTAATACCTTTAATTATCTTTCAAAAGGGAATGATAAATCGAAATTCCATTTTCGCATTATATTTTTTACTTAAGCTTTATACATTACGCATTTATATGTATGTATATGTAACTAGCCAATATGCGGTTTCACCCAACATTTCGTGCAGCCTTTGCAAAATACTGTTCCCAAAATTGCAAAACCGTTCGCATTTTAGCATTTTACTCGTGATAAGTACGACGCGTGTTCAATATATTATTCAAATCGTCAATGGTCATGAAATATTTAAATAACAAATATTGATTTCTTATAAATACGATGTCAGGATTTTGAAGGGACGAATATAAAAAGTAATACTTCAATCGTGACAAATTAAAAGGATAATTTTTTTTATACTCGTCCATGATATTTTTATATAAATGTATACTTTTGAGAAAAAATAAAATACAATCTTAAAAGGTTAGTACCTGTAAGTAAAGATATCGAATTGACTGGTGACCAGTGTGGAAAGAAAATTTTAGCTGGTATGTGAAATACACCGTAGAGACGATTCTGAGTCGTTTACTCGGCGATACGGAAAAGTTGAATAGCATCTGGCGAGAAAGCAAAGATATTTTTCTGAAATTGGTTCTCCGTTTTCATTGATTGCCCAAAGTCACTTATGGATTTAACATTTTTTGGCACAACTCAGAGAAAACGGAATTCACAAATTTTCTTCGCGAACAGTGCAACAATTCGATTTAAGAAAACTCACTCGTGAAACATAGGAAATGTGAAATAGAACTAATCGACCGGAATTATTGTTTCATTCTCGAACACGACGCATTTTGAAAAATGATACTAGTTGTTCAAGACTCTAACGCTCAAAACATGCTTTGCGATTACTGATGTTCGTTCTCGACAGTTAGTTAAAAAACATTCTAGTCCGATAGAAAAAAAAAAGAAAAAATAATATTAATCAAATTTTGTACTTTTATCGTGACCATTAATCTAACGTCAGAGTATTTTAATTTGTACGCGACGTAAAAAGAAATAAATGATTAAATAAACGATTCTTAATTTTAGTTTTAATTCAACTACACGGAAATTTTGTATTTCATTCAAATTATACTGTGTCCAATCTTGTTTATTCATATTTTATATACTTCCAAGTTCATCTAATTTCCAACTATAGAGAAGTGTGTGCATGTATGTGTGTACGTGTATGTGAAAAAAAACCCATGAACATTTAAAGACAGGGGGAGCGATGGAGCGTGCGAAACTCGTGATTGCTCATCCCAGCCGTTCTCGTGAAGATATTTTATAGCACGCTTGGGTAGTAATGAAGCTGTTTACATGCGTTTAAGAAAGCATCTCATCGAGAGCCAGATAATTAGAATACCCTTGCTTACGTACGCGATAGGCATTATTAGAGGTACCTAAATGCAACTCTCTGCTTGCCCGTTCGAACAATGTATCGTATTCTTTACTTTCATTATTATCGCTTAAAATGCACATATACTGAGTTAATTAACTCTATTAACATATAAAGAAAGTTTATTTAAAACATAATTTTAACGTTGTAGAAAAAAATAAAATATTCGTTAACTTTCTTCCCGTTGTGATATATATTAGGAAAAAAATAGAGATGAAAAAAAAATATAACTCCAAAATAATACCTATTCTATTCGACCGCGGATATAATTTTGATATCATTAATTTTACGCTTCAATGAAATAATATAAAAAATTTTTGAATAATGTTATCGCTATACGCCAAAAAATAATATGACAAAAATATCACGCACCGTCGAACTCATTAACGTGTTTACATGTTTCAAAATTAAATCATTATTTTATTTTTATTTTTGTTTTAAATACATGATGCAAAAAATAAAAAAAAAATACAAAAGAAATGTATTTTGATTAACACGATATGTAATCTCTAGTTCTCATAAATCTGATAAATCTGTGAATTCATGTAAAATGTAGAGAAATAGGTAGACGATTGAATCGCATAAGCTCACGCAGCGATACAAGCTCAAAATGTATAGAATTGGATACATCTGTTTGGAACACGTCGTGGAAATGGTCGGTGATTGCATTGAACTGTTAAACGATATGTTCCTCTGATAAACGTTTTTTAGTTCAGTTAATGTGTCGTTAACCGAAAGACTACAAATCGAGCATTGCTGAAGTAACTGACGTGCGATTAATTAAAGTAAATATTCCGTGCGAGTTTTCGAAATTGAGATTTATTTTATATCAGACTAATATTTAAAGCTCGATCACGAACACGACAACGATCGATCGTAATTAAAATAGTTATTTTATTATGCACAAACAACAAACATCTTTATTTATGAGTAAAGATGCACTATAATCGGTTCTTTGATTATTAATCAATAAATAAACAAAATTGTTCCCATATAAATTATAATAATTTAATATTTTATTAATAACATACACTAAATTAATATTAATATTAATAACAATATCCCCTTCTGAGGTATAATCAATATATTTTCTTTCCTCTCATAGATGGTCATTTTCTTTCAATCCTTCTGTTTTTAAAGTATATCAAGATTTTTTAAAATCTGGGTACACCCCACGGACCCGGAGGTAGACGCGGATTAAACGGTCCAGTTCCTGGGAAAGTAGGAAAAGTAGGAAGATTAGGGTGTCCCGGTCTCGGATTGATCGGTGGTGGTCTGTACGACATGACAGACATTATTGTCATTAAAACGGCTACAATCAAAAGAACCAACTTCATCTTGATTTATCAATTTGTGTTCTATCCACGAGGAGAAGTGTTCCCAATGATCAAACTGCAAAATATAATATAATGTCATTATCGTAAAATATCCTAACGAAACAATGTTAATCCTTAATTCTTTATTGTCCTCTGCCAATTACAGTTTACAAACGAATTTTAATTAGATACATAACATCATTATAACGAACTAATCGTATTAATTAAATGTTCACAATACTGTTAGTATCTCGGTATATTATACTCCTTTTACGCATATTAACGTTATCGAAGCACGATAATTTAAATTGTATATGACTAAATTTCATTTAACACGCAAATTATTGCTCGCATACCGTGTTAATTCACCTTACCCCATCACCCCTCCCATAACACACAAAAACCTTTTATATACTCGATACTACTATTCTACCCTATTATTAAACGAAATCGCAAACGATGAAAGATCTAAAGAGATTGTTTTCTTTTACGCTTTATATAAATATAATAGAATAACAAAAAAAAAAAAGGTTACTTCGTGATAAAGGTAATAATTAATTGCCCTTACCTTGGCACTCCGTTGAGAGTCAGAGAATTATGTTTCCGGATACGACAAGTCTCGCTTATATATACAACACTAGCTTGCCAGTGTGCGGCGATCCGAAGAATGCAAGGCAGAAAAAGAAAGAGAGAGGGAAAGACATATATATATATATATATATATATATACAAAACAAAGATAAAAGAAGAAAAAGGGAGAAATAAAAGAGAGCAGTAGAGAACGAAAGAAGGAAAAGAGAGAAAAAGATAAATAAAAGAGAGAAAAGAGAGATATATGGTATATATATATATATATATATGTTTATATTACATAGAAGCATTGTATGCGTAAGATCGAATCAACGAGGCGCGGGAAGAACCGCATCTTATCAACCTAGCTGCCCTGGCTGTTGACACTTCACGCATAAATTACAAAGATTTGTATATGTTACGAAAAAGCTTGTACGATGATACACACAAACGCGTTAAAAAAATAAGTGTTCAGCAAACACTCGTGTATTCGACTTCATCGCGTTAATGTAAATGTGTATGTGTGTATATATGTGTTTATGCATTTTATGCACGGGGAAGAACATAGCATAGACCCGATGATTGTATGAAACTTTGAAACGATGGATTTCCCCTCCGATAAAATGTCTTTTTTTATTATCAGAATAAATGATTACTCTATAACCCTGGTGGGAAAAACATTAAAGAAGACAAAAGAAAAAGAGACAGTAGACTGCAGGTACACTGCATCATCGAGCAAAATCAAAGTATACTCGGTACCACAAAATTAATTGCCAAATATTGTTGACTTGTATTCTGTTCTGTTCTGTTCTGTTCTGTTCTGTTCTGTTCTGTTCTGTTCTGTTCTCGTGTTTTTTAAAAATCGTCCTATCAAATATTATAATAAAACGTTTATGAAAATATTGTTATTATCTTGAAAAATAATTCGTCATTTGAAACATGTAAAATTTGCATGGCAGTAACATGATAACTATGAACGTCAAGAAAATTGATTAATTGAAAAATATTGTATCGAATGTTAAGTTGAAAAGCACAATCTAAAATAAATATTTCGGGACAATGGTAAACGAAATTATCGATTATTTTGTATCGATCTCATACATGAAAAATATAACGAAAATAGTAACGCATTCATAAATTTCTCTTATACCTTTAAAGTTAAAAGAAAGACATGATGAAATATTACTCATGCTAATGAGATCAGCGTTCACACCTATTTACCGAATGCAGTACGGTTACGGACATACATATATAATTATAATAGGTACGTATTTTTTCATTTTTGTTCAACTACCGTGAGGAAATATTAATACGGAACGAATGTCACAAAATTCAATGAAACTTTAACCAGGCGGAATATAAGAATTCAACGAGGTAATAACAAAATGACCGACAACGGGTTTTAAACGCATCGTTCTTCCGCTCTTCTCGGTAGCAGAATAATTGGCGCAAAAATTACTGCAATATACACCTCGGTAGCTTGCAATAGTAGGAAACCATCGTTTGCATATTTCTGGGTATTTTCAACAAAGGCTGCTGTTTCAAAAGTTGAAATTATTATGTACGGTTAATAAAATACTTCAAATTGTCTGTGATAAACATAATTAGACATTTTGTATACCTATATCTATATCTATATATATCTACACACATGTATATATTACTCGAGTAAACGTGCACACATTTTCAGGTCCTAGTTAAACCCTTAAAACGTATTTCCGGTAATTGTATTTGCTTTTTACAGACAATTAACAGAACCACAAATTGTTTCTTTCATTCGCTTTATCTCTCTTTTTCTATATTTCTATTTCTTTCATTCTCTTTCTTTTTTCGCAAAGAGAAAGAAGAAGAGAGCCCTTGGCGTTTAATACGATCGAACTCAGACCCAACATCAAAATAAAACCACGACGAATTTTACCTCCATCACGTTAACGTTCCTTCCTCCATCTTCCATCCTTGAGACCATTTATTTTGATCGTAACCAATGTCGTTGCACAGTTCTCAAAGTAACGCGGACTATTTCCGCCGGAATGCTAAGCTTCCCTCTTCTTTCTTTCTCTATCTCACTTCATCCTACTCAGTCTTTTCACATTGGGTGAAAATCATTACACTTTCAAATGCAGAATTTACAACCGTGAAGACCGAGCGATGTTTTACGTTCTCCGACATATTGCAAACATACAGATGCATACATATCGGATAGATCGTTTCGTCTATTTATTTGGCACGATTTAGAAAACAGGAAGCTTCAGTGTACGTATATTTTACATCTCCGTGAGATTCAAAGATTTTTTTTTATTATCATTTACCGTAAAGAGTTACATTTAAACACGACAATATCCATAAATCAAGAACGAAATATAAAGAAACGGTAAATAATACTCCGCAATCAGTTACGCTCATTTAGCAATTATCATTTATTCATATTCTCACACGAATATCATGAAAAATCTCGTAATTAAGCTTTGAAGTTAAAATATGATTCTGAATTTCATCGACACATTGGTTGATTATGAATAAAATTACCAATATATATATAATTATTTATTACTTATACTGTGTTGTTACTATTATTATTATTATTATTATTATTATTATTATTATAATCATCAAAAATATAAAAAATCTATCGACATAAAGCCAAATAAAAATATTCCTTTTAAATAAGCTCTCGTTTGAGTTTGGTACTTCCACTATCGAAAAGAAGAAAGCAAAGAGACACGAACGTACACATCCCCATATACACACACACATATCTACGCGCATATAAACTTCATAGACTCATAGACTAGATATCGTAGTATTCGATTCAGAGGACTTTTCCTTCTTTCGATTCTCCTCTTCTTCTCTTGCATTACGAATTCTGAGGCAGCACGAGAGAACGATAGTACGTTCCACAACTTGCGGATAATCCCGTCTCCACAGATACAAACGCGCGTGCGCGCGCCCACACCTATACACATGCTTATGTACATACTGACATATATGAACACAGCTTAAATCGCGAATTAACTACCACAGCGATTTTATAAAGCAGAGCTCGGCTGGCTCTCCACTTTCTGCAAGTTTCCGAAGCGCGCACCTGTCCCGAGGGGTAGTCGCTTGCTTCGGGCAGGATAATATGGCGTTCCCATTATCGAGAAAACACAGTTTCATGGGAGAACGTTTTCACAGAGAGATAAGAATCGACTCTTAGTTTTTGCAAAAAGAAAAGTCGAACGGGAAGTGTGCGAAGCTAGAAAAAAAAAAAATAAATAAAAAATAAATGAAAGAAACCAAAGAGAAGAAGTGGACAAACCTTTTGTAATTATGAACTAGTCAAATGAACAATAGTATGTTAATGATCTACATATGTAAAATATTCACGAAAAACTAAAGTAGTATATAACAGACTCGGGGACATGTGTTTTGTTTTTTTTTTGTTATTTCGAACGAGTAATCCATGCGTTTTATTAACCATACTCACGTTGCTTGACTTTAGTGATCTGACGGAAACTAATGATTCAATCGTTGCTAGATCATTGATTGAATATGAAAAATATTCGTCTAAATAAATAAAATTTCAAAAAAACAGATCGGTTAAAGAGTTGACAGAGGAAAAGAAAATGTGCAGATAGTAAGGACAGAGGAATATTCTATAAAATGAGAGGAAAGGGTTGAAAAGGGTGGACAGAGCGACTCCCTCGAGAGCTTGCACTGCTCTTGCACGTTACACAACGTAGGTAGTATTCGACTACGTCTTCACCTAGGGCGCGATCTATCGCACCATTGATCGCTACTCTATTATCGGGATAGTAATGCCGTAACCCCCAGTACACTTCACGTCCTACATCTGCTACTCAAGCTCTCTCTCCTATCTTCGAAACAGCCCTTTGTTGCCAAGATCTAAACTACGTCCTCTATATTCGATTTAAGCTTCTCCCTTCGTGCAATTTTCTTTGAAGTTTTATTAACCGATCTTTTATAATTTTGCACGACGAATTTCATTTAATAAAATGATTGCGAACGATAGAATGAAACGAGCCCTTTTGTTAGAGAAAATAAATCGGTATTGTAAAAAAAAAAACAAAAATTAATCTTCACTTCGGTGTCCTACGTTGTTCATAACTAGATTTGCTATTTTGACTATTTCTCCTTATCGATTTTCGATTCCCGAAGGAACAATCGAAACTCGAAATGCCACTCTTCTAAAGCATTCTTTCTGCAAACACATCAGAGCCCCCAATATTGAAAGGTATTTTCAGGTTGAGACGCAAGGGAAAGGGTCGTGTGCGAGCGTTCGTGCAGAGATAGATCGTTCTCGTGAATGGACTATTATCTTTGGATTGCTCTTTGTCACGGGCCACGCATCCAATGTTCCCCTTATGATTCGACTTTCGATCTATTTTAGCTAGGGTCGGAATATCAAGAAAAATTCATAACCCATAAATTGATACCGAATTTTATGATATCAAATTATTAAGATCGTAAAAACGAACAGATAATAGAAATGGATTATGTTCGGTACGTTGTATTAGATTTACTTAGCTGGATTATATACGAATAACATCTTTTCATAAGCAAACTTTATATCACGTTCGCACGTAAATACTACATGCAATACACAGATCGACTAAACTTCTAAAATACCTTGGAAGCCTTTTTTAAAATGCTCCCACCCGGTGAAAAATATCGAACAAGCTGCTAATGAAGTTTTAATAGACCGATGCTCAAAACATAATCTCAATAAAATATCCACATGAGACAGAACGAACAGCTCCCGGCTCGAAAAGAATATTCGAAAAAAATGTAATATGACTTTTTCTTACGAAATAACTTCCGAAAATGTATTATAATTATGGTTACATATTTTATAATTTAAATGAACGACAGAATAATACTAACGGCATGCATTTACGATTCTCTGTTTTCTTTTTTTCTCAATATATTTCAACTATAAACGATTCATTTCTTTTAAATGGAGAGAGACTGCAAGTTATCTTAGAAAATCTACGAGATAATTTCATATAGATCATCAATTGTATTCGACCAAATCATTTACCAATATTTTACGCTATCTCGCTTTTGTCCCTTTATCGGAAAAATTCGAGCCTTTAGGCGTCGAAAGATTTAAAGATTAACCCTCCGACTAACAATAAGAAAAAGAGAGAGAGAGAGAGAGAGAGAGAAAGAGAGAAGGAGAGTTGTTGTTCGCCGATAACACTTCGACTATACTTTTATTTTTTTTCTTCCAATATTTTACATGAATCGAAGATAGGGAGCCGCTGGTAAAATCCCGAGAAAACGTACCAGGCGTAGACATTAAATCAATAAACACGATACGGATTAAAACTCGTTTACACGAATCCTCCGTTCCAGAAACTGTTTCTCGGTTATTACATACACACATGCATATATAGTACGTGATCTGTGATTTATAACTATCATTTCCTACACGCATATATTCTTTTTGGACTTCTTACTTCTTCTTCCTAAATTTTTCCGATAGCAAGTAAATTTATCGCCAAAGAAAAATATAATTTAATGAAAATGTAGACTATCGGAATAAAAACAAAAACAAAACAAAAAACACAAAAAAACAATAAATAAAACTTCCGAATAGCGATAATTGACAAATTAAAAATACATAAAAGGAAATAAATATCTTCGCGTGAAGGATATATTGGTATTTTTTAAAAACAACATGCACACGAGCGTTATTCAAATATACGACTGTTTTATCAGACACGTAGCCACCTAAATTAAATAGATATTTGGTAAATTTACAGATACCGTGTAGTGATATTCTATTTTTTATTTATTTATGTAAATAATTATATATAAGTATAAACGGTATCTCAAATTTTTCCAACTAAATTTTAAGAGTTTATTTTACAAGTTGAAATTAGAAAAAAAGGAAATATTTTTCTTGTACATGAGATCTAATATCGATCTCATACTTTAACTAATCGCCTCTTGTGAATTCATGTATGTAATCTCGTTATTTCCTACAACTGCTAGTTTTAGTACATAATAAAATAGATAAGGTCTTATATTTATTATGCATACGCATAGACATACCTGAAATATAAAAATTCTATTTCTCGACGAGATCATTTTTTTTACATTTTCCAGATTTCATAATTCGTGTAATCCAATTCCTCTATTTGATGAATATTTTCAAGATTCGTTGTCACTTTCTTCTTTTTCACAGCACACGCGAATAAACTATTTTTACATTTTTCTTCACTTAATTAACGCGCACGAAAAAACTAATCTCACTTTTCTTCCTACGCTCTAAACGTTGAATTTATTATTTATTTACCGTACCTGGGCAGTATCTGGAATACCTGGATACAAAACTTGTTAAAATTTTTCTAGGTACCGTTGAAAGAAAGAAATCAAGATATAATTGTACGTAGTATATTATAACGATCGTGTGATTATCACTATTGCCAATGAAAAAGATTATTAGAAATTCGTTCAGAGTATATCGCGTCGCCATTTTTACACTTTTCGTCAGTTTTTTTCAAACGCCGAGAGACGTTAAAACGATATTAAATAAGTATCAAATTTATTTCGGATATACGCGCTTGCACGTATATGAAGTTTCGTTATATTAGTATTGTATATAAAACGAAATAAATTTAACGGAATCAATAACTGAAATATTATTAATAAGAGCATCGGTTAAAAACATGATATAAAACATCGTATCTAATGTAAATGAGAAGAAAATGAATTAAATGAGATAAAAAATGTATAATATTTAATAGAAGAGCACGTCTGAACACATCTTGTCGAAAGCAGAGAAGAGTAACGACTGAGAAGGGAAGGGGATGAGAGTAGAGGTTAAATTTACGAAAATAACGTCTTTTCGATCATTTAATGTTTTGTTTTTATGTATATACGTATCTCACTTCTCGGCTGTTGTCGTTTTTATTCCATTATGAATTTCGTCGCCGAACTTATAAATGCATTGACCACCTTCGTGTACATTCGATATTCTTCGAGTATATTTCGTAGCTGTTTTCGCATTTTTTGTATATATATATTATTTTTTTTGTATTATTAATTCAACTATCATTATTGATCGTCTTTACGAAAAAGATTAAGGTAGTGTGACGCACAGATAAAGAATATTATAAAAAAATCAGAGGTACAGAGAGAAAGAATGAACCTAGTGAAACGGAAATAAGCGGGTGCACAATAGAGATAGAAATGATGAAAAACAAAATAAATAAATAGAGATAGAAATATGCGAGGAACAGAGAATAACGCATATTCATGCGTTTGAATGGCGAAAGAAAAACAAAGTAAAAGAGAAAAAATAGAAAAAGAGAGAAGAAGTCGGGTATACAGATTTGTATGACCAGTATAAGAAAAGCTTATCTACTCTAGCGTATAAATGGAATTTACAATATATTCGGTTGAACGCGATGCATTTTGTTCCCAATAGAATGGAGGAAAATTTCCTAAAAGGATTTAAATTCTCGAATTTTCGCAAATTTTGACGTTAAATATTTCACTTATATTAGCAGATAGGATAAAAGTAAATGTTCGTTGAATATTATTAAGATATTGGGTAATAGTCTCGTAAAACTGAAGAATTTTAAAGAAAGAAAGAAGGCGTGAGAGAAAAAGAAAATCAACAGAGAATAGAAGAGAAGAGAAGAAAAGAGAAAAGAGAATGAAAGAGACGAGGTAGAAGGTTATGAGTCGTTCAGAGAAAATGGTTGAGAGCCTGCGACCGCCTGGATGCTCAAATTAATTACAGGCTCGCTTCTGATTCTATGACAAAGTAGACTGCACAGCGACTGTAATTAAATTAGATGTGGTTACTGCATCCTTTATAAAGCTCATAGAAAGACAAAAAAAGGAAAAGGGAAAGAAGCATTTGTTAACAAGGGCCGAACTCAATGTCCAAAACAGTGCAGCTACCAATCTGTCTAATTACTATTGTTGAACGGGGAGTATCATTCGACTATCGATCGCATTTTCCCTATTGTCAGATAGCGAGAAACTTTGTTTATTCTTACTGGGCCGAAAACTATTGTCCTGAATGGGGAGGATGCGATCATTTCTCGCTCATTTCTCGTTTCACTGGATCGAAATCTTTCCCTGCGCGGCCGGTTGTATCCGTCCCTTCGATAAATTGGTGCTTTTATAATTGGCAGACGAGCTCGTCAAAGAGACTCGCTTAATTCCGAGATTATGTCCTTCAAAATAGTCATCACCCACGCGTGAACGTGTTATTACGTATATTACAAATCTGTTTTCCAACGAACCGATGAAATATTCGTCATAATACAAGCTTGAATAAATCTCATTGACTCTAATCGCAGCAGTCCTCGGATTAGCCAATTCTCGTTACGTTCCAAATAAATTCCACTCTAAACATCCAATTAGTAACGATGGTAAGGTCTGGAATATCCGCATAAACTGGACTATCCCTGCCGTCTGTGTCCTTTGATGAACGTTACAGAAAATTACTGCTTCCATAGCTATCAATGTTAAGTAAATTTGTTCATGATAAAATTAAACCTATATGTTCTTGTAGCTTTTGTAGATATTTATAGGAAATTCTGCGAAAAAAAAGATAATCTCTTGTATTAAATCAAAGTTAACGATAAATCGTATAATTACGATAAGACTAAATATTTTTTAAATTCTCGAAAACACGGCGCAAAAGAATTTACTTTTATTACGAGCTGTCATTTATCAGAACTTTCGCGGAAGTATGGCTCGATATCCATTTCGATGTGGTTATGGTGATGACTCTTTCAACATGCATGCAAGCTTTTTTAAATTTTTTCTTCAACCTTCTTTTTTTTTTTTTTTTTTGTACTATTCACAAGCAACGAGGTTAATGACTTTCCTATAAAAGCTAACGGCTAACGTACTTTGCTATCTACCCAACTGCTTTGCCATCGTCAACTGGAATATATCTATATACACATACAGAATAGAAAAATAAAATAATAGGCAGATAATTAGCAATTTTGTGGGATTAACTTTCGAGCAAAAATTTTCATATCACTTTTTTTCAAAAGCACATGCACGCCATTGAGAATAAAAACCTTTGCTGCAAAAATATGAATACGCGAAGAGGTTAGATAAGTAGTTGTACAGTACTTATCAAAACGATCAAAATATAAGCGCCTCTAAAATATATACTTATATCGAAAACCTATTAAGACCCGAAGAAGCCCAAGCTTTTATCGAATGGTTCGACGTATCTACTGTTCCCAATCTTCCTCTTAAAAGTTCCTTCTTTTCTTCTTTCTTTCTTAAATAACATCCCCTTATAAAACTATTCGCATATGAATCTAAATGATCGACAATTTCCTTTCGCGAGAAAGAGATATTACGAAAAAAAACTCGATAGTTGGGAATATTTAAAATAAAAATTGATCGGGTCACAGATAATCGTTTTAAACAACATTTGTAAAGGAACAGTTAGTTCGATATGATTTATACTAGAGTCGTATGTTCTGCTAGTTCGATATAGTTCTTTATCAAAAGCAAGGTGCGACTCCCAGAGGTGAAAATTTCTATGTCGAGCAGGTTGGTAACACGCGTCTTATCCTAAATCCCGTTGACATGGTTCCACTTTCGCGATAGAGTCGAACTGTCGGACGTCTTCCGAAGCATGCGAGCTAGCAACCAGGCAAGGAAGGAAGGAAGGAAGGAAGGAAGGAACAGGCACAGTGTATTCCCATCTGAACTACTTGAGCGGCAGGGAGGCCATGCAACGAACGCGAACGAGCTCACGCGCACGCTTCTATCAGTCGAGATTTGCTGAGCTACGTGATCGGCCTGTCGATAGTTCCTCTTCTGAGAAACGTCGAAACATATTCCCACCTATCACGTTCCACGCAAGCAGCCACACTTCGTTTTCCCTTTTCCTAGCCGAGCAATAGTAGAGTTAAACGCGTATCGAACGTTTACTCAATCGAATCTTTTGAGATGCTTTTTTCCTATTCGCGATACATACATAAATCACAAATATGTATAATATTACCTTTCCTTTATATACTCATTGATTTTAATCCCATTTTAATCTCATTTCAATCGATTGTTTTATAAGCTCTTCGTTATTATCTCAACACCAAGAGTCATCTTCCTACGTTCCTAGTTTTACCATCTCGAAGCAATAAAAGGATTATTATTATACTTTTTATTATCATTATGCGGCTTTTTACTTACCTAAGTAGAAAATTATATAAAAAGTTCTATCTAGTAGTAAGGAAAAAACAGGTCATAATACTAACGGAAGTTTAATAAACTTATACACGTCCATTAAAGCATCGCGCGAGCCGCATTACGATCGGAAGATGATGGTCTTTAAATTTATTTCGATATAAAGTTACGACCGAACACCACCACCCACCCCTAACCCCCACCCCCCTACCGCCGTACATCGATACGAAATCGACATATTTTTTCCTTACTGCTATCTTTATCTCGTCTCGTTTTTCTTTCTCACTCGTTCGCCCACGAAGATCCCAATTGATTTTTCTTGAAAACGCGCTGGTAAGACATTACTCAGGCTGCTGTGTAGTAGGTACATAGGTACGCGAGATACAGCTGTGGCAAGCTTCGACGATTTATAGCGGGACAAATACAGATGGGAAACTTCTTGAAGCGTAAGACGTCGGAAAAATGCTTCCGGCTTTCGACAGGCTTTCCTTTCGAACTCCTTCGCATGTAAAGTAATAATGGGAAATCGAGCGAGAAAACGTCCGTTCGGTTTCTCACGCATGTCACAGGTATCGTTTCGCGAGATACGAACTCGCGACCAAATATCGCGAAAAATATTCTTGCAAATATTCCTTGAGATGCCATTACAAAGAAAACACTCCCTGCATTTATTCCGATCTTACATCTTTTCCTTTTTATTCTTTTTTATTCCGAGGATTTTATTCAGAGTAGGTACATACTTGACTGATTTTTTTGAAGAATGAGAACGACGATGGGTAGTACTGTCGTAAGATACTTCCAAACCTTGGAAATTAGACATACGTACGTGCTTCTGACTATCAACTATGTTACTTCATTCTTAGTACGTTAACTGTCGTTCCTTTACGAGATACATTCAAAGTTACGAAATACATCAAAGGAATGCGGAGGATGTTTGTGGTCATTCAATAGAAGTTCATTCTTAATATTGATACATTATAAAGTTATCGCCAATAATCCCCTTTTTCTTTTCATTGTCATTAATTTTGTTTCATAATTTTACGCTATTAATAATTGTCCAATTTTATATGTACCATCGATATGTTTTCTTTTCGCGTCAGGAAATTGTATTCAAAAAATGTTGTAAGCATATTTGAGTTCGCGTTAAATAGTATTATTTGTTGCCGTGCATCCAGATAACCGCCAATACTTCGATGTCGATATATGCAATTTATATTGTTGTGTAATATGTTATTCACAATACTAACGCATCGAGCGCTTCCTTTTGTTTATTTGTGAATTTCAATTTTGACCATTATACTCCATAAATTAAATACAATTACAAAGCGAAAACAAGCAAAATTTACAATGACATAAGCAAATAAAATATATTCATATGTTAAATTAAACATTTACATTTAATTTTTTATTCAAATATAAAACGTATTATTTCATGAATAATTTCATTTCCGATGCAGAAATGAAATAAAAAGCTAATACATCAATATGTGGATATATTTATAAAAAAAAAAAATTAAATTTCCTTGCGTTATTACTGTACAAATAGATATTTATTTCTTCTAATCAAGAATTTTGTCTTCAATAAAAGTTTACAACAGAATACAAGGTATTAAACATTTAAATACAACGAAAAGGTAGTTCTCTACACGATCATAAAAAGGATACAGACTTAAACTAGTTATAAAAAGATCTTTCCTTTACCGTAAAAACGCTAGCCGGGCACCTTAACAGCAAAAAAAAATGAATAACTGCTCTTAATTGCACACTATTTGCTGAATCAAAATCCATAGTTGTTCACATTATTAATTAATCATTTAATTAGTTATTAATAATTGAAAATACAATAATTTTTTTTCTATTTCTTCTTTGAATAATTATGAAATGGCAACGTCATTAGTAGGAGATGTGTTATACACATGTGTAACCACAAATCCAAAGCGCAAACACACTTGGAAAGAAATGAAAGTAAAATTGGTATATACCTGCAGAGGATATATTTAAAGCTGATTTCCAAAGTAACAACCTATAAGGTAGTGAAAAGAAATAAGTTAATCGTTCATAATGTATAAACAATAGGTAAATATTTTCATTTTTTCATTTTTTCTGCTGTTGCGGTTCTATGCCAACTTTTTTGTGGTGAAGTATATAGAAACTTACAAGTCCCCTTTTTTATCTA
>NW_014569563.1:709038-713279 GCF_001313835.1 Polistes canadensis | reverse complement strand
CCGGGGCACCTCCGACACCCTAGTTCAAACGCGTGTTTTCTAAATTTATGGGAGTACGTACCAATGCTGTAATCGTCTGCCAAGGCTAGTGATTATTGCATAAATRACTAATGCAAAAATACAAGTATAAACTARTATATATGCATACTAGTTATATACGAGTATATTATAGTTTCCACAAATAAATGCGGTAAACTCTACTATGCAAAACGATTGTTAAAAAAAAACAAAAAAATTCGTATCGTACACGTGACTCTACAAGTTATTTCTATTTAATAACTTTAAAAAATGCGCGGTATTACGTATCGCGAAACGATGTACAATGCACAYACCTARCGCACACACAAGTGCAATGTACACCGTGCAATCACTAGCACAATGACAGCCGTCAATAGGGGGGGAAAACTTAAAACTAAACCCATATCAACCGTTTCTCACCCAAACGTGTAACACCTGGGCACTCGCATAGATGAGAACGCAGAAAGTATGGGGGGAGAAACGGGAGATTAGTGTATTAGAAGCTGAAAATCCTGATCTAAAAAAACATAATTAACATACATAAATACATTAAAACATTGTAATAAAAAATCATCTACACGGGCTAAGACTCTAAAAGTCATTTAGATTTGACTTTTTAATTATGCAAGAATAGTTAAATTTAATTTTTTAATATTTCAGAATTTTAAAAGAGAAAAATAAATATATATACACAACCTCGGACGACTCCTTTCATTAAGTTGGCTGTTCTAATAAAAGAACTGGGCTTTGAGCCACAACTATCCGTTCGCGAATGGGTTTGTCTTCTTGCTCATTCATTTATAATATCGAAGTATCGATATATCGAAATTAATCGCGATTAGATAAACTAAGTACGAAGCAATGCATGTAAGATATTTATTACCTGCTTTTCTGGACGAAAACGAGTAAATTAATGCTCGATTTCACCACTACTAACCACGAACAAAATACGTAATAAAAAAGAAAGTGCATTAATTAATTGCATTCTTAATTAAATGAATTTAACCGATGAAACAAGAAAACCTATCCTGAACTAATAAAACATACCATACAATACAATACAATGTACAATTTTTTCATGAGTAACTCCTAGAAAGGAACTACTCATGTGCTCGTCACTAATTTATTGGAATAATTACAACCGGTAACTCGTGCCGATTGGGACCTTTCATCCTCGACATGATTGAGCACCGGAGGGACTTTAAATTTTTTTACTCACTCCGTAAGAAGTTCTACGATGGCTCCAAAACACTCCTACTTTGCAGCAAGTATTGAAGAATATCTATCGAAGATCCACCGAAGATCCATCGAAGAATTCATCCCACATCTTTAATAAGGTAGAAAGTCCGTCGTCATATCTGTAAAATAAAATAGAACAAAATGATAAGTTATATGTAATATGATCCAAACTCGTATCAAGCAAAAACGAATAAAATGTTAATAAAAATGAATACTTACAATGCATTCCAATGGGATGAAGCTCAATGGCACCATGGTGATGCATTTCGCGTGAATCTAATAGCGCGTTATGAACGAAAATAAGAAACTATAGATGAGTTTCTTATCGCGAAACCGAAATTTAATCATACGACGAACAACACTGACTTTAATTCGCGTTTGATTTTAATTTGTTTTACGTTTGTTCACTGACTCTACAACTAATTCAAARACTGTTTTGCACACAGTCTAATGAAACAAACAAATTTCACACTTTATTTTAATCCCGAAACGCGTTAAATTTTAAATCTTCATTGATGCACTGACTTTAATACGCGAACAGTCTGTGCGATTGTTTAAAGATAAAAATACAACTTTACTCGAACAAACTCTAATGCAATTACTGCATTGGTCGCAGTTAATTTAATATATAAATTTCAAAAATAGTTCGCGAACGCAACGGAATTAAAGTTAACGAACGAACGTGCTTCTAATCCGTGATTTTAATTGTATTTAAACGATCAAACACTCCCGTATATTGCTTCGCGCACGATTGCAATGCACGAACACTTGCAACACTGCAATATTCCCATGATGATCTAAAACAGAAATAAAAACAAAATTATGAATATCATTGTTGTAAGAAAAAATTATTATAATTGTTAAGAAAGTATTAATAATAAAAAGTGACTTACGTTTATTCTTCAGTGATGAATGCAGGATGGGTTTCCTACCCTTAGGATGACGATGAGCACACGTTTAAATCGAATAAAAGAAACTTACGGAGTTTCTTTACACGAAAAAACGAAACTTTTACATACGACGTACAACACTGACTTTACTTTCCGATTCTTTTGTATTTTATTTTATCGATGCAACACACGAGTACTTCATTGCTTACGCGCTCGATTGCAATGATGTTCTGAAACAGAAAAAGAAAAAGAACATATAATGTCATCGTCGTAATAAAAAACCATTGACGTTATCATAGAAATTTTTGATAGAAAAATATACTTACTTTTAGTCTTCATTGATGACTGCAGGATGGGTTTCCTACCCTTAGAATGACGATGAATAAAATAAAATTAAAGAAAAATCTGAGAAGCTGAAACATACTAAAGATTATATTATAATACAGTATTCCCTGTGAATCATTTCTGAAGGCATTTCACACATTTTAAAAATATTCTATTATAAAGAATTAATATTAGATATAAAAAGTTGTCTAATCAGCGCAGTTGTCGAATTTTTTAATTAGATAACACGTTAGAAATAAAATTATTAAATAGTTTAATACGTAACGTTCGCGTTAGATCTTAACTCGCTGGAGGACGGGAGGGGAATGAGATACGTTACTGCTTATCCTTCGTCCAACGTTCGGCTGTTTACGTTTTGTTTCGGCTATCTTTCTTCTGTTTTCACCTCGAGAAATGCCTACAAATATACATACACATTCATAATTGCCTGTGCGTTGAATGTTTTGTTTTTTATTCTCTCTCTCTCCCTCACTCTCGTTCTCACTCTTTCTATATAGGTTAAAAAAAGAATAACGCTTACCTCGATAAATATGAAGATAAAAAAGAATAAACACAATTGTTTGACTGAGGATATGTATTTCTGCTGCACTCTCCCAATGCATGGAAACCTAGAAAAGTAAAAAAAAATAAAATTACATTAGTACAATATAAAGAAAACCAAATACATAAGAGTGTATGTGTATGAGCTACCTATACTTATGTATATATGCCTGTATGTGTTTGTAGGTGATAAAAATTGAATTTAATACGAAATACAATCTTTGAAGATATAATTATAAAAAATAATTGATTAGAGCATCATTAGAGATGGTAGTAAGTATCGATACAGTGAAAAAAAGGTAGAAATTAGAAAAATATATTATTTAGTAAAATTGTGTGGTGAGATTTGGCACGAAACCGAAATACATCGATGATTATATCGTCACAGATATCTTCCGTATTTTTTAATATTTCGTTTTAAAAACACTCACGTATGAAAATCTTGTGTGTAGCTATCGTTTAATATATAATAGAAGGCTGTACGTTAAAAAATATCTTTTAATTACCTGAATATAACAGGACGACGTATTATCCGTGCTATCTCCACCACCGACGCCAAGGCAAAGAAAGAAGGAACAACGGCAAAGAGCGCTGATTGGCTGATAATTATTTTATTTATTTTTTTTAGCCGAAGAGGCTAATGCCGAAGAGGCCCCCACAAATTTGTGGTATCAAGTGGGCAACTATTAGACTATTGAGTTATTTTCAAAGGTTCAACAGCAAGGTAGAACTTTTCGAGAATAGCTCTCTAGTCATATTTTATTATATTACTTTTTTGCTCGTCATTAATTTGTAGTTGTAATTGGAGATGATAGAGATGATGTTCATCTCCTTGGGACACCAAATTCGTGTTTATATCGTCCAAAAGATGCACATGTGTTAGTTAGAGTCAAAAATATTAAGATTTTCGTAATAATAAATGTTGAAGCTTAAATAACGTTCGATGAATATTACAGTAATTTCTTTTTTCTTGTTTCGTCTTAAAAATTTTTCATTTTTATCGTATTTTATTAAATTTGCAATTTTTTTTTTTCAATATAATGCAGCTTAAAAGTATTTCATAATAATTAACAGATATTATTTTTTGTAGTAACTTAATATTTGTACTTTTCCTATTTCTTTATTTTTATATATTTTATGTAAATGTAAAATCACGCGTTTAAATTTAATTTCATAAATAGAGATTTGTGATAAAAATAAATATAAAAT
>NW_014569563.1:674077-708898 GCF_001313835.1 Polistes canadensis | reverse complement strand
AATTTTCTTACAATATAACTATACTATATATACTATCAAAGAATATAATATCCAATAAGCGTCATCGCGTTAAGTACATACTATCGTCCAATGGTGGTTCCAGTGGTAACAAAAATGATGCTGGGTAGATAAAAAAGGGGACTTGTAAGTTTCTATATACTTCACCACAAAAAAGTTGGCATAGAACCGCAACAGCAGAAAAAAATGAAAAAATGAAAATATTACCTATTGTTTATACATTATGAACGATTAACTTATTTCTTTTCATTACCTTATAGGTTGTTACTTTGGAAATCAGCTTTAAATATATCCTCTGCAGGTATACCAACTTTACTTTCATTTCTTTCCAAGTGTGTTTGCGCTTTGGATTTGTGATTACACATATGTATAACACATCTCCCACTAATGACATTGCCATTTCATAATTATTCAAAGAAGAAATAGGAAAGAAATTATTTTATTTTCAATTATTAATAACTAATTAAATAATGAATTAATAATGTGAGCAATTATGGATTTTGATTCAGCAAATAGCGTGCAATTAAGAGCAGTTATTAATTTTTTTCTTCTGTTAAAGTGCTCCTACGGTACTTAAAAATATAGAATCTGTAGAAAACTAAAGATTATAGTTGGTCGATTACTCTAGTTAGGACTCTATTTTATCAACAGTAGTAAATTAATTCGTTATAAATAAAAATATAAGTAAAAAGGATAATATTTAAATAAGTAGTCATATCTAGGAAACAAAGTAGCTTTTTTTTATAATAGATATTCTTAAACAGACTATAAAATTATAAAACATAGTAAATATAATTCAGCTTTCTACTTAATGTATCTTTTCGTATTCAAAGATTGTACATCTTAGGAATTTTTTACTTCATAAATGATTTTTTTTAGATAAAGAATAATTACATAACTCTTAGACATACCTGACACGTTTATCTCTTAAAACGAGTTATAAACTTTCAATGAATAAAAACTGATGAATAATAAGTATTTTTATTGATCATAACTCTCTAAATGAAATAAATAAAAGAAAAATATTATCCGATAAAATGAGGTATAATAATTCAAATAAAAAATTAAAATAAACATGTTTAAACATACTTGTAAATCAAATAAAGAATAACAATAAGCGATAATTTATGAAAGAAAGATAATGTCGTGGAATCAACGTTGCTGTCAGATGATTGTCTATTTCTTATATTAAAATCATTTTCAAGTAAACTCGCTTGCCAATCAGAAAATACAACTCGTCGATATCAAGTTATAACGTATTCATTAAATGTCCCTGTTCATTTTTGATTACACGCTCATTAAATATAACGTTAGAGAACGAATATTAAATGCCAGAGCAGCCACTGTCTAATATTTTACATATTTACAAGGCTTTTATTATCTCGTAGTCGCGTAGTTAATTTCTGTTATTACAGGTAGATCAATAAAAATAATTGGCGCATTAGCATGATCAACGATCAATTTGTATTCATAATGCGTCGTACAGTGACGTCCAGGTAATTCTCTCGACGGGTGGTATAACGCTTTCGTCGACTCATTTCAAATCGATTTCTATGTACTTTCGTGAAAAAAAAAAAGAAGTATACAGTTAGTTTCCTCTTTCCAAGGGACCCTATTTCAATTTGACGAGATATACGAGCGGAATTACGATACGCTTCGAGATTCTAACGTGTTAGATCGTTTTCACTAGATTCTTTTTCCTTTCCTGTTTCACAAAAGAGAGAAAGAGTGAGAGAGAGAGAGAGAGTGAGAAACAACGAGAAGAGGGTATAATGACAAAGGACTAAGCAATACGATTGCTTACCGCGATGTTCACCGGAACAAGATGAAATCAGGAAGCGCAAAATTGCTGGTTTACGCGTTCAAAATGATGTACGCTTGAAACATATAGACTACACGTATCTACGTCTATCTATCTCTCTCTCTCTCTCTCTCTCTCTCTCTCTCTCTCTCTCTCTCTCTCTATACATACCTAGTTATATATTACGTCGGTTTACGCGTGTGTCTGTGTGTGTGTGTGTAAGTACAACAAGATACGTAGCTCGTGCTCTTATTGAATTTAATGATAGTGCGTGGAGGTGAGCGGTCGCACTTACGAGCCGTGTCACATAAATTACGGAGGACATCCGTGCCATTTACAAAGCCGAGCCTTGATGAGTCAAATCGCCTGATTACCATATGTTTACCCTTCGTGGAGAGTTTCATAGCTCTCAGTGCCGATCCTTCATACTATCTCTCTCTCTCTCTCTCTCTCTCTCTCTCGTTCGTTCGTTCATTCGTTCGTTCGTTCTTGCCAGCTGAGCGAGCGCGTGCAAACTCTAAACGTAGCGACGCGTCGGGATAAATTATACGAACATAATTCAACCCACGTAGGTCGGTCATCAGACGAGCCAATCGTTCAAGAAACTTTCGCCAAAGACTTGACGGAATCACGATAAAAGTCCGGTTCCGATTAATTACGAAAAATGTTAGAAATGTAAGAGATGGAAAGAACGATAGGATGTATTTCTTCTTAATTTCTAACGAATATATTAATGGAACGTTATTAGCGAATAGTATGATAGAAAATAATCGAGTATAAATAATCGTGATGGTTTTACGTTTAATCAAGAAATTGCTATATAATTTTGGATAAAATGAATAAAATATTGTAAAAATGATAATATTAACTGTTCTTAAATTATTGAAAAGATTTGTTCGAGAAATTAAATCTATTGATATTTTTCCCTGTTTTAAATATGATCAAATAAGTGAAAATAAAATCGTTGTATAAAAATAAATATGTTTCGAGATAATCGTTCGTTCCTTTTTTTCTTTTTCTTTGTTGTTTATCTAAATTATAGAAATTCATTTAGATACGATTCGAAATAATCGCTACATTATAAATAGATACACCGTCAATAAATTAAACAAAGTATTTCTATCGTCGAGTTATCTAGGTAACGATAAATTAACGGAGAGGAACTTAATTTGAGAAATGTAATGTGTTTCTTTTTTCTTATTTTGTTCTTTTTTTTCTTTTTTTTATTTCTTACATCCTCGTTTCTCGCGTATACTTCGGAGACCGTTTTGAATAATTTATAAAATCAGTGCGAGCGACAAGAGGTTAGGTTGGGGGGGGGGKGTTCGGGGGGAGACTGGAAAAGAAGACGAAAGAGAAAAAGATAAAAGGTACAAGGGGATGTTACGAGCACGCTTCGGAAGTTAAAACCGCAGCCATGGCCGAGCCCGCCGGGCTTTACCTTTTATAATTAGGTAACGAAACGAATTGAAGCCGACGTCCATATCAAGCGCGTAGACTCAAAACCTGACTAACGAGCTTTCCTTTCCTTCCTTATACCCACGTATATATATATATATAAGCTCTCTCTTTCTCTTTCCATCGTTATCTCTCTCACTCTCTCTCTCTCTCTCTTTCTCTCTCTATCTATCTTTCTACCTTTATCTTCTTTATTCGTGTTCGCGTATGTTTTCAATACATGTAGCTGAAAACGTTAGAATGTGTATGAACGTATAAATACGTAGGCTACATTTATATGTATAAACCACTAATAAATCTTCCACCGGTATCTTCGTCATTATCGGCCACGTTCTCTAGGTGAATGGAACCATGTGAGCTCTTTCGCACACATTCATTACCGTTCCAGTGATTTATGTACTTTCATACTAAGCTCGTTCAAATCGCGCAGAATAACGATTTGTATAATCTGACTCGTCTTACATTGTAACGTCAGCAATAAAAATATCGTACTATCTTTGTCTGTTTCGTTTTTTTTTTAATTTTTTTTTTTGTATTTTTTTTTATCCTTTCTTTTCTTTCCCGTTCTCTTTTCTCTTTATACGTGTATTTAATTAACTAAGGAAATGAAGTTTCTAGTTTCTAACCTACCTAGTTATCCAAGAAGATAAATATAAATAAATTGCACTATATTATTAATGCGAATTAAATCTCTTCGATTTATAATCAATAGGATTGAATAATAAAACGTCTATTTATCAATTCGAATGACTCGTATTTCTCGAAAAAAACTGATGGAAAAAAATGATCGTAAATTCATAAGAATTAATATCCAATCGTTTAATCATTTAAATACATCGCGATAAAACGTTAATATAAGACGTAGGAAAAACCTGTGCAATCGATAAATGAAAAATAATATGTTGACGTAAATAGTAAGAAAGAAAGAAAGAGAGAGAGAGAGAGAGAGAGAGAGAGAGAGAGAGAAAATAAAAACGAACTTTTCGGAAATTACGTATATATATATATACACACTTGCCTTGAAAATCCAAAGGCAAGAGTCAGCAAAGTAATGGTAGTAGTACTACTAGTAATAGTACTAGTAGTAGTAAAGGAAGCAGTGGGAAAGATTACTCGGCCGACAGTGGAACAACGTGCGGGCGCGAGCGTGCGACATAATCGTTAAATGTATTTGTAATCCGCGTCATTTATAAAGGCTGACAGGTAACGACGAGTGTGGTGGCCGGTCGGGGTCGGTCTGCCGCTAGCTACCTCGTTGAAATAAATTCTCCCGGGTGTGCGTAGCGTTTATCGATAAATTAATTGACCCGTTTGCCATGCGCTCGACGCAAACGTCTATCGTTCTCTCGCACTCTAAAAACGGAGGAGAGAACCGCAGAATTATTATTTGCAAAAGGTACAAACGCACCGCAGCCATGGCCGAAGCGGTTGGGACTTGTTACTGACAGCAAACATGGCCTCCGTGCCTCGACAGCCTTCGGCGAGCTCAACAACAACTTTTCTCTCTCTAACCCCCTCCCCCTCCCCCACCTTTTCCAGCTCTACTATCTATCTCTCTCTCTCTCTTTCCCTATCTCAACTCGTGATACAATACAGCACCTTTTTGTAAATCGCTCGAGCATTATTAATCGCTTGATGTGGATTTCAAACTTATTACCAAGACTGACATGACGGATATGACCTCCGGCGGCAGTTTCTCTCTTTCCTCTTCCAAATCTTCAAGCTCTCTCTCTCTCTCTCTCTCACACTCTCTCTCTCTCTCTCACTCTCTCTCTCTGTGTCTCTCTTTCACATTCTATTTCTCTCTCTCTTTCACTCTTATTTGATGTCCAAGCCAGATGCTACTCTCTCATTCCGGGAGAGCATTTCCCTTCGCAATTTTAACCTCCCAAGTACCAATTATTTCGCTTTAAAATCGCTAATTCTTCGACTTTCCAATATACAGTTGACTGTTCGCGTTAAATGTATCATTTTATTCACTATAGAAGTGAATTTAAGATTGGCTGGTAACTAGCAGATGGTACGTATTATTCGATATTGAAATTATCCAGCAAATATTGATTTCATTTTAATTGGTATTGAATATTTAAAATTATTTTTTGTCTTTTTTTTTATGTCGCCTTACGTAAATCGTAGAATGAGGAGAATTAATTTAATGATCATAGTTAATGAAGTCATTAAATATTCTATTGAATGGATAGCCGTGTGATTTTCGACTCAATATAAGGACTATAATCATTTTCTTTTTATTCGATAATCATCGAATCGATAGAAAAATGTAAATTGATTATCAACGTTGAAGAAAATTCGCGGTGGGTTTCTTTCTCATCGATTTAAATTATACCGACGATGGTGTTGTCCTGCTCCAAGCAATCGCAGTTAGATGGCAGCAAATGTGCCTTGCCCACTATTCTCTTTCGTGTTAAAAATTGTAAATAAATAAAAGTCCCGGTGTCATGAAAATTAATTTTCGAGTAATCATTTAAACTACTATGAAAAAAAAAAGAGAAAGAAAGAGAGAGAAAGAAATGGTTCGTTGGGTAAGAAATATCGACGTTGATAATTAAACTGTTCCTATAAAAATCCTGTCTCTCTCTCATGATCGAAATAAATAATAACTCTTAACAAACTGCGTTGCATTGTCGTGAAAAAAGAAAGAAACAAAAGAAAATAAATAAAACCAAGACAAAACTATAAATTTATTCACGATTATTAATCGTCGCAAATCAGATGCACGCACGTAGGTACGCACCTATTTAAGTCGTACAAGCATATTTACGATCGTTGAAACTTCCTCGAGCAAATCGTGATATACGAAATTGATTGCGGTGCACTTGACTGACTTCGACGATGATCAAATTGATCGAAGAAATAATAGGAATAAAAAAAAAAAAGAAAAAGTAAAAGAAGGGGGGAAGGTAGGAAAAAAAGAAGCAAAATGTACGATGAAAAAGATCACTTTGAGATCCGTAACGCGTCAAACTAAACGGGGCTTCGAAGATGAAGCAAGGGTCGGACAGCTAACCAGGGCTGTCAGGAAGATACAGGACGTAGGACAAGAGTAGGGGAGCCCCCAAGAGACGTGTTCGCAGCGAACGCCCACGAAACGGTGACAGTCGGCGAAGATTTATGACGCTATAAAATATCATTTGTATTTGATGTCAGAGCGAGGGCTTGATTAATGCACTGCCGGGCGCACAATGAATAACCGACGTGTTGTTATAGTAACATCAATCTGAAAAGAAGCACAGGGCGAGCCCCGTACGTTGATAAATTGTGTAGATTGGAGTTGCCGTTGCTGAGATACGATCGGCGAGCCGTCTACGATTCAATCATTAATGCCTCTCTCCTTCCACCTCCCCCCTCTCTCTATCTATCTATCTCTCTCTCTCTCTATGGAATCGCAATAACTCCGACGTGTATTTGTTAAGCCTTCGTGCTCCCGGGGCACCTTTCGAAGAAACGAAAAAGAGCGTATGCTACCTAGCAAATGAATTTATCGGGGCATTTTTTAACAAGGATAAATATATCACTTGCATAACGGATATAGATATTCTTCTTTTTTTTTTTTTTTTGTAAGTGTCGTCATCTAGAATCCCTTGATCCTCGAGTTGATGTTACACAGGTTTGACGGATACGTTCACATGTAATGTCATTTAAGGATTATTTGTTCAATAATGGAACAAGAGTCATAGTCTTATGAGAATTTAATTTGTTTTTTTTTTATTTTATTTCAAACACATTATATTATATGTATATTTTATATAAAGAAAGTCTATATAAAATAGACCAGTGATCTCGTTGATCTCCGTGCAACTCGATCTGTTAAAAAAGAAAAACACGTTTCTGACATACGGATCGAACTCGTCGAAATATTTTCGAATGTTCTACGCTGATAAACTATCCGCGAAGTATTGCGAAAGGAAAGACCTTCGGACGAACGTTTCGCGATATCAAAAGGGACAAGTGATGCATGAATCGCATTTTTCACTCTACCGTATTTTTCACAAGATATCGATCTTGATTTTTATAAATGGATTTCTCGTACTATACCATATACAGTACTATACCAGCAACTAACCAATAACATTACTAGTAGTAGTAATAGTAGTAGTACTACTACTTCTACTATTACTACTGGCTCGGCCTTTCGATTTAGATTTTAAAATAGCCGAACGTCTGCCTTTTGCCTTGCATAAAATCCATCAACCATCCTCCTACTTTCTATCGTGATTCATAAATATTCCTTCCCGAGCACCGATAATTAACTCCCAAGAGAGATAGTACCTTCTCTTGCGTGTCATTAATAACGTTCCAATTTCTATAATTCTTCCTAATATGATCCTAATTAAGGAAATTTCATTATTTTCCGATCATTAATTTAAATCTTACGATCTTGTGAGAAGTAGACAACAATTTTTTTCTTGTTTTAAACGGGGTGTCGCGTTATTTAAATTTATCTCTCTACGTTTATATCTCCCATTTTGTAGGATAGAAAAGCAAAATGATAGCTATCGAAATTGAACGGAGCGGAGCGTTTGGTAAACGTCTCTTGCTTGCGGTCGTCCAATTTTCCTCGATTACGTGGGGCAAGAAAAGAATAAGAAGAAGAAGAAGGGCCACCGATAGCATAGAAATCGATCGTGGTAAATATGTCACAAAGTTTACGACGACGGGTGACGTTTCGCCGTGGCAAGAGAGAGAGAATAAAGGAAGCGCGCTTCGTTGCTTCCTCGTAACACGATCATTAATCACTTACCAACAATGATTTTATTCTTGCCGAGCGGTCGGTGCGTAACGTACCGTGACGAATCCAGGCACGGGGAGTGGACGATACATCACAGCGATACGTAATATTGCCTTTTCTACTCTTTTTACCCCTCTTGCTTCTGTCTACTCTTAACAAAAGAAATACAACGATGGAAAGAAGAAAATGAGAGAGAGAGAGAGAGAGAAAGAAAGAAATAGGAAAATAACCATTCTAGTACTATGATACTTCTATATATGTTTTACACACGTATCTGATATCTACATAGGTGGAAAGATACACACACACACAGAAACGTTGGACCATGTTTCAAGTATCGAAATGTTCGAAGAACCTTTGAAGCGCCTCGAGCATTACTACACGAGGATCGATTTACTCTTTCGCGCGAGCACAACATTGCTTTTCAAGCGTGGAAAAGAACCCCCTCGAGCTTTCGTGCGGAACAATCTTGTACGTTCTATGGTGTAACGCTGTAAATAATCTACGCCGAACGGGCTCTAATCGCGCGTGCCTTCCAGATCGAACGGATCAGCCTTCAATTCGATTCCCCTTTCCCCTCTACCCCCCCCACCCCTCACAAACCTTTTCTTGACTTCTGCTTTCCTCTTTTTTCTCTTTCTTCCTTTCTTTCTTTTCTTTTCTTCTCTTCCATCGGTAGGTAAGGTAATCGGGGAGAATGCAGCGAGAGAATCGTTTGATTTATTTGCGCTCGTCGTACGCTCTCGCATTTGACTTTCACCAGCTCATAAATCGTCGAAATTTTTGAAACATTTATCCATTGCAATTTCACGAGACCTCTTACGAGGTCGCGTCAATTTTTTCAAATATACGTATACCCTCCCCTCGGTGATCTAACTCATCTAATTTTATCGTTATTTTAGTCTTTTCTTTTTCATTTTTATCTTTATTCTCGCGCGAATACGTTTCGCGTGTTTTTTCAAGATCTATCTATCTTATCCTACAATTATCCGAGTATAAAATATGCGCGAAATAAATATCATAATCGTGATACGATAAAATCATTGTTTTAGAATTAACGCAAATAATATTTATTCCTTTAATTAACTCGAAAGTAAAAATAAAAAAATCATTACTGCGCTCCATATGCGCATGCATGCAACAAATCTCCGTCATCAAACATCCGTGCAAATTTTCCGCCTTGTCGCCCTTTAACAAAATTTTCGCATACAAGTGGGAGAGTCCTACCCCCCCCCCTTTACACGTACACATATGTAAAAAAAAGAATAAAAATAGTTGCATCGTCTCTCAGTCGATTTCCAGGGAACGTAAAAGCGGTCAAATCGATTTTCTCGGCGACTCAACCAAATGGCAAAAGAGAGAATGAGTATAGGACAAAAGAGTATAAACCATTTCGTGACAAGGTAAGAAACGAAAAGAAAAGGCTACTTTATTATATATGGCTTGATTATGCGCGTAAATATTTCACTTAGAATGATTTCAGAGCACCGAAAAAGAGAAGGGAAGATAGAATGAGAGAAAGAGAGAGAGGGGTAGTTCGCAAAAAGAGGTCGAACGCGTCTAAAAGAGAAAAAGAGAGAGAGAGAGAGAGAGAGAGAAGCAGAGGGGTATATAACAGCTGAGAGAGAGGGAAAGAGAAAGAAGGGTGGGTATGAGGAGACAGGGATTTACGCGTGCGAGCTTGAACGCCCTTTATACGTCGTCGACGGCGTAATATATGACACCTATAGATCACAATTACGTGTAATGGCGTTCACTCTTGTATTCATGGCGATATTATTTCTGGTTGCCTTCCACGTTCGTCGTAGTCGTCCTCCACTACCATCATCTCCTCCTCCTCCTCCTCCTCTCTTCTTCCCCTTTCCAATTCCCTTTCCCTTTCTCGTCCTCTTCGTCGTCGTAGTCGTCGTTGTCGACGACGATGTCGGTTTCTCTCTTTACCCACCTCCTTTTCCCCCCTTCCCACCCTTGTGTGTTCCAAGCGAGACTTCGGTCCGTATGCTAAGCAGGCGGTAATTCTAGTTTGATTTACTTTCCCGCCCACCACCAACAGCACAAGCACACAGCCATTCTGCGGCGGAAGGAACGCTGAGCATTTCCAACCCACTGGGAAAAGTGATTACGACCGAGGGATCGATGATAAGTCTTTTATTACATCTAGCTGCTCTTTTCCTGTCTTAACCTTTTCATCCTTTTTCTATATATACATAAAATAACAGTATACGAGATATTTCAATGAGATCTAATTAATTGTAAGTAATAGAAGAAAATGTTCATCGAGGAAATCAAAAAAGGTTATAGAACGAGAAACAAAATTAAATTGTAAATGCATCTTTGCAATTGGACTTGTTTAAATGAAGTGAACATTCCTTCTTTTCCTTTCTTTTCTTTCTCATTTATCTGTGTTTAATTTTTGTTTTACGTTTATTAACATTGCGCAAAGTATACTCTCGTCGGGTAATTAGTCGTAACAACATTTACGATATGTATATGTGTATGTGTTGCGAAATATGACAGAACGTTAGTAACTGATCGATACCTCGTTCTATTCAGTACTATAGGAGCTCGTCGTAATTACGACAACCGTGTTCCTTGTCTCCCGTTTCAACGATATCGCTTTGAGATCGAGCCAAACGTCTAAGCGATACCGATAACGATACCTACGGCCAAAGTATCGTGTACCGATATCAAATTAATTATAGTTCGGTTAAACGATAATAAACCACGAGAGAGTAGATACGTTGGATTTCTTTTTTTCCTTTCTTTTCTTTTTTTTTTAATTAATTACCGATAATCGTAATTGCTATTCGTGTGTCGATAAGAATTTTACATTTCGCGTTGCCTTGTCATTAACGTATAATTTAACACGATTAATCTAACTCAAAAATAATAAAAATTATTGTAGATATTTGTGTTTACTTTGTTTTTTTCATCAATTTATATTTTCGTATTTATCGATTTAAACGATAATAATTAAAGTATATATATAAACTGTTGGATAAACGCATGCCCGTAAAGTAGCTTCCCATTAACGCATCTTAGTTTATTAGCTAAAAATGATTAAGCGTTAGTACTCATGTCAACGATGAAAATCACGCATCATCGAGCCCACGAAATGACGAGGAAAAATCCACAAAGGGACATATATACGACTCGAAGCTTATGGTTGTTCGTCGTAGTCCGAGAGGGTCGGCTCGGGTCGGATGCTATTATTTTTCGGATGATGACTCAACGTCATCGTGAAGTGGGTAATGGTCGGACGGACTAGGAAGGGAGAGGGATGATGCTGCGTCCCAAAATGAAATAAACTAACCGCCGGTTTCCCGACGACAGGCGATACGTCATGGTAACGGATTCACAATAGGACATTACTCTCTTCGTTCGGGACAATAGCTAGCTATCCCTGGCACTGTCCGCATAAGTGTGTATACATGGTCATTATTCGCACGCGCGCACGTGCCGACACAACGACGAAGATCAACGAAGGAATCTCAATTCCGTTTAAAATGAGCCTAACTTTTCTTTTCATAAATAATATATATATATATATATAATGGTTTATATTATTTTATTATTAAATCAATAAGTTCGCACTGGCAAAAGCGATAAACTTTTTTGTTTGAAATTGTTACCATAAATAGATAGATATTTAACTTTTTAAATAATATATTTTAAATAATCCAATTTTTTCACCGTGAAAATTACTCTCTCACGTGGACTGACTATTGTATTAAATTTTTATATTATTACTTGACTATAGTATACATTATGTTATAAATATTAATTCACGTTAAATATTTGAATCTCTACCTGAGTAGTAGTTGTCTGTAACTATTTTTTGTTTGTTTTTGTTTTAATGAATAGTCGCATTGAGTTTCGTTTTTTGGATTTTCAAAGTTAGAACGTGCTTCGGTATGCGATAGTTATATAAAGGAATCACTCTTGTTTCCTGTAAATTGCGGATTCATGGTTTATCGCGGAAAACGGCTGAAACGTTTTACTATTCAGCGATACGCGATAACGCCACGATGACAGCACTACATTTTTTCGAGTAAAATGAATCCAACGAATATGTGCTACACGAAAAACAGTACTGCACCAACTAACGTTGCGCATATGCGGGGGAAAAAAAAAAACAAAAAATCTACTACTCTTTCCTACACAACTGCGTTTTCTCTATCGACGATGAAATTCGAAATATTCAGCGGGCCACAATCGATGAGATTCCAGATGAAAAATCTCATACGAAAAAATCGTACACTCCAAAATATTGACTCTTTATGGTATTCTTTTTCCCTTCATTTGTCTTTTTTTTTTTTTTTGTTTTTTCAATGCCGCGTTACACATCAATATAATAAATTAGTAATATTTATTTCATTAACAACTCTATGATACATCGTCGAGATTTACTCATTTTTAACGTGATATTATTCCGTGCTCTTGCTTTTTATACTTATAAATGCATTTTATCGAATTTAATAATATACTTTAATGAAAATTTATAAAATAACATTTATATTTATTTACTCTACGATACAAAGTATATTATTGAAACGAATAAATTAGCTACAAGATGATATACGAATTCGTTCATTTTGTTATATTCAATATGCAATGGAAATAATAATAATCGTGCACCTACTGTGTACGTTCTTTTATAATAAAATAAAAATGTGAAAGCGATAAAAATAAACAATATAATATAATAATAATAATAAAAGTAAAAAGAAAAAGTATTGGCAATTACTCGTTGCAATTTTATAATTGATCGCATATATTTTTTCCCGATTACTTCCTTGTTCGTATAATGATCGAAGGTTCTACCATGTTATCGATAATAATTTATCCCTGATGCATCCATTACTGGGGTGCATGCTGCATGTTGCTCGTTCATACGCGCGAAAGTAAATTAGTCGAAGGAATTAAAGGAAAAGAAAGCTTAAATTATGATTTCCCATTTAAGCACGAATTTATATGATTTCATCCGATCGGTCGCGTACCGGCCGTTAATTTGATTTCCAATTAAGCGTACGCAGGCCTCGTTAAAGGCGTAATGTGACTCGTTAAATTTAACTGTATAGGATTGGTTTGACGAACGATGACAGATATTTACGATTCGATAGAGTGCCAACCACCGTTCGTGAACTAACAAGCGCCGTAAACATCCTACATTTTTTTCATTTTCCCATTTCAAACTTTTCGTCATGAAAATTATTCCAACATTTTATACGTTTAAAATAAACTCAAACAAAATAACGATAAAATAATAAAACTAGATATAGCTAGGTTAAACAATTTTCAGCTTTAGCTCCCGTTGCGAAAAATAAATATATAAATCAGTTTCTATCCTTTGCAGCTACATATAAGTTTATGAACGGTAATAAAATAATAATAATAATATATATTATTCAACCCCTCCGTGTATATATATAATATATACGGGTGGAACAAAATAATATATGAAGTACTAAGATCGCGATATTGTTATAATAAAGCAGCTATCGAGTAGAAAAGGCTGCCGTTATTAATTCGCATTAGTTTAATAGATGTAGTAGAGGGTAAAAGAGGGAAAGAGAAAAGAGTGATGAAGAAGGGTGCTGGAAGGAGAGCAAAAGAGAGTAAAAGAGAGAGAAAGAGAGAAACTGTAGAGAGGGGAATAAGGTCACGCTAGAAAGTGAGTAATGAAGGCGGTTTATCTCCGAGGAGTAACTAGCGGTGTTCGTGTAATGGGGGCATTCATCAACGCGATCTCACATCGCCTTTCCGTTCGCATTTCAGAGTCTCATGACGATTCGCTCTACGAATCAACGATGAGAAACGGAGCTGAAGCGATATTCCTTTCTGCGGGGCTAACTTGCAAAAGTGGGAATTAACGAAAGAGGAAGAATCAAGAAGATATTATATATGTATGTGAGTATGTAAGAGGTAGAAGGGCAGGAGGGAAAGAAGTTTGGAAAAATAAAAAGAGTACGAGAACGCCGAGTGGACGATTTCTCGACTTCGTTGAAATATTAACGATCCTATGCCGATAATGAACAACCAGTAAACTTATAGACGAACTCATGTATTTCGCGCCCTCTTTCAAAGATTGATTTTCTCGCACACTTGTTTGAAACGTGCCAACGTCAACACGTAACTACTTTCGTGAATTATTACTATATAGAAATATAACTAAATATATTATGTTCAGTCGAGAGGAAGCATACATTTTTTTTTTTTACATCGATTTCAAGCTTCTCACTGTAAAATTGCGTTGAAATTGATTTCGCGATGAATAAACGTAAAATCATATTTTATAGAAATTAGTCAAGATGCATTTTGGATGAAGAAACATGATCTCTCGGATGGTATTTACGATTGATAGATTATGGATCATCCCTTCTCTCTCTCTCTCTCTCTCTCTCTCTCTCTCTCTCTTTTCCTTTCTCTTTCCATCTGTTTCGAAGGTGATGAACCATAAGATTAATGACAAATAAAAAAGGAAGTAACTTGAGAGAGTTTGGTGCCGACGTCGCCAACGAGAGAGAGAAAGAGAGAGAGGGAAATAGAGATAAGTTTGAACAGGGTCGAAAATCCGGATAAAGTTCAGGTAGGCTGTGAAAAAGAAGAACGCTTTGGTTTATCCGAAAGCCGTTCGATGGGGTTTCTAGTCGAGCAAATTTGGATTGACGGGTTTTTTGAACCCATCGACTTACGGATTCTCCAAACCAACCGGGGCAAATGCGCTTTAAACTGAAACGATCTTTTTTTGTTCTCTCTCTCTCTCTCTCTCTCTCTTCCTTTACGCCACGTTACCACTTATAAATAATAATTTCAACGATTTCGAATTTATACGAAAGATGAAAAGTATATATGCCGAAAATGCGATCGTATGTCGCGGTAGTAGGGGAACAACTTTCGGTATGAATTCGATTCTTGGCAATGGCACGACAAAGAAAGAAAGAAAAAAGATTATGCTCCCTTTGTGATTTCAAATAGAAACGAAAGAACGGAATACTAACGAAAAGGGCGCCGACCGATATATCTAATCTATTCTATGGTCAAGTTAATCCGTCAAAAGCCGTATGCAGGGAACCGTGTAAGTATCCCATGAACTTTCGTATGTCTCTTGGAAAATCTGTGCCAAGATAATGACAACAAACGAACAGGGGGAAATTGTGATCCTTTTTGCTTTTGCCTTGTATTCTGAGAATGAGGAAGAGGAAGTTAATAATGGTAGGTCGAGTATATTCTACTCCGTAATGGCCGTTAGACGCATATCCTATTCAAGGAATGCTCGTTATTGCTCGTTTAAAGTACCGAACATGGTATATTTCCTTAGAAATGAGATACGATCGCACGTTCAAACGACCGAGAAAATAATGAAAGTGAAATAATTATTATCTCTTAATATTTACGCGTTGCGCACAAAAAGGAAGATTAAAATTAATAAAAAAAAAGAAACGAAACGAAACGAATCAGAAAAATAATAAATTGCTGTAAACCTGCGACTATGCGAATAAAAACAAAGAAAAAGAAAATAAATATACACAAGTTATATTACATCAACCGAGAAGAATTTCGAAGAAAAATCTTATAAACCATAACGGTCAGATAAATTATTGAAATTATCAAGCTAGGATGATCCTGCTACTCGCTATTAACGATATTAACACCGCGTTATGGTCGAGCTTCGAGAAGCGGAACGACGTCGACGAGAACGAAGAGAGACGTGTGAATTCTGAAAAGGTCTCCTTCTCTCTCTTCCTCTTTTTTTTTCTTTTTTTTTCCTTGGATTTGTCGATGCTCGGATCCTGTGGCCAGGCCAGTTCAGTCCGTTCTCCACTCTACTCTTCTTCCGTTCTTCTTCGCCATGTAATAAAAGAAGAGGAGCTACGACACAACATGAAACGAGGCCGTCGACAGGCCGGCCCCCTCTTGCTGCAGCTCCTCCACCCCCCCCTGCCCCTCGCCGCCCCTCACCCGCCTATCTAACTCTTGCAGCCCTTCTTCCAGCCCCTTCGGACCGACCCAAGCCACGATATACCTACGTGTGGAACACGCAACGAGCACAGCGGGCAGCCGTATGATTACCGCCTTTTCGCAGTCCGCGCCTCTGTAATTATGATTTTATTTTTATGGACATAAATTATACAGGCTGCCTAGCTGTGTCATTATATGGCATTTTAATTCAAGGCTGTAGACATAATGGTAACCCGCGCTTCGGTTTCACTGCTCACCTGCCCGGCGGGGAGTGTGGAAGTATGGAATGAGAGGAAAAGAAAGGAAGAATCGTAAAAAAAAAGGGAGAGACAGATAAAGACAACGAACGAACGAACGAACGAACGAACGAACGAACGTACGAACGAAAGAGAAGTGTTCCGTGGAGAATGAAAGAGTTATACGATGATATAAAGTGAAGGATGAAAAAGAGACGAATTAAATGAAAGAATATTGATTGAGTTTGAGAGAAAGACGGATAATATTATATAGACGATAAAAATGAAAAATGTATATTATTAAAAAGAAAAAAGAAAATAATCGAGATATAGAAAGGCTGCGAAACATTTTCTAACTTGTTCGCTCTTGTCGCTTTTTATTTTATTTTTTTTTCTTTTTTGTATTTACCTTCTCGCTCTTTACGTTATTCTTTCCTTTTTCTTTTGAACGACAACGATCAAATGGTAGGAAATTTTTCTAACAGGTAATACAAGTATTGATACGACAACTGCCAAGTATCGCGATACTTTCACGAACGTCTTTGAACTCTCATACGTTGTTGCACATTTGTAAAACTAACCATAAGTATTTTAGATTATAGGGATATAATTTGTTGTGTAAAATAAATCAGTCGAATAGGATAAATCTCTTTTTCTTTCTTTTAAATATTCGAAAAATCGATGGTTGGTGAAGTAACATCTGTCTTACAGTTAAGAGAGAGAGAAAGAGTGTGTGTGTGTGTGTTCTCTATATCAGTTAAAAAATATTATATACCCCTTATCTTATATACCCGTATATACTTAAGACTATCAAGAATACTGCAATGATATTCGTTGAAACTTTGTAGAAGATAAATAATAATTTCAATACAATTTTCGCAAGAGTCATAAAACTGCTTCCAGGTTCCCAACAATGATGTTATAATTACACAATTACGAGGTAAACTGCTGTTACGTTCGTTGAAATTATACTTAATTTGTTGGATAAGTATACGGTGCATGGGTTTGTTTTTGCCAATAATCGTTATTTCTCAGAACTGTCACTCTTGCCATGCGATAATAACTATTCATTAAATGCGATAGTCTGATAAGGAAGGTTAACTAGCTCACAAGTCTTTTTTCCCGTAATTGTATTTGAACAAGATATCGTGTTACGATGATATTTTGATGGACGTCGATCAACAAATTGTCGTTAACTCCTCGATATTGTAATTTCCTTTTGAATTAATATAACGACCGATAAATATAGATTAAAGAGAACAACGATATCGTATTGTTTTGATGTCGTATATTTTAAAATTAAATATCATATTATCGTTCTCAAAAAATTGTCAGAAAATATTTCCATTGATGTAATGAGACGCGAAAGCATCGTTCTTTTTATTATCACATATATTAGCTACGAGAAGCTGAAAATATATTTTATTATTGATGCAACAAAATGTTAAATTAATCATCGAGATTTGATAATTGTTAAAAAATAACTTACAATGTATAACAGCGGATGAATGCAAAATTAACATTTTAAAAAAGATATCCTAGGTGATTCGAAACATCGAAATTATTTTTTCAAGATCCCTTGCGGAACTACCTGTCGATTAATCGATTTTCGTGTTTAACATAATTAACATGGCACGAGAACACACTCCAACTCAAACGTTACACGTTGGCAAACCACGTAGCAGATATTCAATGAGCAAACCGCACGTAGACAATGCTCCAGCAGTACATTAGCTTCCGTTTTGCTATTCTAACTACGACAACGTTCCTGTAATGCACCAATATTACGTCAACGGTGGTAGTCACATTAAAGGTTTTCTATCGTAGTACTTGTCAATGCCAAAAAGTTGGCACCTTTAACGTAAAACCAAGCATAAACGTATGTTCAAAGTATATATGTTGACCATTCAACGTCCATCAACATTTCTTAACCTATCTAGACGAGGTCGTAACGTGTTGCGTGTATATGAAATATCACTCATCTCGATGTATGCTTTGAGCATACACAGATAGCTTATTTCTCGCTACCCTTGAACGTTTGATTTATTTCATAAATCTTTCTAACCATTCGACGCGTTTCGATATTTTTCCTATGAACGGAAAGAAATACGACCGCTTGAATTTATCAATTCCTCATAATAAATGTAAATCGTTATAACGAATAAACATATTTGCGTATAAACTATCTTTTTTACGCAATTAACATATTTATAAAATCCCTCTGGCATCAAAATGTTTTTAAACGTTTTTGATTTAAAGATATATGCTAAAAAAGTCTCCAAGATTTTGCATGATTTTCTCCCAAGAGAAAAAAATCAAAAAAAATAAAGAAAAAGAAAAGGAAAACAAAAAACGATTAAAACTAATTTAGAAAATCTTGTGAAATTATTCCGTGGATATCATCATCGTGAAAATAACCCGATTCGCGCGCGAGAGAGAAAGATAGATAAAGAGAGAGAAAGAGAGAGAGAGAGAGAGAGAGAGGAACGAAAATCATGGCAAAAGATGAGGGCAAAAGCAGGAGTTAGGGCGCTTTTTGTCGGTGAATGGGATGAGGATCAACACGTACGGTAGCCCGTAATACTTGATGTTACGAACGTATGGCAGAGTGGCAAGCTGTCAGCCCGCCGCCGCGCTGTCAGTCTCCTGTCTGGTTGCTGTCCGCCTGTCATTCACTCACTCAACCCACTCATTCACCCGTACCATCTCCTGGAATTTTTCAGTCCTACCTTTTCTCTCTCTCACTCTCTTTTATTCTTTCTCTATCTCTATCTCTGTTTCACTCTATATCACTCATTCTCTGTTTCTCTCTCTCTCTCTCTCTCTCTCTGGTTTCTACCTCCGAGACCTTGCAATCATACTCTATTTCCTTTCTTTTTCCCCTCTAATCTCCATTTTTCGTGACCGATGCCCTAACTCGTTCGTCCCATCGTTGCAACGAGAGTGAGTGAGTGAGAGAGAGAGAGAGAGAGAGAGAAAGAGCGTGAGCTCATCTGACTGCTAAAATATTTTTCCTACTGGGTGCCGTTGGCGTTTCGTTGCGATATCTACTACTACTACTACTACTACTGATGCTACTATTGGTGCTGCTACTACTGCTGCTGCTGCTGCTGGTGCTACCGCCATAACGATGCATCGCAAAAAATTCGTGTCAGGCGTCTATGACGATCCTGTCGGGAAATTTATCGAGACGGATAACACTACCCAGTTCTATTTCTTTTTTTTGTCTCTCTCTCTCTTCTCTCTTTCTTCTCGTTCTTCTCATTCTCCGTCTACCCATCCATCCACCTATCTATCTCACCTGTTTTTTTGTTTTCTTTCCTTCCTCCTATCGGTTCTCACAAAGTGAAAGCCGACGAAATGTTAGTCGCGTGTCAAACGAGACCGGTTTTTCCCGAAGCCTAAACACTTTGTATAAATATATATATGTCGACAGATCTTATCGTTTATACATAAAAAAAAGAAGGAAAATAGAAAGGAAAAAGACAAAATGGCGATCTAATTATAAGCTACGATAATTACGTCTCGTATAACGAAAAGAAAGAAATATATATATATAACATTTCTGTTCAACTACTTTTGTACCCTCATTTACCGTGCCGTAATAAAACGTAAATTTGCATAAAAGAATGACCAGACTACTTAATGGGCGTGAATAATCGCCACCGAAGCATAATAGCGTGACTGTGCGCGATTAAGCACTTTGACAGCTAGATTGTCGATCGATTACGTCCGACTTCGGGAAATATCGTTTATTGACAGTACATATATATATATATATATATATATATATATATATACTGAATTATTTTAACGTTGATTCAATGAAAGTACATATTAGCCTTTAAATAAAACATAGAAACTCGATACAAATTAGATAGACATTAATTCGGAGATAACGAAATTAGTTGAATTTTACTTTCTCTATCTAGATCAAATTATCAATCATTAAGAATATCTTAAATAACAGAGTCTTTATTTAAAAAAAAGAAAAAAATGATAACTCTTAATCGTCTTTAAATCGATTATCAAAAAAAAAAAAAAAAGAAAGAAACATAGACAGCAGCACTCAAGATATAAAAGTAATTTTTTTTTAGGTATCTATTCAATTACCCTTCTTTTTTTTTTTTKTTAACTTTGTTTTTCTAGCGGTTTTAAAAACGGTAAATGAAAATCCCTCGAAATTAAATCCTATTTTCAATGTTTTCTACGTGAGCGTAAAGCGGTAAACGTTTCTCGGCGGTCGGTGTCGAACGATTAAACCGATAGTTGTTTGCATATCCGGTTTATGTTTCAATCTAGTTCCATCAATATGAATAAACACCGGTACGTGAGTTGGTCGTAGCAGAGCTATGTCGCCGGCATTAATATGTATTGGCAATAAATCGATATCGATAATTAAAATCTGTGTGCGGTTGGCGCACACATATCGCCTATGTGTTCTCTATCACTCTCTTTCTCTCTCTCTCTCTCATACACTTTCATATACACAAGCACACATTTATATAAAAGTTCAATTTGTTATATGTAACTGCGCGAGAGACCACTATAAATATTGGCTTGGTCTTTTTAACGCAGCTCGTAAATTCGTGTGATTTATGCCACGCCGTCTGAGCGAGAGCAAAGGGTCGACGTGCGACGTATTCCCGGTTGCTGACTGCAACCGAGAGTCGTGATTTTCACGATTCACCGAGAGGAAAAAGCATGCGTCTATACTTTTCATCCCCCAAATATTCTCTCTCTCTCTCTCTCTCTCTCTTTTTTCCCCTAAAAATCTCACGAATAGACACGTACACGCACAAATATTAATATAACGTATGCGAAAGCATTGACCGTAAAAATCATCGTCGTTAAACTTAACTATCGATCGATCATCATTATTATTATTATTATTATCATCGTTAAAAAGTGCCACGTGTATTACTTGTGCAACCGTTGGCGTCCTCGAAAGTTCGGCAAGCAAATTCGGTATGAAAATTGCGCGTTTCCTTTACTTGTAAACCTCTCCCTACGGCCACAATTCGGAGGATGGGGTAATTTTGCGAAACGTCGGCTCCTCGTGTAAATCGATCAAATTATGGAGTAACGAAAATATAACTTACGAGAATGGAAATACGACGTGGCGAAAAAACCACCACCACCGTTGTTCCGATCTCCTTTTTACTCTCTCTCTCTCTCCCTTTCTCTCTCTCTCTGCCATATGATTCGAACTTTCGACATCCTGATGTTTCGTACGATAAAAACGAACGGACGTTTCGCGTTGGTCATCAAGCATCTGATCGACTCTATTCAAGGAAAAGAAATATAATATATAAAAAAAGAAACCACCTTTTTACGATCGCAACAATCACGTTGTTCCGTTTTTTTTTGACCTAGTTTTCCAATCGAACAAAAGTTATATCAAGAGGAAGAGAGAAATAAAAGTGGTCAAAATGAGATATAGAACATATTTCGGAACGGTCATTGCGAGCAACGACGTTTAAGTATCTCACACCTGTCTCGAACAGAAAAGTTTAATGAAGAATGAAACGGGGAAAGGAAAAAAAAAGGTAAGAGTAGTAGGAAGGAAGATGAAATAAGTAAAAGAAAAGAAAGATGGAACCGAAAAACAAAAGTAGAAAAGCAAGAAGTGTAAAGGAAAAAGAAGTAGAAGAAGAAGAGTTAGTAGAAGAGGGTGATGGGGGAAACGAAAGAATATCACGGGAAATTGGTCATACGAAGGCGACAGAGGGGAGTGAAAAAGCAGTACGGGGGTTACTTGGCGGCGTAACCAAGATATACGAGCACTTTTCCCGAAAAAGTGTTAAGGAATTATGCTCGGCAGAGTAAATGAGATGTGTCTGCGCAGGGACATAGATCACCAAGACGCTATCCATTCTCACCACCGTGGAAATAAATACGATCTTCTCCGCGAAAGAGGCTGCTGCAAGCGGAACGAGGAGTGGAGAGGATAGGAGAGGTGTTGCTGCTGCCAGAGAGGGTGGAAGCAAGACAGAAAGAAGGAATTAGAGAGAGAGAGAGAATAAGGAAAGGACGACAAGGCAGAAGAAGGGGGATAGCGAAATCGTCTCCTGGCGGCCCGCATCCCGCAGCACATCTTTCTACCCGACACCCGGGGGGATCCACCAAGCCATTTCTCTACCCTGTTATACTACCTCCTATATACGTATCTACTACCTCTTTCCCCGGTAGATACTACCTACAGCTAGCAAATAAATTGATCCATTACTCAACCGAGCAGTCATCTTCCTTCCTTCCTTTCCTTTCCTCCACTCTCCACCTCGAATCGCATCTTCAGATCGCCTTCAACAACGACGACGACAACGACGACGACGCCTTCGTCGCGTTGAAGCTCTTATTTTCTTTTGACAATACTTCCGTTACCGAAAGAACCTGTGCTGTTGCATCTTTTTATTTATTTTCCTCTAGAAAATTTCTTTTTGATTTTGTTCTGTATCATTAATTATTTCATAATTCTTTACTCGTTTTCGCGATGATTTAATGTTTTTCTTAACGTTTCTTTTCTTTTTTTTTTCCTTCTACGAATGTGGGTATAAATTAATTGGAAATAATTGGATTTGAAAATCCCGCCTTTGATCTTCGCTATATACTGCGCCCTCGAGTGGTTCGAATTGTAAGCTTTTGGATCAATGGCGGTCTCGGTTTTACATTTGACACGAGTTTCTCCCTTGCGAAATTAATGAAAATATATTTATTATATTAAGTAAGAATTATTTTCTCAATTTACGATGTTCATTAGGAACGTCAATTTTACGTATCTGATTATGTTTTTTTCTTTCTTTTTAATACTTAAACGAAACAAGATCTCGAGCGTTTCGCGTTGAAAATATTACGTTCGATCCATCAACAGAGTTAATTGCTCGTATTCATTAATGTTCTCAATATTGTAATGAACTCTTATCTCTATCAGTGATGTTGAATAATATGACTTTTAATCGCAACTATTAGGTCGTTTTAATTCATATAAAAGCAGACATTATGGTAGAACATTTCTCTTACCTTTTATCTAAGTGATCCTGTGATCCTTTGCACCTGCATCTCTAACGAGTCACCTGCATCTTTGTAATGTACTTTTCTTTTTCTTTCAATTTTATAATGTTTGATAAAATCTAACTAAAAGATTGTATTATGCAAATAAATTTTCGTTTATTTGCCGCTTTATCGAGAAATATAAACGTTGGTAATAATTTCAATATTAATTTATTCTTCGTAACTTTGTCGTATAAGTAAAATTGCATGTATAACAAATCAAAGATGACATCAATAAGACCATTTGAGAGAATGGAAGTATGCTAAAACCTTGTATGTGTACAATGGCCGACGTATCTGGTCAGGTCATACGTCGAATAGTATTGACAGACCATCGATTCCTGTCACTTATACTTTCGTATCGTAGCAAACAACGGTAAATACGAGTCTGCGTTGTTTCGATCAATTCCGTTGAAGAGACCAAGAGCGCGCGTACCTAACGAAATAAACAAAATGTCACTTCGACAGGTTTTCTCTTTTATCTCCGGCTATTTTTTTTTTTATCTGCCAAATGTATTTAATAAAATCTTACTTTTTTTAAAAAAGAAAAAATATAGTACGAAGAAATATTTAATAAATATATATATATATATATATATATATATATATATGTGATAAACTTTTAAACACGTATTTCTAACATCGAATAAATACATTTCTTTCGTTAAATTAATTTTCAAAAAGTAATCTATCAAACTTTAAACGGTTTTTAGCAACCAATGGATTAATCTAATCGTTTCCTTTGTTATCCGAATCAATATTATTTCATTATTTTTACACGCGACGAGAGAAAAATAAAGTCATCGGTAGCGATACACGTAGGTCGGTTTAAAAAAAATATTTCAACGACGACGAAGGAAATCTTTGTTGGAACGAGTTCCTCGCAGAAAGAGATTTGTTAAGAAACATCCGCGGCTTCTGGTATCCGATGATAAGAACATAAAGCGTGCAGCGGGAGACTTTATACCTCCATTTACTTGCGCGATAAAGCTTGTAGGAACGAGTAGATACAACATGGGGCAACAACAATATTCACAAAAAGAAAAAGACGATTATAGTTGAACGAGCAAACGAGCGTCGGTCGAACGTACCGTGCAGGGGAACACGTTGACGCGAAAGCACCGATGCCATCCTGTCATGTACAGCAATAAATTAATGGCCGGTCATCATTGTACTCATATACGCTTGTTGTACCCCATACCGACACATCGTAACGCATCATTAATCTTCTCATTATAAATGCGCGCCACTGCTTTACCGCAGCCTGACAGTCCAACGAAATAAATGACCGTGCATTACGTTTGTACTTTCATTTTATATTTAAAATGACCTCCCAGTCTCCTTTCATTCTTCTTCTTCTTCTTCTTCTTCTTCTTCTCCTTCTCACTTTCTCTCTCTCTCTCTCTCTCTCTCTCTCTCTCTCTCTCTCGCTCTCACTCTATCTCTATCTTTTTCTTTCTTTCTTTTTTTTCTCACACACATACATACACGCGTACACATATTATAAATCTATCGGTTCTTCTCTTCTTCTTCTCATCATCATCATCTTACTCTTTCTCTTGGAACATCTCCCCAGGAGACAAATTACCCATTTGCATAATGCTGTTATTTATTAATGATCGTGATACAGGTACTTCTGATTCTACATAAATACTCACCTGCGGCGTTGACCAATCGACAATCTTCTAATACAATCTCTCCGATTGTCGCGATACGACGTGGACGCGCACCATTGAAACGCACTATAAGTTACATGCTGGCATATCGCCTAATCGTGGAACTCGTTTCGTTTCGTTTCGTTTCGTTTCATTTCGTTTCGTTTCACGACTTAACCCGATCCACGTTCTCTCAATGGAGAATTTAATTAAAATTATAATACAACTAGTGTGGTATTATATCGTGCGTCGGTATTAAATGGAACTCGAGATTACGATATAAAATAGAAAGGGGCTGAAGGATGTGGGAAGGGGAGGGGAGGAGAAGGTTAGAATGAAAAAGACCACACAACGATTTTACGTCACATTCGTTGATTGATTGATTGATTCGAATTTAACAATCAATTCTTCGATATATATATATAGATAATCTTTATAATAAAAAATGAACTTACTCTTATATTAATTAAACAAATACTTAAAAAGATTGATTTTTATCGACGTTTCTTCTTAAACCCTTACAAAAGAATAATCATTAACTTCACGTATTTACATTATAACGTACGTTTAAATAGTGAATCAACGATGGAACGTATGATTCAGTTTCAGCGTAGCGCGGAAAGAAAAGAATTGCAAACTATATTCTGTCCATTTTATGTTGGCCTAAGGGAAGATATAAAGGGCGATAGATCACGCCTGTATCAAGTTAACGAGCGTACTCTGTAATTAAGGGAATATTCGTTCTATTAAAATAATCGTAATTTACGTTGCCTGTTGTCTCTCTCCCTCTCTCTCTCTCTCTCTCTCTCTCTCTCTATTTCTCTCTCTCTCTTTCATTATTTTCTTTTCCCCTTTCTTTTTTTCTTTCTTTCGCAAAGCGATCGGAGATAGAGAAAAAAAAAATAAAGAAAAACCAGAGCTATCGTTATTACCGAGAGCATAAAGCCGTAAGACACAATAATTAAGTGGTAAGGTACACAGATATTATTAAATCAAGTAAGTTCCAAGTACGAGAATACCACAAAGATGAATATTTAAATACAGATATGAGTTATGGTGTAAGAAGATGCAAATGAGAGCTCGGTATTCTTGCTCTTGAGACTTTGAATGTTTCATTTCATTTCATTTCATTTCATTTCATTTCATTTACTCGTCGGAAAGAAAAAAGGTAAGGGAGGGGTGGGGGGGAGGGGAAATATAATAATTAATTGCTTGCAATCGAAGTGCATTAAGGAATGATGTTACCAAGTCGTTCGTTTAAATTTGCATTGGACTGATGCATCACCATCATCCCTCCTCCCCCCCTCCCCTCATCTTTCTATGCTGTTCATTCCAACACCTTTCACATTTTGTCTCTGTTTTATTTCTTCTTTCTCTTTATTTCTCTTTTATTTTTCTATTAAAAGCGTTTCCTACTAAGCATCTAACAGTGAAGTTTTCTTTTATGGGATACGATTCGTATTTTCCATCGAACGACGACCATGTGGGCGATTACCCAAGCTAGTAAAAGAAAATAGTTAGATGATGGTAAAAACGTTTGATGAGCCGAAGGAAGAAACGTCGCGTTTAATAATGCGACAATGCGAATCGAAATGTCGCATTTCTATTGATTTTTGTTTGTTTGTTTGCCTCTACATCTTGATATTTTCGTGCAGAAATACATTATTGTTATTTGAAAATCTTACGAAAATCTTTGCTTGATTATATTCGCTTGGACGTGTAAAATATGAAATTCTATAATGAGTACTTGACAAAAAAACAATTTATCGTTTTTTTTTTATTAATCTGGTAAAAGCACTTTTTTAAAATGTCAACCTTAAAGTGGATTGGCATTAACGTGATAATAGAATACGAATTGACAAAACAATTTATCAAATGTCAAATACGATTATTTGTAAGGAATATACTAAGAAAAATAACTCTTTTACGGTTTTAACATTCAACGAAGATGAAGAAATAAAAATATAGATAAAAGACAATCTATTTGAATCATTATAAACGTATTCAAACCTTGACGCAACTCGTCAAATTAAGATGATCGATCCAATCTTGTTAATAATAATACCAAATACGCCACGAACGTCTTGCAACAGAAAAAAAAATAAAAAGGGGGAAAAAAATAACGAAACAATTCGCCTATTCGTTATGAACGTGAAACGAAAGGTGTTCTTTAACGCTTTGTTTCTCCGGTTATAAAACTCAGCATAGGTTACCGACACGTTTATTATAATAAGTTAACACGTCGTTGATTTGATAAACATCGACGAAACGTTCTGTATGTATTTGAGACAAGCCCTGTAAGATAACTTGATATGATATAACTATACTCGTGGATAACGCACGAGTGAGAACGACAGTAATGATTTATTAACGACGTTTCGTTATTAACTACTTACATTAATCGTTATTTATACCTCGTTTATATACTTCGATCCCATATTTAAAAATCGATTACGCAAATAGATTATTTATGAAATAAATCTTATCTTCCATTTTTTTTGTCCTTTCTTTTTTTTGTCCCCTTTTATTCTTTTCTTTTTGTTGTTGTTTTTTTTTTTTTTTCATTTTTATTTTTCGATCTTGATAAACTTTTTAATCTCATAATTATTCATAAGGAAGTATTATCATTCGAATAATCGATTACTATTTTACAAATGATATATGTACGTGATTATTACTATGTAGATTGTTTCGCTAATTGATCGGAAAGTTTTTCTTTTTCTTTTTTTTTTAACAAACAAGTATCCTATAAGAAAGATAAAATTATATAACATGCAAATATGATCAAGTTATTTATAACAATCAACTGAGATTCGATTGATTTCGAGATTAAAAAAAAAATTTATACGAATAGTCACCATATTATTTAAACATTAAGAACAATTCATCCAGTTAAAATAACACATAGTAAAATACACAAAGGAAAGTTATTTTAAGATACATTTATGCAAGCAAAGTAAAGATCAACAACGTTCGATTTCTGATCAACGAGTGTGATGCATTATCGTGTTGATTTCAAGAATCAACATGAAATGTAACAGTATATACTTTCCTAAAACGCGGACATAGTTTATCCTTCGTTTTACTATGTTTACTTTGTCTTCTAATCCATTAACATATAACATTATCAATACCTATTATTTCGTACAATTCCGTTTCTTAATAAACCATTGCAAACATTCGACCTATGTTGAATGCATTTAAATGTTTGCCTCATTAAATCGATTTATTGCATACTATTACTTTCGTTTTAAAATCACCAGCCGACGTTCGATCTTTATTTTATACGTTGTTGAAATAAGTGGTAACGTGTTTATCGACGATATTATACCTTTTCAGATGAAATAAAATCGATTCAATATGAACAACGGTGTATATAATTTTGTTATCGTTAAAGTATCGTCTTGTACAACTCCATAAAAAAAATTTCACGTCGTCAGGTGCACGTTTATCACATTTAGGAACGATGGTCGTCTTTCCTGAGAATTCCCCATCCCCTCCGTTCCCCCCAATAGGAAGAAGAGTGTATTCCGCAGAAAGATAAACCCCCCAATCGTAATTTTCTTCGTCAACTCGAAGCCGGATGTTTGCAAAGAACGCGCCGAGCGTCTGAGCTAAAGTTTACGCCCCTCATAAAGTCCTACCACCACCGATTCATAAAGGTGAATGGTACCTGGCCGGGGCTAGGGAGAAAAACAATTTCCGGTAAAGCGAGGACTTAAGTAGTCGTGTTTATGAGGCGTTGTCGTGTGATCTTATGAAAAAGGATACGCGGCTCCGGCACTTTCTCTATTTCTTTCGAAAGAATGATCCCTTTCGACTAAATTTATTACCAGTCGATATTACGTTTTTAAAGTATGTGTGCGAGTTATTTAAAATTTATTTCAATTTATTCTATAAAACCTTCTCGTCCGTTTTTCTTTTTTTTTTTTTTTCTACGACGACGATACGATGATTATTACAAATCGAAAATAATATAATCATTCTCGTACAAATGGCAGATTTGAATTTTCATTCGAGAAAATAATCGATTACTATTCATTTAACACGATTAATTAGATAGCATAATCCCACGGAGTGAAGATAAATCAATGCTCGTATATCTCTGTAGGTTTATCGCACGTTACATGCGTATACATATATCGTAACATCTAATAAATGGTAGTCGATAAAAAGAAATATTGATACATAAATCTAAGTTTCCCCCGCTCTTCCTTCTTACTATACACGCGTCAACTAAAATTAGATACAAAATTACGATTTCTCGCGTGGTAAAAGATGCACAATGTTTCGAATCTTTTCCTCTCTTCGGGTTTTTACTTTTTTTTTCTTTCTTTCTTTCTTTTTTTCTCCTTCCCAGTTTCTTTTCTCGTTTCAATTAAAACGAAGCGTCGACGAAGCGCAGCAAATTAGGGTACTCAGTGCGGAAAGACACGATAGTCGTCAGTCGAGATACATTCCTGGATGCACACACACACACACACACACACGCACGTACACACTGGTAGGAACCAGTTGGCCAGAATAAACGTACCGACCATTATTGGCGGCATGCCAGAGTACCTATCCTCGTGAGCATCGGTCTTTTCATCGCAACACGCTTTGAACGAGGCGGATAGATTGATGCATACCTTAAAAGACGGGGACGAGTGATCCGAATGATTTGAATACTCCTAATGCGCGGCGTGATTGAAATTTTCGCAACCTTAATCGTTGGCGAACATTTGACGAGCGTTCTCGCTATTTCAAAGTCGTCTCTCCCTTCTTCTTCTTCTTCTTCTTCTTCTTCTACGTTCAACACACAAAGGAGACAGGAAAATAGTACTATATTCCCCTGTATACAATTTCAAACTAATCGATCTGACTTATCTCTCATTTCGTATTTATTCTAATTTTATTTCTTATACGTAAAATACGCAAATTACATTCAATATGTTTTTTTTTGTTTGTTTTTATTTGAAACAATATTATTAAACAAATCGGTCGTTTCCACGATGCGTTCTAAAACCGATCGAGTATTTGAACGGTGGTAAAAATATTTTAACAACGTTAAAAGCTATCGGTTTACAAGGACAAGAATAACGTCGCACGTAGTTCGAGGTGCATCGAAGAGAAATGTGGGTTAGTACATCGAGTATGCTCCTTCGGCAACAAATCCAGCTAGTTCGGCGAAACGTCGAGTAGCGACAACTAATAAATTCTAATTTAAAATCAGTGTCGCAAGAGGAAGGTCTTCTAAGAGCGGGCCATTTCTCAGTGTGTTACTCGTGCAGCTCATTCGTTTTCACCGTCCCGAACCGGCGTAGCCGTCGTTCCTGACACCGTGATAAACAGCCGCCTCTGTCGTAAGTCAAGTCGGTATAAAATCTCGGACATTACTCGTTCTAGAGAGTTTACTAAGTTGGAACGACTTGACAAGGCGGATATAGTTAGCGTTAGATCTTAAACAGCACCACCACCACCACCACCACCACCGTCGTCTGCCTCCTTTCATTTGTTATTCTTCAAATTCCGCGTCAATGGTATTCGACTTTTGTTAAAGTAATAAAATCGTGTTCGCTGATTTTTCCCCCTTTTTACAAAACCGTTTAAGGAGTCAAGTTACGTCTCGTAAACCATCCAATTCTAATGAAGTAGACGATAATGTAAATGACTCGGAACGAAACTACCCAGAGGAGTCTTTTCTCTCTCTCTCTCTCTCTCTCTCTCTTTCTCTCATTTCTCACCTCGAGCTCGCCGAAGAGGAGAAAATTAAAATCCGTATTTCTATCGAACGCGAAGAGACTTAAGAATTGATTAAATTACACTTGGTAATACAGCTGCTACCGTGATTCGAAATTTGTCCGTTTACCGACACGTAATCCGTTCCAAGAGATCGATAAGAGACTGAGTTACACGAGTTGCTTGTAAATGAGTAAGAGATATCGATCAGTATTTTAGAGAAGTATAGCGTTGGTTCGTAGCAAATACTCTCATCCAAAGACGGTAGAGGAAGAGAGATAACGTATTTAGAAAAGGAAATACTGTCTCCGCACGCGAAGTAAATGATACGTATACCTCCTACGTATGATGATGAGAATTGTTTATGGAAGAAGAAAAATGCGTTTTGTTTAGCAATGAGACCATTCGTTTGAACTGAAAAAGTATGTATCAAGGGTTACACTCTGGGTTGGGTGTAGGACGTAGCCGACGGCAGCGCAGTCATAAAATCCTTAAAATGCATAGCTACAATGAAATTGTGGGCACGAATGTAACCCTCTGGTAAGGTTAATCTGGCGAGAGCATCGCGACGCCTGGCTAATGGCACGTCCGACGGTTGCGTGCCAGCATTTTCAGCCAAGCAGTCGTCGAGCATCCGTCCTGTTCAAAAGAGGGAGGCTCACCCAGCCAGCTGAGTGATGAAGTGAGTGTGGAGTGAGGCCTATTTTTGTGCTTACCGACAAACAGCCTCGTAGATCTCATGACACGTCGTTAGAAGCCCACGAAAATACATTCGATGTTACTCCAAAGTGCTTAGAGATATCCGGAGAGAAATAGAGAGAAAGAGAAAGAGAGAGAGATAGAGTGTACGTGTGTACCGTGTCTTTGTTAGTTTATTCCAAGAAACAATAAAGTCGTAGTTCCTCTTTTACTCTCGATCGTTCCTCTCCCTCTCCTTCTGGATACGATTTACCTATAGGATTTACACGTTCCTATCGTTGTAATCGTTCGAGCAAACGTTCAAACGATATACAATAGAAACGAACCTTACCTTAACCGTGATATATTGTTAACTTAACTTTCTTACCTATAGGGATAAATCGATTGGAAACTATACGGAATGGTTCTTAATCGAAACTCGTTAATCTTAAGTTTTCACATAGATTTAAACGTCTCTGTTTGGACTAACGACAGATTTTCTAACGATTATCAAACTCGCGTTGGCGCCTTGAATTCTCTCTCTCTTTCTCTCTCTCTCTCTCTCTCTCTCGCGCGCGCGCGCGATATTCAATTACGCCGAACATTCATGTGAAACGTAAGCAAAGCCCCGAAAATTAGCTGGCATTTTCGCGACCGATACGGATGCAGGATTCCCCGAGCATGAAACCCGAGCATGTCTAACGAGCGCTAGGGATTTTCCACGAAACTAGCCTGCAGACGTCCGGTGGCAAATGATCACTGCGGTCTTACAAGTCTAGTGGAAATAGGATTATCCAGCATGTGTTGTAATCTCTTTCATCTGTAAGCATTGCGCGAAGTTATTCGTAATAACCTCGCGGAAAAACGGTATTTTGCTTAGCACGTGTTATCCGACGCCTCTTATTAGACGATATTTCACCGTGAAAATAAATTTTATTAACAACAAAATGTGTCTTAGTAAAATGAACAAAGTAAAATCATTTACCGATTGTAATACTTATAACGAGATATTTTTTCCCGTGTTATTCACGTTCATAAGCTTGTACCTACGTAACAACGATAAATTTATACGACGAATGAATACGCGAAAAATATCGTTCAACGGTGGCCACCCAAAATTCGAAAATTATTCGAATCTTTTATCGAGAAACATAATCTTCCATTAATTGGAGGATTCTAAAAAAAAAAAAGAAAAAAATAAAGCGTTTCGTTACTCGTTTCTTCTTTTCCCATATTTCTTTACGCTCGAATATAAACGTTAAGGATTAAAAGTTTTACCAGTTCGGTCTTTCAAAAGCAACGTGAAAATATTTCCCTAGTGATAGTGGTAAGAAACAAAAATATCCTAAATGCTTAATCTACGAAAGATTAGAAAGGAAAGATTTTCGAGGATGACTACGAATAGGACGTACGTCCTGTATCAAGTTTTACACTGACTCTCCCCTTTTCGTGACAGTTACCATCGTGCATGCACATTCGAAGATGCTCATTCTACAAAGTTATTGCCAACAGCTGTACAACAACTTTTTTTTGTCGATCGTTCCGTTCGCGCTCTGAAAATTATCGTCCACCAGGCGAACACTTTACGACGAAGACGCGAGCATAACCTTTTCTTTCGATCGAGGATCCTTTTATACGTGTACACATAGTTGCATATGTATAGATGTACATAGATATAAGTTTAATATCTATCCATATGTATGTATGCGCGTACGTACGTATATATGCATGTATTTAGGTATACGTATACGTTTACTTTTCCTTCGCGACGGCAGAGAACTAATGATAAACACGATTCTTTGCAGCCATAAAGGGAAATTAATGTTCTGGATGGTAATGGTAAATGGGGTGGAAAGAAGACAAGAAATCGTAAGATAAACGACATCGGGATGTGCCGAAGGCTTGTGGCATCTTTTATCGACGAAAAGAAACGAAAGGAAAAAAAGTTTGCGAGTGTGAGAAGATATCGAAATTTGGTGTTAACTTTTGACCTTGGCTTAAAGGTCGCTCAGAGAAGATAATCCTAAAGGTTTCCCTTCGCAAACTGTTTTTATTCGACAATTCGTCTTGTTTAACAGATAAGGAAAAGAAATATGCATGCTCAGATGCATTCAATTTATGTGTAGGTAAAAAGGTGGTACTTATACATAATATATTATATATAAATGACTTCTTATATAAAAATGAGATATCAGCATTTAACCAGGATGCGTTTAACTTTCAGATCTTTTTCTTTTTTTTTCTTTTTTTTTTCTTTTCTTTACACAAAGCAAACGCGAAAGAAGCAGCAAGCTCGTAAATGAGAATGAAATTTGAATTGATCGCAAAAGGAAGAAAAGGGGGCAGGGGGAGGGGTTCTCCTCTTCTACAGTGAAAGGAAATGCACGAGGAAGCGATCGCGGATGATGAACGATCGAGTTCGAGAGAAAATAAAGTGGTAGAGCGTAGAACGGAGGTACGTCGATGGAAAGCATTCCCATCTATCAAGCCCATCCCCGATAATCATCGGTTGCCCCGACCGAACTCGAGTAGAAACAAAATCTTGTGAAACGACTAAAAAATGAGATCAACGAGTATTCCCCATCCAACCTCCTCCCTCCCCCACCCGCCGACTTCATTTCTTGACTCTTTTTCTCATTTACTCTCTTTAAACGCTTCTTCTCCTTGTTCTTCTTGTAACGATTAGCAAATTGAGAATATCGACGATGAGAGATGATATAAGAGATAAGAGATAATGATATTGAAAGTGTAGCACTCAGGTTTGGAGCGTATTAAACGCACTATATTTAACGGGAAAGGTGTAACTTCGTTAATTCTCTTTCCATCGTACGAATATTTATCATCGATTTTTTTACCACTTATTCAAATACTTATTTATTATTAACATATTGAAAATAACGTGTAAATTGTACCGGAACGAATGGTATATTACTAAAATAATTCACGTTGAACTAAGGTTTGCCACACAAGATAAGTTTTATATGAAACTTTTGTTGTATTTCGATGAAATTATTGAATATATATATGTTACCGTTAAAGACGGAAATCAGTCATTACTAGTAATTCCTCGACATTACTATGAATGCAAAAAGCCTTCAGACGAAGTCAGAAATAATACTTTTTTGACAATTTCTCCTAGGCATCGAACATAATAATTTGATATCCTATAGAATATCAAATTACTATTTAAACAACGTTGAAAAGAATACATTTTCGGGACAGGCACACACAGCCATGCGCAACCACTCCCCCCAAAACAACCCATACAGGTAAAAAACATTTCTTTCTAAACCTATTTATCTTCCGATACGATAGGGAACAAAAGATACAGATTTCCGTGGAAATCTCTATGAATATCTGTCTAACTAATGTCTAAAAAATATAGACTAAACCTTTGCAAATCGATTTATAACTCGATAAGGTATTTTACACGTAGGAAATATCAGAGATTGCAATGCTATAAATTGTACAACTTTGCTAATTCTTTTAAAAGTT
>NW_014569563.1:500191-673577 GCF_001313835.1 Polistes canadensis | reverse complement strand
TGCAAAGGTTCATAAAATGGCAAAGAAAAATTAGCGTATTAGGCATTGTTCACATTGCCTAAGGCCAGGTATTGTTAGCATTGCCGGGGGAGGTTTGGAACCTAGGCCGGTAATGTTAACAATGCCTGGCCATCAGGCATTGCTCACATTGCCTGATCCGCCAACTTTTCTTTGCCATTCTTTTAACCCTTTCAGATTGATTTATAACTCAAATGAGTATTCAACTTGTAGATAAAAGAGTGCACTTTAATTTAATATAAGTTTCATTAAAATCTATTTACTCTAAGTATAAAAAATATTTGCCGAAACTTTTCAAAGAAATGGCAAAGTTGGAAAAATTTGCAGCATTTTATTCTTTGACATTTTCTTAACTTTACATGCTAAATTTATAATTCGATATGGTATTCTACGCGTAGACAAAAGAATGTACTTTAATTTAATATAAGTTTCATTAAAATCTATTCACTTCTAGTATAAAAAATATTTACCAAAACTTTTAAAAGAATTAGCAAAGTTGTACAATTTATAGCATTGCAATCTCTGATATTTCCTACGTGTAAAATACCTTATCGAGTTATAAATCGATTTGCAAAGGTTTAGTCTATATTTTTTAGACATTAGTTAGACAGATATTCATAGAGATTTCCACGGAAATCTGTATCTTTTGTTCCCTATCGTATCGGAAGATAAATAGGTTTAGAAAGAAATGTTTTTTACCTGTATGGGTTGTTTTGGGGGGAGTGGTTGCGCATGGCTGTGTGTGCCTGTCCCGAAAATGTATTCTTTTCAACGTTGTTTAAATAGTAATTTGATATTCTATAGGATATCAAAGTATTATGTTCGATGCCTAGGAAAAACTCTGTAAAAAGTCTTATTTCCGACTTCATCGGAATGCTCTTTGCATTGATGAGAATGCCGAGGAATTACTAGCAATGGCGGATTTCCGGCTATGACGGTAACATATATGTGACATCTGCTAGATATGCTAATACATACTATACGTTATATTGTAGAAAAATTTAAAGCCAAGGTTAAGATGACGTTAATAGTAGACATCTTACTACGATAAAAGTAGTTATCATATCTTCGATCGTCAGACAAATTGGACACGGCAAAATGTAGTAGTTTGCTCACATTTAACTCGATAATAATCAAAAAGTAGGTGGCCATGTTGGAAATAAAATTACGTGTATACGTTACGGTCAATTTAAAGAATCCGGTCATTGTATAGAACCCTCTACCTTTGTGCTAGGAAAGAAAAAGAATACATTTTTTGAACATTGTGAGTAACTTTACACAATTATAAATATATTTCTTCTCGAATTACAACACGGGAGATAAGTGTAAAAGCTAGAAATTAACTAAACAGTTCATTAAGGTTAATTCTTTTTTCATTCTATCTCTTTCTCAGCTTATTCTTCCTTCCAAATTAATACATCTTACCGTAACAGCGTACGAAGAGAAACAGAGGCACCATCATTTATCACCTCTGAAGGTGTGTACCCGTATGTACCGGTATTATACGATCGTACCTAGAAACCGAGGCGTATATCCCGTTAAAGTACGTGAAATCCAAGTGCTTTCAACTCCACCGCAGACCCACGACCATAACTCAAAGCGCTCGTCAGCTACGCTACATAGGAGTTAGAAAAATTTCATGGCTGACATCACCGCAACGCCGAGCTTTATATTTTACGCCATCTGTAAGAGGGGCTGCTACGATCTCTAACAATCTCACTTTTGGATGCCCCGTATTAATGAGTATATTATATTCGAACGAGTGAACACGTTTTAACGAGCTCATTATTCGTACATTGTGGTGTTAAAAAGAAGATTCTACGATTTTTTCGAGAAATAACAAAGAACAAATATACATAGAAATCATTCGTAATGGACAAGAAAATTTTCTGCTGACATCTACTACTATCAATAAAATCATTATTTAAATGCATCAATATTTTTTCTAATATTATCGAATAACTATCTTGATCACTTTTAAAATTATCTCCAAACGAACGAAAAAAACATTACTGAAAAAAATAATGATATATTAAGTTTGCAAGATCACGAAAGCTCGCAAGAAGACATCTAACGAGCGATGATTCAAAAGGATGCAGTTATATACCAGGTGTTACGTACATATAGATATATACTATCTATATATATCATATACTCGTACATATATAGAGGTACGTAGAAACGGAGATCAGCATACGTCGCGTATTATTTACAATTGGCGGCGATTTATGTCTCTGGGCCGGATGAGGGCAGGAAAAACAGGCAGGCTACGTCATGCAGAGGCCGAACAGAGAGAAAGAGAGTAAGAGAGAAAGAGAGAGAGAGAGAGAGGGGTGTACAGGGGGGGGGGAGAAACGAAGGGAAGTTATGGAGAGAAAGAGAGTCAAGAGCACGCGCGAACGTTCTCTCCCTAGCGAAAGGGAAAGAGACGGATGAAGGAGCAATAGGTGGGGGGTTGGATGAGTGAGAAAGAGAGCGAAAGAGAAAAGGGGCAGGCAAAGAGAGAGAGAGAGGAAAAGAGAGAGAGAGAGAGAGAGAGAGAGAGACCGTGGCCGCCTTGCCAGCCAATTCCCGGCGGCCCGCTATATTTACGAGGCCCATAAAGTAGCGGGCACGGCCGCGTATATTGCCGCGTAAATATCAGCTTATGGAAATATAGAGCTCAATATCTGCCTGCCTGCTCGCCTGCCTGCCTACCTGCCTGCCTGCCTGCCTGCCCTCCTGCTTGCTCTCCTGTCTGCTGCTTGCTTTGCTTGCTTGCCTGCTTGCCTGCTTGCCTGCCTGCCTAGTCGATGCGTTTCGTTGCTTTTCTTCTCTCTTCCCACATTCGATGGCCGCCCTGGAATCGAGATAGTTTTTCGCCTAGCTCGTTCATAATCGCCTATCTCACTCGGGAAAATAATCCTTCGTGTTAGCTCGCGAGAGTTTCCGTTTTTAAAAGGACGTATGATTTAGGTGCCTCTCTTTTTCTCTTTCTCTCTCTATCTTTCCCTGACGCGCGAGCTGGCCCGAGATAAAGATAAAGGATAACCCGTTTGGTTACGGGCTCCCTACATTAAATGTCGTACGCGTACGCACGCATCGTAAATTTCGCAAATCTTCGATAAACGCCGGTGGTGGTACGGGCCCGTCTTGCGAGAAAGAGAGAGAGAGAGAGAGAGAGAGAGAAAGAGAGAGAACCATGGAATGCTCGTTAAATTAAATCGCCGCGGATAAGCCAACGTTGCGTTCGAACGAGTTATGATAATTCGTTTTGCTGCGGCAAATACAGCCGCCGCGACAGTCAGCCGATCCCCTCCCCCTCTCTCCCCTTCTCCCTTTCCCTCTCCGTACACCTCTTCGACCAAATCCAAAGCGTTACGTAAGATTTTCAGATGCACAAAAGGAGGATGAATCCGCGATTGGAATCTGTCATCGATGCGTGCGATATCATTTCCATTCATATATGTATACCCATGTATATATGTATATATGTATGTATTCCACGTGGTATACCGCACTGTATGCACGCACGTACGCACGCATGCATTCGCATACCAAGAATCGGTGCTCAGGATGCGGCTAGTAATTTAATTACGTATCGATGATAAGTGCGAGATATCGACGGGAGTTAAATCGCCACAGGTAAAAGACGTCGTGAATTATCTTCGATCGAATCACCGGTACGAATTTATTAAGGCGTACGAAAGCTCTCGCGGCGATTATAATTAATGCGCTATTCGTTCGAAGAATTATCATGCGCTAGTTTTACTACCTTACTATACTTGTCTCTTTCTCTCTCTCTCTCTCTCTCTCTCTCTCCCTCACATTTCTTCTTAATCTTCCAACTTTACCATGATTCTCGAATGTATCTAAAACCGGTTACTTATTGCAAAACGAAATATTTTATGCATTACTATTGAAGACTACTTCGATAATGTTTAAAAATGTCTACTATTACCCTGTCGCTTTATTTCTACGGTTTTATCGATACGATATCGATACTATTTTCTTTTTCCTTCCTCTTTATGAAAGGTTTACTAATCGTTTAAAAAATCTTTACGACAACGCGAGATACTGTGAAGTTAAATATTAATAAAAAATCTATGAATAAGTGTAGACGCTAAAGAAGAACAAACCGTTCTTTTATGGTACACCTACCAACCTACCTATCCTACCTGATCTCTCTTCGATTCATAAGACAAACGATCTCGAGATCATGAAATTTGCCGTATCAGGAGATAGTGTAACTACGTTACATCGAGACAAGGCCAATGAAATGCACGATCGCATGAAATCAGTCGTACCGTACCGAATGATTTGCGGTATACGCATACTCGAGCAGTTTCTAACGAGAGAGAGAGAGAGAGAGAGAGAGAGAGAGATAGAGAGAGAAAGGCAGGTAGACAGACAGATAGACGGACGGACAGACAGATAGATTGGAGAGAGAGAGATGAACGAACGGAGCTAGTACATACGGTTGCTAGTCCAGCACGCGGGTGACCGAGAAGAACTAGATGAGGACGCCTGTCGCTGGCTGACACCATTAGGGTGGCCATCCGTCACCATTAACACAGATGTCCGTGTGTTTCCGCGAACATCGCATTAATCACACCTATCCACATAAATTTCCTGACGGCGCGAACCGAGCAGCGAAAGCCGAGCGAGCACGCCCTGACACCTTAATGGATGATAAATCAGAAATTCATTAATGGAGAAGGGCACCGACGACGACTACGACGACGACGACGACGACGACGTATTTACCAAATTGAATTCGATGCAAGCAAATGGTTGTATTTTAATTTCACTACGGTCCTTCACTACGAGAGAGAGATAGAAAGAGAGAGAGTACATTTCTTTCATTCTTTTTTTTATTATCTCGAGAGAGGCATCTTTAAAAATATCTTTATTCTCTTAACACGAGACAATTCCCTATGTCTGGGGGAGATCCATGGTTATTATTAACATTAGAAAAGCTTGTGGAACGATGTACGAAGACAAAGGAGATAAAACGTTCGGTGTGAGTCAGAATTTACATCTAAACGTTTCTTGGAAGCGTTCTTGGATGATAATGAATCAGTTGGTTGGTTGGTTCGTTCGTTCGCTTAAAGTATTATACTAGAAACAACGATGATGGTAAGCACGAAACAATATACACTTAACTCGAACATCACGAGAAAAAATATGTTTATCGTATTACAAACAAAGGCCTCAAAGTATTTGCTATTCATTTTCGAAAATAATCATGATAGTGCAAACGTTGAAACATGTTGCGCATAAGTTTTATGCTAACGATAATAGGTAGTCCTTAGTAACAGTATTCTGATTGAATGTCTGGCATATATTTCCCTAGCGTGTTGTCGAAGTAACCTGCTTTGAGCAGGAATTTGCAGAAGGTGTAACGAGTACCTTCCCACGGCGACTATTATCCGTTACCCAAAATTAAACCCCTCTCATACAAACTTGAAATCCCAGACGTTATTACCGTACAATTGCTCATATCCACGGAAAATGCATTCGTCCCGTCTTCTCGAAAGAAAACTTCGTTAACTTATAAACCGATGCAAACGGTAAAAGAAAATCATTTAGATTCTTTTTAAATAAAAAAAAAAAGACATATTTATACAAGCGCGTTCGTTAATGAAAACGTTATTATTTATGACAAACAACTCTAGCAGAGATATTCATTGGCTTAATTAACCGATATCGACCTATCTCTCATTCACATAATCTAACAGATAAATATCTCTTTTTTTCATTACAATTTTCACGACTGTACTACGTCTAACCACGCGTGAGATATATTCTTCTATGCATAATGTATGTGGGTCAGCGCATAAACAAGTTTGTACGCATCAACAAACGACTATAAAGCTTTAATGTGGCTCCCTAGTACATTTGCTAGGAAATGATGTAACCCGTTGCGAGAGACGTGAGAATTTATATGAGCAAGAACGAGAAAGAAAGAGAGAAAAAGAGAGAGAGAGAGAGAGAGAAACTTGCAGAAGGCAAGGAAAGGCGGAGCAAAAGCAAATGCCTAAGAGTGAGTGAGAGAAATAAAGAGAAAGGAAGAAGAAACGAGGACCAGGTGAGGCGGACAACCGGTGGTAATGGAGTCGAGAGCTGACTGTAAATAATGCGGCTTATTGTTAAATCGCCGCGGTCCCAGCATCATTAACTCTATCGCAAATCTCCGAGGCGCAGCGGGTGTCATGGTAACTCTTACCTCGAGTGCGTATGCGTGTTGCGGGCACAATGCTGGCTAATGATGCCTCCAAGGCGGTACGTAGTCAAACGGACACGAGAGAAGAAAGACGAAGACATAGAGAATGGAAGACGAAGAAGGAAGGAAGGAAGGAAGAAAGGAAGGGAAAAGAGTTGGATAAACGGGTGAGGAGGAGGAGTAGGTGGAGGAGGAGGAGGAATGAAGGAATGAAAATCAAAAGGATATATAAAAGAGAAAAATCGTTTAGAGAGTAAAGTAAATATATACCACGATGAAACAAAAGTTGTTAGGGTGATAAAGATGAACCTCGAAAGAGTTTGATATAGACGACACATATTGAAACAACAAAGGTGTAGAGAAATAAATAAGAGAAAGAATTCAGGCGACGTAAAATAAAAGGAACTGAAAGAAACTCTGTTCTCATATTATCGAATGGTCCGTCAAGAGCTTGATTATTATGTACTTTCGTCTCTCTCTCTCATCCCTTTTATATTGCCGTTGGTGATATGCCAGCGTCGGTGGTACCTTGTATCGAACAAATAGTCGTGCCGACGACCGTCATGGATATAACAAAGGCCGCCGCAGGGAATGACCCTTCATCACCCGTCAATGGTACTACTACTCCCTCTAGAAAGACCTCTTTCCTTCTCTCTTTTTATCTTCATCTTTTACACTCGTTGCCATCGTTTTGCTTCGTCTACCACGTATTTTCTCTTTCTCGCCAACAGCTCCCCCCAACCGACTATTTACATCTCTCTCTCTCTTCTTTGACCGCACGTAACACTACTTAACGTGTCTCACACTGTGAAAGCGCACTCACTCCGTGCTAATGAACATCTTAATATTCACGTCAAGCTCTTCCATCTTTCCGAGCGTATAACACCTGCCTATCGGTCCATTTCGCACATACGTAAGAAGACTATTCTTAGGCAGGGAGATTTTGTCGCCGTCGTTTATGCCAACTACCGTCATATGCTTCAAACTCCGAACGGATATTCTAGCTTTAGAAAGAGACCAGAGAGAGAGAATAAGAGAAAAAGAGATAGGGAAGCTGTTAACCTAACACTCGATCCAACACTTTAGGGATTTCTTTCGATCGTAACGCAAATAAACATTGTCACTTCTGGTCCCCGTCCATAATTCATATAAATAGTGAAGCTTCCCGTTTCTTTCTTTCTTTCTTTCTTTCTTTCTTTCTTTCTTTCTTTCGTTCCTTCCTTCCTTCCTTCCTTTCCCAAAATCCTTACTAACATTTAAACTCATAGACCTATAAAATCACCCCTCGTGATTTAACTTATTCTCCGAAAGAAATCGGATCGTTTTACAGGAAGGAAAGAAGGAGGGTGGGAGGGAAAAAGACGAAAAAAAAAATGGAAGAACCTGAAAGAAGCGATGTCTTTTATGGCCGGCAACGGTAGAAAATCGAAAAACTTTCGACTCTCGGGAATCATAGCGATAAACGTGATCGATAAAGGCCGTTGATATGTGAACGACATCACCGGCAGCATCGCGCGGAATCGTGCTCTGGAGATATTTTTGCAACGTCAAGATCGTCATTTCGTATTATAAAGTAGCGAAGGACGAATTTCGGTTTTCTTTTTTTTTCCTTTTTTTCTGTTTAATCCGATGGGAATTTTGAAAATGTCAATTTGCAAATTATTTAATCGTATAACATTTAATAAAATATAGATTGTATGACATGCAAATGTAAAAAGCATATTCGTAAATGACGAGAAAATTCTTAATTTAAAAAGCAATAATAATGAGATAGTTTTGTACGGAAACATTTGCGTGGATGTAACATTTGGAGAATAGTCTTTTCTCTATAAAAAGCCGAGGGCAACATGATAGGACATCTGTCCATTATGGAGAAAAGCCAAGAGCTTTGGCTCGGAGGATCATTTCCCTGATGAGTGGCGATCAGTTTCGTGGAACCGGTCCTGTATTCGCTTTATTCAGTTGGCATCGATCAGCCACCACCGCCACCGCCACCGCCGCACTGTGCTCTTATCTAACTCAATCCAATTCGAAAGTCGAAGAAATTCCAACGTAAGGAAGCAATATCGAGCGATTTTATCTGAATGGCATTCTCTCGGTGGTATATAGCTTGGGCATTTAAATAAATCCTCCAATAAACTAATGTCAATATATCTGTCTCTCTCTCTCTTTCTCTCTTTCTCTCTCGATGAAAACGAGAAATACTTGTTAACATTTTTGCGAAAATAAAAATTTGAAACGAATTAGTTGTAGTAATGAAAATAAACTTTCATTCCTGCCAAGTTGAACGAGAATTTCTATCTCGTATTGAAGAAGAAAGAAAACATTTATGACCACTCGAGAGTGTTCATTCACGAGAATAAAATGTAACTATTAATTCTAATCGAATTATATATCATAACGCAACAATGTTTTAACATTTTATTTCGGTAAAGATAATTCGTCGTCGTACGTAAGTTCTAATAGGGTAAACGGCGCAAGAAACTCGACGTTATTAATATATCGCGTTGAGGGGGAAAAATCGTCCGGACAGGTCATTCCAAAGAATTAAGGGAATGGTATCATTTGGCAAAGTTATACCGTTATATTTGGCCGACATGTAACGTCGTTTGCCGATATTACTTTGGTGGCCGATGTACTCGCGCCTTCTTCTCTCTCTCTCTCTCTCTCTCACTCAAACCACCAACTGGCGCCCTCTTTTCCCGAGGACGAGGACGACGACGACGACGACGACGACGTCCGCCATATACTCCAACGCCCTTCGAAAAAAGTGCTTCTGCGCCGCACTGTAAAGGACAGTGAGAGAAAAAAGAAGAAAAAGAAGTAAGCGGTGGAGAGACGATGTAAAGAGAGGTTTCTACGGGAAAAAGAGCAACCGCAATTTCGCCACACAATCGTGTTTCTACCGGCGTAAAGAGAGATGGAAAGAGAGAAAGAGAAATCTGGGGGTAGGGAGGGGGTGGCTCGGATAAGAAAGAAAACATAAAGAAAGAGAAAGATAGAAAGAGTGGGCATAGGATGGGGGTAGTTTTTGCCACGGTCAACGCTGACCGCAGCACTGGACACAGCAATACCGAGTTCCTCCCGGTTTGGCATTTTACGGAGCCATTCGAACAAGATGGTGCGTGATAATGGCGCCTTATAGAGGAAAAGCAATTTCTACCCGCAGAATATCGTGGAGCTTGGAGCAGCTCTCGCACTCCTGCTGTTACTACTACTACTACTACTTCTACTACTGCTAGTGGTTACCATCATCACCATCACTGTGTGTTCGGCTTAGCTTTCGGCATGCCGCTGCTATTATGTCAATTCGCGCGCTCTTCGAATTAACGACGAATACGAGGATCGTTTAGCCGACGACCACGCCTTTAATAAAAGGTCTGTTAGCGAAAGGATGTTCATTTCTAAAGTATCACCTGGCTATTATGGTTCTGTTCCTTATAGGAAACTAAAGAGTCCTTTTGCGCGTTTAAGAGGAACTAGAAAATAAATCGATCAATTTTCTAGAAACGTAATCCTAGTATATATATAGTATTAATGTATCCATAAAATATAATCTGATATCCCGAGTCGAGGAAAAAATATCGAACGCGTAGATGGATAATTGATCTGTAAAATAGTAAAAAAAAAAGTAAGAAACAACTTTAATTATAATATATCGTCGAATGTTAGAAGTATACCAAGGAATTTGTTGCGTTCTGGAGATTGTTGACCGTAAAACAGTGGTAGGAAGATTACGAAAAAAAAGGGTAAAAAGGGGAAAAGAGAGGAAAAGAGAAGAAGAGAAAAGAGCTTCGACGTGTATGTGCGGCTTTAGCGATGTTCACGAGCTTTACGAGCACAGCAGTCACGGGTACTCGTCGCACGACAGCTCTCAGCCGTCGTCGTCGTCGTCGCGTGAAAAGACCGACGTGTAATATTTCTTTCCCACTCGACGCTGTACGACGCTGTCGCTTCGTTTGCCACCATAAATCTGGCATTTATTACGCCCGGCCGATATGTGTTTATATCCCTTTATCGAAAAACGTAGATGCCTTACTCCTCTTTCTCTTCGAAAGCGGATTAAGATTCAATGCGGATTTCGGATTATTCTATTTTTCTACACGATACATTTCTATTACACACACACACACACACACACAAACTACAAAGAAAACAAAAAGATATGATATTAAAATAATAAATTGTCGACGTGTATTAATCTATACGATCAATAAAATACTATTATTTATTGAATTGCTATATTAAAATTGGCTATATCTAAGCCAACGACATGACCACCGTCGTCTGGGTTCAATGAACTTTCCCTCAATCTTTCAAATATGAAAAGACATTCCACTTAAGTATCCTTAATGTAATAACATCTAATTTATACTAACGATCTATCGAAAAAAAATCTTTAATAGAAATCTAAAGTGTGTCGAGATTCGTATATGTATATCTATTTTAAGTAAATACTTTTAACATATTTATGAGAGACGGATATAAAAGTGATAATCGATACCCTATGTCTGTGTCTACGAGGATACAAATAGGAAAATTAAAATAGAACTGTTAAGGTGAAAATTTTACAGTCGTTTTAAATTCATACTTACAAACAAAAATGACAGCTTTTTTTTTACAGCAACTCAGTTATTTTTCTCTGCGAAAGAATAAAGAAACTTATTATAAGAGAGAATTTCAATTAAAACATAATTGAAAGAATGATCCGTTAATTTTTCAACATCCTTATACGATCATTTCAATTAATTCTAATATCTTAATTAATATTCATCATATATTTATTAGATTACAAAAAAAAATTAAAAAACAAGTTTTGTTTTCTTCGTAATCCGAGATAGAGAGAGAGAGAGAGAGAAAGAGAGACGTATGCAAATAAGGTAAAAAACAAAAGAAAGGAAAAAAGATGAACGTCTATTTAGGAATTATTAAAAGTAACAAATATATCAACGTAAGGTAATAGAATTAAAACCTTAGCCGACAGTTTCGATCGTTCCAAATCGTAACTGGTGATACGATATATCTGAGTAACAAAAAGTAAATAAAAGAAATGAAATATGACGAACAGTATTATATCTCCAACTCGTCGTCTGTGCCCGATCTTTTAGCAAATCGCCGCAAGTCCGCGACATTTGGAGAAGAACTTAGGATAAGAGAAAGAAGAAAAGATAATAGAAACATGGTGCGGTGAAAGAAGAAGAAGAAGAAGAAGAAGTAGTAGGAGGAAAAGGTAAGTAGCAAGGTAGAGGTAGAAGTAGAGGTAGAAGTAGAGGTAGAGGTAGATAGGTAGGTAGGTAGGTAGGTAGTAGGGGGATGTAGAAGGCTACCAGATATAAATTTCCTGATATTCGACCGTTCGTGTCGTTTGAAATGGGGCAGTTTTCTCGGGACCTAATGGTTATTGCCTTTCTCGGCGGACATATTGCGTTCCATCCAATGCAATGTGTGCGGCCGATATATCAGGGCTCTTCGCTCTCTCGGGCTCATACTCTCTCATTCTCTCTTTCGAATAAGGGTAGCTAGCTGTCGGTTGGGGGCGTGGATGAGAGAGAGAGAGAGAGTATGAGAAGGAGGATGAGGAGGAGGAAGAGGAGGAGGAGGAGGAGGAGGGGGTAAAGGATAGAAGTGGGAGAGATGTCGAGCGCGCAGTTACCGGAAAGCCTTCCACAACGGAGCAACGGCAGTCTGCCGCGTGGTGGTCGTGCCCTGCCAGACTGCAGACGGGAAGTGGCCGAGGTGTGGCCGCGGAGTTGAATTATTACAAGCTGCCCCGCCATTCATACAGGATGTATGTCCCCCTCCGACCCCTCCCCAACGCTCCCGAACCCGCGACCACCGTAAATCTTCGATGCTACGTCAGCCCTCGACTTCTCGCGCAAAACCCAACGTCCCTCCTTCTGTCTCTCTTATGACCTCTTATTATCGTACGTAAGCATGGGGGTTCTATGTAATAACTTTGACTTATCCCACCGATAGCTGATTTTTCAATCCCCATTAGCGAGTTTCACGAGTTTTTCGTTGCTCTCCTCTTCTTGTTGGTTTATCTTTTTCTTTTTTCTTTCTGTAGTCCTTTCTCTTCCTCTTTCGATGATTCACCGACTGTGATTAATGATCCCACGGGATGGTTTCTTTTCTTCGATGTCGATTGATACTCGAGGATCCCTACGAAAGAAAAAGAGAAAGAAAGAGAACGCTCAGTCATTTAAAATACCGATGGAAAAGTCATAGTTGGAAAAATGATTGGTAACGTTGTTAGGAAAAGTAGAGATAAGATAACGAGGTAAAAATATGTTGAACGTTTGGTGAAAATGTTCCGTGAACCGGTTTACCAACCGATCTAAGATTATCCTAAGGAAAATCGATAAGCGACGTTTAGGATCGTCCTTTCTCATTACGATAACGCGCTTCTGATATAAGGGAGATGAGAGGGAAAGAGGTGGGGATGTTAGAAATGGAAGTCTCGTTTCCGTTTTAGAGTTTTGCTACCGTGAGCATGGTCTAAACGGTACAGTCCGCGAAAAGCTTTTAAAGTCTGAAATATTCAACGAGTCGACGGCGTTCCGTTTCCATCGGAATATACCTACACACTCTCGGAAAGCAGATCGTAGTGATAAAAATGGGATGGGATAGGATGGGATGAGAAACGCGGAAAGAGGAGAAGGAAGAGGAAAAGAAGGAGAGAGAAAGATCGTCGAACTTATTCCGAAACGAGCTGTCCGGCAAAGCGGTATCAACCAGTTAGCAGATTCCAGAGATCCGGTAGCAAATGCCGTACAATCTTGAGTTCTTCTCTCTAGGTTGGAATAGGACAGGGGATAACTGTCTAAAGATGCCGAGCACGTATCGACAAGCTGGTCACCGACGCGCGCGCTCGATCCTAACCTCAAATAGAAAGAAAAAGAAGCAAAAAGTAAAAAAAATAGAGAAAGAGGTTTTCCCTTGCCGCTTACACACAAGCCGCCACCATCACCTTTCCCCCCCCTCCCCCATTGCCGTTCTCCTCCTCATCCACTTCCTCATCCACCTCCTCCTCCTCCTCCTCCTGCTCAATCTCTTTTCTATCCCAGCCATTACTATATTCAAGCTCTTTTACAACGGTCAGCGCTCTCTGATGCCAGAACAAATCTCAACGGCGACTATACTCCTCGCGCGTACTCCAATTTAACTAAATCCTTTCCGTTTCTCCTTCTCCTTCTCCTCCTGCTCCTGCTCCTGCTCCTTCTTATCCTTTTCCTTTTCCTTTTCCTTTTCCCCTTTTCTCCCTTTTCTCCATCCTTTACGGCGTAACCTACCGCTTCTTCGCCTCCCGTTCCGCCACGCTCGACGAGAGAGCCCATACGCGAAGATAAGATTGGAAAAGTTGTATGAGGGGCAACTTTAACAGCTATATAACCATTACAGTGCCGATAAAGTGGAATCTAGTGTCTTAACGGTCTGGAACGAAATTCCAGATATAGCATCGTATATTCCAATGGAGTTAAACACGACGTTCAGATACTACTTTCTACCCGGTTCCCTCCGAGAGCAGCTACGCGACGGTTTATTGACCGATAGATCCCTACAATATCGGAATTCTTCCGTCGGTATCTCGCGTTACGCGCCTTTTATGAATTCTCCCGTTCCCTGCCATAAAGGGTTCTACTCTTCTGACGAACGTACATACGTTTTACTCGAATAATTTTGTCCTCAAAGATTAAGATCGTTTCTCTCTATCTCTATCTCTCTCTTTCTCTCTCTCTCTCAATATTTTCTTTCTTATCGGTTATAAACCGTTATCGTTCGAAGCTTAGAAGAATAATCCTTAACGTTCCGTAATCTTTTTACGTCAATAATAGAAATATCATTCTTAACCCGTCGTCATTATAATTTATTACCGATATAAATTTTCATTTGAAATTATTATTTTCAAAAATAAGCACCTCAAACAATATTATATCGACGTAACGTTCATATGTATTTAGATAAATGTTTATGCATAAACGCATAGTGGACTACGTTATATACGCATATAACGTACACTTAAGAAGAGACGGAAACAAAATGAGTGAATGAAAAAGAAAAAGAGATAGAGAGAAAGAAAGAGAGAGAAAGAGAGAGAGAGAGAGAGAGTATGGGATATGGTAAAACGTGTTTGTGCTTCGGGCTAAGCTTGCCATAACTCACCAACAGGACTGACAGCTTGCATAATACCCGCGAAATTGGTTTTATAAGACGACGCCGAGCACTGCTTCACAACAATGCCATAAACGCTCTCTGGGTAAATTACGATTCAGTGGCGCAAAAACCTTGGAGGGGAGAAACGTTGTATGCGTAGGTAGAACGTTATTCTCGGTGTACTCTTTCTCTCTCTCTCTCTTTCTCTCTCTCTCTCTCGGTTAAACAGAAAGAAAAAGAGAAAGGGAAAAAGAAAGAGTATTTAAAAAAAAAAAAAAAATTCAAAAAGAAAGAAAAATATTTAACAACGGCGCTTCTTCGAATATATTTGCGCAATGAGAGGAATAGTATTCGTTCTTACGTTCGTGCACATTGTATATCAATGCTATTTAACGCCTACTTCCTTTTATTTCTCTTATCTTCTTATCAACGAACGAAAATGTATCCGTAAACACTGAGAGACAGGTATCTCGAATGTTCAACCTCTGAGAGAAACGAGTAAAGATCCATACGAGTTTTTACAATTTATGAATAATCAACGCGCGACGATATGATGATAGTAACAAGAGAGAAGGAGAGAGAAGAAAGGTAAAATTATGATATGAAAGAAAAATGTCTTTGTTACGAGACGTCTTCGAGTCATAGGACTTTATGCCGACGAAAGACGCTGAGTTGAAATTTATAGTTTTGTTAAAGAGAGAAAGAGAGAGAGAAAGAGAGAGTCAATGTTTTCTACGGGATGTGCGCACGTATGCTATGATTAATGGCCGTATCATAATTCCACGCAGGTGAAGTCATTCAGTTTGCTACCCTACACGTTCGAGGAGTCTTCATTCTCGTGTCACAACGAAGAATTATTATCTTTCTTTCTTTCTTTCTTTCTCTCTCTCTCTCTCTCTCTCTCTCTCTCTCTATCTCTCTTTCTCTTTCTATCACAGTTTTAGGAGGGATTCATAAAGCATTCGCGGAAACGGTAAAAGGAAAGAACAAAAAGGAACATACACACACACGCGATATCTACGTTCGTTCACTTTGATTTAGCAAAGCTTGTAAATCTCTTACGTTTATACTGCGAGAGAGGAATTAGATGGCAAGGCGCGAATATAAATTCGCGAACGCGATAAAACCCGCTGACCGTAGGCGACGACAACAAGTTCGATTAAAACGTATCGGGGCAGGCAGGCTTGTTGCATTCAACAAAATCACGCGCGAAACTAGATTCTACAATATGCGTGGGTGTCCAACAAAACCGTCATCGCATTGATACTTTTCATTTTGGATTACTACATGAGAAACAAATTAAAACGAAAAAGTTCAATTCAATAAGTCCGATAAAGGATCAAAAGTCTAATCGATTGCGGCATCTTATGTTTTAATCAATTTGTTATTGCAATCATTGAAGAAAATAATATTTGTTAATAATTAAAAATCGGTTAGGCTCGAATAAAAACTTTCGGAGATAGACTTGTAACGAGCGATTAAAAATGTGATTAATGAGAGGAGATAAAAAAAAAAAAGAAAGGGTAATAAAAATAAGATGAAAACTCCGAAGACGGTACAATATTCTCCGCCCAAGTTTCATATCCACATAATGTAAAAGAAAAATGAAGTCGGAAAGTGGCACTCTGGTCGTAAACTCGTGGAGCTCGGAGCCAAGAGCAGAGCTATACAACTCTCTTTCTCTTTCTCTTTAGTAAGGTAGAAAACGGTAAGGGAGGAGGTGGAGAAGGTCGTATCGAAGATTACAGTCCGTCGTTATTTTGTACACGCGCGATAATCATAAAGCTCGCACAAAGAGCCATTATAGTTAGGCGCGCGCGCGCGCGTGCGCGCATTCATACCGAGGGTACGTCCATCCGTGGGTATAGAGGTAGGGCACGGTGAAACGCGTACGAAAACTGCCCGAAGATCACCCTTATACTCGTGGTAAGTAGCGGCTATGAGTCGGTTGGATGTGCACGGCATCGTTGTAAGTCCGCCTGCAAACGACGGAATTATTCAAATGGTTCGTGGTTGCAAACGGTTCCGCGTACGTTACCGTGGTGACGACAAGAGAGCGTGAGATAGTGTTAGATACCTATATACAAGCGAACGAGCAAAATGCAAGCGCGTTCCACAACCAACGTTGAACGTTGAACATTGAACGTTGGAAGAGACCGTGGATAGTAGTAACTCTAGCCAGTAGAAAAGAAAAGAAGAAAAAAAAAAAAAAAGGAACGGGGCTTTTGGATATTTCTCTAGCGATAAATTGCCGTCGATATCGTGGCCAATTTCCTGAATGCGTTTAAGATGTACCCGTATCCCCGACGTTTGCTTGCCGTACTACCGGAGTCGATAATATACGGCTTGACAGTTTAGACGCGGTATATTTCCTCGCCGCGGTAAAGGTTTAGCAATACGAGCTCGAATCAACCGAAACACTTGCAAACATTTTTAAAGAGTTTATCCCCCTTTTATTTTTGTTCTTGTTGTTGTCCTATCATAAGGCAGGTCGAAGAAATTAGTAAAGGAGAAGATGTTTTTTTTTTGTTTTATTTTGTCAATTAATTCCAATTTTTAGTTCTTGTCTTAAATATCGAGCCACTGTTTTTTATATCCGAAACATGACGGACCTTTGGAAAATTAATCGATCGCGATTCCATATACGCAATTCCACAAAACCCGGACAGAAATTCCAAACGTTAATGGTACGTTTGAAAACGGGTCATTCATAAAAAGGAAAAAAAAGGTTGTCTGGCAGCTCGGCCAGCGTATATTTAAATTAGAGTTCGTGTTATGAGCATGTAAAGCGACGAAGCGCAGAGTCATTACACGACCGTGCCCAGCAGTCATTATGTTCGTTCTGATTTGCTCCGCTCATTCACGATCATTCCGGCGTCATGTCGATGAAAAATGAACGATCGTTCGTCCCGCGATAATGGCTATCCCACTATACGTGTACATACATACATACCTATCCATATATATACGTATATATACACGTATAGATACGAACGAATCGACGCGCATCGATCCTCACGTTTCCACTTTGAACAAAACCGTTAACGTCACTCGCCGTGAATCCGCTTTATACGTTTCACAGCTAAAATATTCTCAATGTGGTCGTTTAAAACACGTTCGTCTCTTTAGCATCTTGATAGGAAAGAGAAGGTAACATCGATGTGATATATAAACGTGCAACAAGACAAATTTTCAATATCGAAGTACAGTTAAAAGAAAAAAAAAAAAAGAACAAAATTTCACTGGAGTCGAGAGAAAAATGGAGAATATAGAAAAAAAAAAAAAGAAAGAAAGTAATGAAAAGAAACGGGTAGCAAGGAGTGAATAGCTAACGGTGATTTACCGAGCATCAGATTACCCTGTGCAACCCTTACATCACTAACCAACCCCCTTTAGCCATCCACGGAAAGTTGACGTAGAAAGCAACGCATACGGCCGCCCACGCCGCAATAAACGAGCCAATTAATATTGTTTCCCTCGGCCGGGTTCTGCTGTCCTTGACGCCTCGCCGGTTCATCCTTGCTTACGGCTGAATAATTACGGCAACATCCGGTGGATGAAGGATCGTGATAAGTCGACATTACCGACCGACTAAACTCTAGAACAAACGATCGAAAATCAGAAGGGATGAGATGTTTGCTTGAGTTTTCCCTCTATACTTATACATTCGTATATTACACAAACAATAATTAACTTTTCCAATTGAAGTTAATCTTTCGTAAATCGCGTTACGTCTATTTAATATATTTGTAATTATTTGTTTGAAAAATAAAGAAAAACGTTCACCTAGAATATATATATATATTTTTGTATATTAAAACTGAGTTTCAATCTTTTCCACGTAGACGAATTAATCCTTTAAAAACACACTTTTAAACAAAGTCTGCAAAATCGAATGACGATAAACTGTTATACGCCCTAAGGGCATTGAACCTTGTTAAAGGGATAATTAAGTCGCCTCGCAAATTTTCCTCGGCGAGACGAACTCCAGAAAGAATGAATACCCGGCGCTTTCTCTTTTTCATTATCCGAAATATCGGTGCAGCTCACGAAATTTCGCCATACCCTATAGCCAGAAACCCTGCAATCGTCGGACGGTCTTTCATAAATATTTAAATCGCTTACCCATCGGCGCTTACAATAAATCTGCCTTTATGCTCTCCGAAGGCATGCCTTAATCATAAGCATGGGCATAAAATTCATCCTGCATTAAGAAATGTTACATCGGCGTTGCCGATCGTATATTAGAAAACAGTAGTAGTCCAAGCTTTCTCGATTCTTTATAGACCAAGTGTCTACGAGTAAAAGCATTCGAGCGATAATAGATAATCTTTTCTTTTTCTTTTTTTTGTGCAATTAATATAAATATACTAAATTTATTAGTCAGATCATTTTCGATCGTAAATATTACTTTTCCGATTTCTTTTCCGTCATTAAAATAAGAAAAACAATTACAATTTAATCGATCAGATTGTATTACCTCTTTCGAATAATTCGCGAAAGTATATAAAAAGAATAAAATAGAAGAACTTTGAAGAAAAAAGAAAAACAGTGACCGTAACACGGCAGTGATTCTGGCACTCGCACCGATGTTAGTAATCTCCATCAGACTTGGCGTTGTTTTAATGCGCTGCGTGATTCTGTGCCGGTCTGCTTGATGAGCCTTCCTAATAACCAGTCGCTCACACGTCTGCCCTTCTCTTCCCTCGAACACCCTCGAACACCCTCGACATCGGGCTAGCACCACCTACACGAACCGACCCCTTCTCGACGAGCTGCGAAACTGTGGCATGTCGGCTTCGCATCAATCTTGTTAAATTACCCGCCGGGCCAGGAGTCGTTCTTTCGCTCGTGGATTGATAAATTGCCCGATCCCGTCTTCCGCAGACACGTAACGCTCGACCTCGAGACAAGAGAGCGAATCAACGAGAAAGACAGGGAGAAAGAGAGAGAGAGAGAGAGAGAAATGGGAAGAGAGACAATCAGAGAAAGAGAACAAACGAGAAACAGAGATAGAGAGAGTCAGGTCCGAAATACGGCGAAGAAAATCAAATTAACGTACACGGCTCCTCTGGTTTCTGACGCTCCGGATCGCCACGGTTATCCGCATTTGGAACCACTGCCAAAGTGTCCTTCAACGATCAAGACAGCTGAGTCTACGGTCGCGAGGTCGATGATAGATCGTAGCTTACTGGAAAGGCATCTATTATGGCCGTCGTACAGGATTGAGTGATTATAGGTTTAAGAACGTGACCTCTCCTTGCGTTCCTTTCTTCCATCAAACGTTCTTCCTTCATCACGTGGACTAACTTAATATCAAACCGACATGAAGAAGACTCAATCAATCGATTTCTTTTAATTCTACCAGGACGAAAGAACAAAGTCACGGTGCAGTAATTTTCATTTCTTTATTGCCTCAAAATTATTCACAAATGTATCTGTACAAGAGAAAACATTAAACGAGATTTGATCGTATAACATGAAACACATTTCATATTATTATAGCGATTTTACGTTTACATTAAATGAAACGTATCTTGGTTTCGTGGATACCCAACTTTAATTTACGAGCTGGTATCCCACTCACGAACCACGTTACCTGCTTACCTTAGATCTTAGCATCTTACCAACTCGCCCGAGTCGGAACGCGTCCAATCGCCTTCGGCTGCGCGATATGAAGATAACTATCGGCTCGTAACACCTCTTGACTGTGCCGAGAAGGAGCGTATGCGTTGCAAATAGAGAGGGAGAGAGAGATGGGTATCCACCTAGACTCGGATCTCGGGATAAGATAGAAAGAAGGCCAACTAAGCCATTGCTGATAGCGTCTCTAAGCTCGTGTGGACCGAACAGCTCGTGAAGCGCCACTGGCTAATGGTTGGTCCGCGGCTTTAACACGACAACGCGACCATGTTGAGTCGGACCAAGGTAATCCTTACATATGGCTCAGAGATTCTCTAGGATTAGGAAGGCGCGAACCCATTGTGTGTTCCCTCTCTCGTTTCAACTTGCTCCGTTCGTTGAACAGCTTCCTGCACCTTGGTAAGTTCTCGACATTACAAACATCACATTCGGAACACCGATTAGAAGATATCCTCTAACTCTCCTTCTCTATCTTTCTCTTTGAAAACGTTTTACACTCGACTTATCAATTCTTAACTGTGAGTGTGTAAGAGTACTCCACGTTTATACGCAGCATCGTGAATTTATTACAAGATTCTTCTAACAAATTTTATTCACGCGAAGATTGAAGGTAACTGCGAAAAAAATCTCAAACAATTTTATTAACTGTTGAAATCCCTTAACACGAGACGACGATACCAGATGAATTGGTTGAGTCAAGGAAAGCATTGAGTTTCGGTCGTTGATCAATTGGTTTCTTGAATCTTTTACCGAGGAGCACGCGCGCTCACGCCTTCGGGAATCAAGTGGCTAAGAACGGAGAAACATAAATATTCAAGGCTCGTTTTTGCACAATACGCAAAGTGGTAGCTATAACGTATCGTAGTTGGTCCGTACACCCTGGCAGGATTCTCGAATGATAAATGGCTTTTGGTGGACTGGTTAATGAGTCGGGCTAGACTGACTTATATAACGACCCTACCTTGGATTTTCCAGCGCGAAACGAGTCGGTACCCTCCTTCTCTTTCTTGGTTCTCTCTAGAAGAGAGAGAGAGAGAGAGAGAGAGAGAGAAAGAGAGAGAGAAAGCGAAAAAGGACGCTATGCAATGCGCGGGAGTAGCCCGCGCGTATCATCGTTACAACTCCCCGCTCATTATTCAAACTTACCGCGTTCCATCTATCTCAGTTTTACATCGCAAGGAGGATGTGAGCTGCGTGACGACGTCGTACCGGCTCGAGAGATCCCCCGGCATGCATTATTCAAAATTTCATATTGAAATTGCACGAGCAACGGCGGTGTACTCGGCTACTGCCGAGTACCGCCACCGCCACCGCCGCCATCGTCGTCGTCGTCGTCGTCGTCGTCATCGTCGTTGTAGTTGTTGGCAGCGTACAAGGAAATGGAAACACATTTTATCTTTCGTCACAGTGACAGCCAACAGTCAACGACGTCATTCTTGACAGAGAGACGCTGTTATTTTATATATCTTACAAATATACTTGCCATCTTCCTCCGGCACGCCGATCGAATGCTTTTCTTCTCTCGTAAAAACACAGGCATTTGCCTAACGAACCATCCATCCGATATTTTTCACTTCCAGACCTTTTTCCTTTTCCTTTTACTTTTGCTTTTCTTCCTTTCTCTCTGTTTTCTCCCTTGTTCGGCCGTCGTCAATGCGAAGATATACAGCGGAGTAAATAATTAATTACCCATCTCCGCGCGTCAAGCAAAAACGGACCAGAGGAAACAATTAGCCCGTGAAACCGGTTGATTAAATGCTACTCCGAGGTGATATTTAACGCCGATGAAGATGTGGGCTCTTGAATACCAAGTATTCTTAACATAGTATACCTGCTTAACGAACATCCATCTCGTCCAGGTGGATATACCGAATCGAAAAAATGAACAATGTATCATACAATCTTTCTTTCTTCGCTCGTACAAACAAACGGAATAATAAAGGCTCTCCGGTTCCTCGAAGGAAAGTTAATATCATCGCGATAATAGAATCGCGAAGAATGGGTGGAAAGAAATACGAACTTTTTTACTTTCGCTAGACGTTAGATGCTACGAGTCGCGAAATAGGAAAAGGTCAATCGCGAAATAGTGTCAACATCGCATTGAGCGTCCGATTGAGCAACTCCGCGCTTTCATTCCTTAGTTATGGTAACGCATGCCCATTACCTCGTTTACTGTCCCCCCGGTGACGTAATGCCAAGGTGCGTACCCATACCTGTTTCGAATAATGCACATGGCGAACAATGACATGCGGTGATGTATATGGGTTACGGGTCTAGCAGCTGTTGCTCTCGACAACTGGTTCCTCACACTCCTGTGAGCACTCACAATATCACAATGACGTGCAAGCACTTGTGACAGCATCGTGTGGGTACTACATACTACACTGGAGTTTGTATTACAAGCGCTTGGCTGCACGCAAGGATGGCGAGAGCGACTCTTGACGGTCGCCTCGTAAAACGTGCGCGCGCGTACATACAACCACTGCCTGCCTCTTCGTGTCGAATGTTGGCCACACACTCTCTCTCTTTCTCTCTCGTACCAGGAGAATAGATATTTCCAAATCAAACGAGCATGAAAAGCAGGGTGCACCTTCCATTTAGAGACTTTCGCCTTTTGTTGGCCGATATAAAAGAAGCATCGTTATTTTCGATTTGTCTACTTGAGCTACTTCGAAACACGACGCCCCTAAGAGGAGAATCATGAAAGCCCCCCGAGAGAAAATCTGATGTTTCGCGATACGCGTCAATCTTCCTGACGCTTCGTTGAGTACTAATTATGAGTTCTTGAAAAGCGAAAGCCATGGGTGGTATAGTAACAACGTTAAACATTCCTTTTTTTTTAGTCGTGAGCAACGATTGTTTCCGGCCGTATGTAATTCCGAACATTTTACCATTACTTTCGCTCCAATGATTGCTCACAGGGTGTTCAGGAGTGAGAGGGAGTTGTTTGAAAAATGAATATATCTTATGAAATAAAAATGAAATTAAAAAGAAAATAATAATAATAATAATAATAATAATAATCCATTGTTATATTTTTGTTCGTTCTCCTATTTTTTATTCTTTCGGACAATCCCCAAGGTGTCAGATCGATTAATGAATTTAACAAGACTTCGCGAGCGAATTCACCGCGATTCAACGAGAAGTTCAATTTAGGTGGATACCACAGATAGACCCTTTCACGTCGAACTTAATGTACTATGGTTTGTAAACCCTTGACAGCTTTACCCTTCTCGATAGCCATGCGCACGCTGCTGTAGGGTCGTATTCCCGTGCTATCGAGCCTGGATCACATCACGTCGCGTCGGATCGCGTTACGCTCTCGACACTGATCGGAGATTAGCGCTCGCCCAGTTCCTCTCTCCTCTCTCTCTTTCTCCCTTTCTCTGGCTCTCTTACTCTCCTTTCTCTACCGTCATCCTCTCTTCCTTGCACTACCCACCACCATCCATCCAATCGCATTCAAATCACGTACAAAGAGCTCAACTTGAGAAGTTCTCTCTCTTCATTTCTCTCTCTCTCTCTCTCTCTCTCTCTCTCTCTCTCTCTCTCTCTCTTGGTAACCGCACTGCTGGTGCCTTGGCCTATCTGACAGCCGTATCTAACGGATTTTTAACGACCCTTTGTTAGCCAAAAAGAGCGTAAGCACCTGATAGTCCCGAACGCTGTCGTTTTCTTTTACCATATTCTCGCTGCTGAAAAACTTCACAGAGGAAGAAAGAAAGAAAATAATAGAGGGAAAGAGAGGCTCTCGATCAGGATACCGGGAGATCTCATCCCGGAGATAGCCACTTAGATCGGCTTTGAAACGCGAGATGCGTAAAGAGTTCCTCGCCATTTTTTCTTTCCTTACCGCGAGTTTAAGTGTGGACAAGAAAGTGAATGAGATAGAATGAGAGAGAAAGAGAGAGAGAGAGAGAGGAAAGCCGGTATACCGGCTAAAATTCGCCCAAGAAATATGCAAAACGAGTCGAGAAACGATATTCTTTGCTGCGGTTTAACGTCGATGCGATTCAACCGATGGATTTATTAATCTTTCGCTTTTATACCTTTCGCGAGAACTGGCACTCTCTTTTGAATTATCCATGGGAGAATTATACGAAACAAGTTTTAGGGGAACTTCTTTCGGCAGTTTAATGCCTCGGGAGGGCGACTCGACGGAATTCTTAAAACGTCGAGTCTCGAACCGACTACTCGGAATGGAATTGCTCCTATAACATGACGTTGTTTTTTTTTGCATTAGCTGTTTTCCTAAACTTCTACCTCATGTCATTTCTAATATTTGTTTTTTCTTGTTTTTTTCTCAAAAAGGAGTTCAATATTAACGTAAAATCTTTTTCTTCAAATTGTCCTATCAAATAAATAAAATAAATACGGAATACTGATTAACCGGTATTAAATATTACACGACGTTCTCCTAACAATCCTCCAAATCACTTTGAAAGATTATTCATTAGTAGAAGTAGTCCTTTGACTCTTTCTCTCTCTCTCTCTCTCTCTCACTGTCTCTTTCTCTAGTCAAAGCAGAAAGATATTAATTACACTTACAAACAAACACGCTATAGTCCCAACTCATTAGGACAAGCGATGCCTAGCTAGGTACTACCTTCGTCTCGAAAGAGGAACGTGCTTTGTGGCTTTACAAACAAACGCGTTAGATGTTAAACGAGTAATTTAGCGAAACGCTAATCGCGTTAACGGTTTTCGAAATACTCGGTTTCTACGTTTAAGAAAAAAAAAAAAGAAAATGATTCTGGTCGTTTCGAAAAGCATAATATACCCGGGACTTTATAATATAATTCTGCGTTAAGTATTTCTATAAGGTATAACAACATCGAAAAAAAAACTAGAAATAACGTTTGGAGCGATCTTTCGAAGGACGAAGGAAAAAGGACATGGCGGCGGGAACGACGACGCGGAGACGAATAGGAGAAGAGAGAAATTCAATTGTTGCCGACAGGTAGGTAGGTACTTTAAGTACGTCGAGTGATAAATGACTTCCGTGGCCGTAGCTCGTCGTTACTGCTCGTTTTGAACTTCCTCGGCGCCGGAGCGTAGCTCGTTTAACGTCACGGCGTAGTCCTCAAGATGGCGCGAACGACAGAGAAACGATTTTGCGAGAGTCGTTAGCACGGTTCCGAGCCACGCCTCCGTCGGCTCCGTTATTCCCCTTTAAAACCATCGAACGTGTCGTTCTTCCACTACCGAACACAACCTTCAACCCTCCTCGATGCATTTCCTTCTGATGAGAAAAAAAAGAGAAAGAGAGAGACGTGGAGGAAGCATCAAAAGCACTCGATGCCAGCCAGCCAGCCAGCCTTTTCTCTCCTCTTCGTAGGACTCCGACAATGAGAAATAATCACCCTATTATCAAGGCTTTAACGAGCTCCCGCTTATTTTCGATTGCCGTTTATTTCTCCAACGTGTTGGACGATACTCGATGAGCTGGCTGGCTGGCTGACTGGCTGGTTGGTTGGCTTCCTTCGGAATTCGATAAAACCAAATCCAAATTTATTTTTATGGTCAGCTCGACTCTACTCGTTTAAAGAGTGACTTGCGTATCATAATCAATGGGATACTATCTTGGTGTAATTATTGCCAAGGGTAATTTGTGAACGAGTCAATTATATTGTTTCTTTGCTTATTTTTATCCTCCTGCAGGGAGAGAGAGAGAGGGAGAGAGAAAAAAAATATGTTCTATCGCCTTAAAGAAATCTTTCTCTGTTAAACGATTCCAAAGTACAACAACCAACACCGGGCAAAATAGTCAAAGATTCCAACAACGAGGACTCCTGGTCTCCTCGGGTTCCCCTACATTCGGAATTTCCTCTGAAACGTCTTAATTGGTCGAGAAAGGAGTAAAATTGATAAATCACGGAACCTGTTTGCCCGATTCACTATCCACCACTCGTTTCGGGACAATTTTTTCTTTATTTCTGCAACCATTTTCGATCTAAGCCAAGAGAGAAAGAGAGAGGGAGTTCCCTTAATTATTTTATCTCGCCACTTAAGATCCACCGGTTCGTTAATCACCGTCCTCGGAGTCTCTCGGAAAGAACGACATCCGGCCGGGTACGTCGAAACTCACGGCTCGAGTTATCGAGGCAACGTGCCCCTCTTTTTCGTGCCACTTAAGTATATATACAATACGTATATATGTATGTATGTGTATTCTTACACGTACACGAAAGGTGCGTGTAAAGAAAGATTACGGTAGCTCGTTATAACGTATTAGCGAACGTTTAAAGCAATTATTTTGCAAAGAAAAAGGTGCGTCGCGGCTTGTTAACGAGCGCCTTATTAAGCATCTCAAATTTTCTATCTTCAAGTTCTTACTCTTTCTCGCTCTCTCACTCGTCGTTCACTACAGCTGTAAAAATATTATGATTATTCGAGATCTCGAATCACAATAATTGAGGATAATCGATCAATCATAAATACGGAGCACGATTATCGAAGTACGATTCTATTTTTTTTTTTTTTTACCTAATCCGTCATCACGCAAAATATAGTTTTTTCTACGATGGTCTAGACCATAATATAAAATATCTATAATCTTCGTTATTGAAATATTTTTAAAGCAACGAAGAAGAAACAAATATTTTTTGTGGTCGGAGAGACAGGAAATCATCATCCGATATCTTGTTCGTCATCTTTGTCGTCGTCGTCGTCGAATCCAAGGGAAGATGAGAGTTCCTTTTTTTTAAATTGTAAATTGATAGTAGAATAGAAATGATTAACCGGTTCTTAAATATATCACGGATTACCGCCAAGAAGTCGTGGCGCACTCCATTCGTTACAGGGGGAGCAATGAAAAATGACTTCGGGCTTGGATGGAAGCAGGTCGCGTCGGAAGAGATATAGATATGTAGGTAGGCTACTATGAGAGGATGATAGAGTGGGCCTATGCATTCGTCCGGTAAATAGCGTGATTGATCGATATTATATTCATAACAGCCAACGACTTGTCATCAATCATGCCCCGTCGCGCATAACTGCGGGTCTCTGTAATATACCTGCCTAGCTGGTATAATACATTATGCCTCGGCTTCGTACAACCAAGTTCTGTGTGTGTACACCGGGTGCTCCAGAAACGCTTACCCTTGGAACATAATAACCCGAGTGACTCGAACGAACCTACTCGACATTTAACGATCTTCCATGTATATATAATATATATGGTACGTAAGAGCGTATTAAAAAGTCCCTGTGAACCGGAGGAACGACGACGTGGCCGACATGTAGCGGTAAATACACTTATCTATGCGTTCAAAGATAATTAATCGAGAGTCGGTACGAGATAACGAGATTTACATAAAGTTTCTGTCAGCCAAAGTGTCACGTCGTTGTTTGGAACAAAAACAGAAACCGACTGGCGGAAATAACGAGCGGATATGTGTGTATGCGCGAAGCTGTTGAGGAGGAAGAAGAAGAAGAAGAAGAAGAAGAAGTGAAAGAGATCCATTCAAGAGGGGGAATGGGGGAGTACTTGGTTTCCGCGTTGAGAATGTTGTATTTCTTTCAAACTGAAAAATCTTTCACGTGTGGTACACTCGTACCAAAGTTTGAGACCCGTCGTGTGCGTGCGTGCGTGCGTTGTCATTCTTGAGACCGCCGGATAACTCGTTTCTTTCGTTTCTTCTTTCCCTCTGCTTTTCTCGCTGCTTCTGTTGTACCCATCACCGACAGTCAGGCTCTCTCTCTCTCTCTCTCTCTCTTCCTCCCTTTTTTTTTTTTTCATTTTCATCGCTCTGCGTTCGGTGCTGACACGGTAGCCTTCCCTTGCTGCCACTCAAACTCTCTCAGGTAACGCGATCCCAGTAGCCTAAATAAACGTGCTAGAATAAATAAAAGCTATTCTAAACGTCGGCCTGTTGTTTGCCTAGCTGTCATGGAAGCGAAGGACATTGTCATACTTAAATGGATATCGAAGTGGCCGTTCATAGCCCCGTTCACTTTTTTACTCTCCCTTCCTCTATCACTTTTTTACTTTTTTTTTTTGTTCTTTTACCTATAGAACACCGTCGTTATTTAAATTATGTCGAAGTATCGTTATCCGATACGTCCCGTGTAATTCTGTCGATAATAATCATGTATATATACTTACGAAAAAGGGAGCATAGCAATTTGATACAACGAAATGACATATAACATTATCGATTAAACGAAAGAAATCAAATTTATATCCCGTCTTATTTGGACAATCTCCATTTCAATCAAAATTCATTTCATTTTATTATTCTTATTTATTCTATACGAAACTATCAAATGGCATCTACAAAACTGTTATTAACTTTGTAAATTCAATTAATATTTTCTAGCAACTAATGTTTCCTTTGAATGTTTTCAAAATTTGTATTATTTTAACCCAAGTTAACGAAAGTTTCAATACATTGAATCCTTGAACCATATGCAAATACATATGTTAAATACGTATTTAACTCATAGTCAATCTTTCAACAGGAACATCGGACATCTGTCGCTTATCGATTTCGTTTGAACGAGCAATGGCAATTCATTTAGCAAGAATATTAAATTCGCATAAATACATGCAACTAAACGACGTTACGAGAGAGAGAGAGAGAGAGAGAGAGAGAGAGAGGATAGAGAGAGAAAGAGAGTTCAACGTATCTCTATTTTTTTTTTTTTTTTAAATTAACGTACCATCCCGGCGTAGCGAGATAAAAGTAAGATAAGGATACGATTTGCAATGTAAAGTCGTGTCCGGAATGTGTACCCTTGCCATGATGAATGACTCTAACAATAAATTCGAACCAATAAAATGAAGTACAAGCATTTTGTATAATAAAATTATACAGACGTGAGAGATAAGAGACGACACCCGATGGATTGTAATGATTACAAACCTCCCCTCCCCGTATTTTCTTTTTTTTTTCTTTTTTTTTTCTTAATCCTTTCCTCTTTATCTTTTTCCTTTTGCCAGGCAAGGTGGCAAATAAGTATTTATTTCGAACGTTGATCGTCCTTCTCTCTCTTTCTCTCTCTCTCTCTCTCACTCACTTACTCACCATCAGTAACATCTATTCCATCTTCCACATCACGAACAGTCGTGCGAGAGATCCTTCTGGAGAAAAGCAGAGACAGACAGCTCGTGCACGGTAGAAGAAGAAGAAGCAAATGAAATTGACAGTCGACGTCTGTCTGTGTCCTGTCATCTCTCTCTCTCTCTCTCTCTCTCTCTCTATATCTATCTATCTATCTATCTATCTATCTATCTCACTGCTTCTTTCTTTTCCACTTAATCTTTTTCTCTCTGTTCGTTTCACTCGTTCGCTCGTTCGTTCGTTCGTTCGTTCGTTCGTTGGTTCGTTCATTCGATCTCACTCTCTCTCGTCCTCGTTCGCTGTAGTATGTCTGTCAGCATGACACCGAGCGACGCCTTCTTTATTATACATTCAATTATTAGGCGCTGCGCATGACAAGCGCTATTGCATATTTATATCTGCCAGCCGAAGCGAGCTCAGCTGGATAAGGGGGTTCCTGACAGCCCGTCACGAGCATACGTTAACATTCTTAATAACGTGCTTGTATATATACTTTTACAGAGAGATATACATACGTATGTATGTATGTATTATATATATATATATATATATAATAACTATACAAGGTGTTCCTCGTAACTTCGTACCCCCACTAAATGCGTTTTACTTTTTCTTTGCTATTTTTCAGAGAGAGAAAGGGAGAGAGAGAGAGAGAGAGAAAGAGAGAGAGACAGAGAGGTTATTTAAATCGACGTTTCACATCTTTGCCCGTCCTCGTTGAGTGACAAATATTTTTAGCTCCTTCGACGGCTTACTTCTCTTCCTTCGATACTATTAAAGTCAATTTATGAAGTCTTTTTAAATATAACTTTATTATTATTATTATTTTATCACACAATTTATATTATTCGTTGAAAAACAAATTTTACAATTCTAAGAATATTTATTAATTTTTAAACATAGAGTTAATATAAGTCGTATGTGGCTGAAAACGAATAGAAATGAAATAAAAATGAATAATAATAATATTCCATTAATCTAATAAATAATTGAAAAATTTTGGGTAAGTTTCGCAAAGATTACAAATCTCAAGTTTCATTAATAGTTTACGAGACTTTAGTTAAACTTGTTGAAAATTCACGTGTCACTTAAATTTCTCTTGTGGTTCATAGAGAGTAACCCGTGGGTCATGGGTTTGCCATCAGTGATCTAGAATATCAACCGCTGCACCATATCCGATTTCCGATTCCAGATTCCAACCGCTGTACCACATGTTTATGAGATTAACTTACCATAGTTAGTTTTTATACGATACCATATTTCTTTTACTTTAATTTTTTTTTTCACTATTTTTTGTGCAATTCAAGTTTATTACTTAGAATTACATGAAGAATCCTGGAAGTATAATTTAAAATTCTGTTCCGCTCAATTCTAACATAAGAACTACAAGCAACGCATTGAAAACATATCTTTAGCAACGATGGAAAAACATCCGTCAAAGAATATATGAACAACTTTATTGGAATCGTGATTCCTTTCACGCTCTTTGACATAACACTATGCGACGTCATCCGTGAAGCATGAAAAAGAAGTTTAGAGTGATAGTCGATCGACAGGAACAAAGTAGCAATTTTCCTGTTACGGTCACGTTTCGTATAATAATCCCGACCCTTCTGTTTTTTTCCTTTTCTTTTCTTTTCTCATATCTTTGCGTTATTATGAAATGCGGTATAACACGACGACGACGACGACGACGAACTTATTCACAAATGACGCTGAAATACATTCCAAGTCGACGGGGCAGTAGTAGCTTTCGTCGTCAACAAAATGCTGACCTCCGATCGTATATCAAACACCGCCTACGGTGGAGAGTTCGTACCATAAAAAGAATAAAAAAAACTTTCTTATTTTCTCGTGGTCATGGCCGCCCGCTTTGATATACGATACATTTGTACCGTGTCGGGCAAAGCCTTCGAAAAGCCGATCATCCAGCGTAACAGCATTTTTATGCACAAGTGCGCACCCCTCCTACCCTCCCACAACACCACCGCCCTACCACCCTACCCGAACCAAAGAGAATTGACAGAATTCTAAAAACAGCTGACATAACTTTAGAGATAGATAAGCACATTCTTTTTTTCCAAATTCTAAATTCTGTCACCTGTTTCCTTTCTTTTTCAATCCCATTTAAATAATCTCGACTAAACATAATTGATTATATTATGAAAATGAGAGAAAATTAACAAATGATTGATTATTTTCAATTTCCATTCGAGTATATACATAATCGGGTCTTTATTTCTTCTTAATTTTCTCTATCTCTTACTAGATGCAGCTGTTGTTGGCAAACTTAAACATTACTTGTCGGATCGTAGACAATTCTTACGTAAAAGTAGTAAAACTAATGTATACCTAACGATAGTATGAATCATAGGTAATTTCTCGCGATCAACCGAGATAATTCAAACTGATCGCGTTAGTCAGTGTCAATGGATAACGTCGTGATCTAGCGTGGCGAACGAAGTTGTAATCACGATACCAATACCGCTGTCAGCTGCCTGAGATTACATATGTATGTATTACATCAGGTGGCAGAGAAGTTTACGTTCATCGATTCTTACATACGTATTTATATATATATATATATATATATTTTATGTATCTCTAAGTTTACACACTATGTATCGTTTCAACATTTTACATCCATTGCGGCATTAACTTCCTCCACTAAATTCACGATTTCTTTCTTTCCGTGGCCGACGTACGATTAAAATACCGTTAGATACTAAAGCCATTACTAGACGAAAATTATGCAAGACGTTGAAACAGATTTTATGGATAAAAGACATGAGTTTCATACGTATGTCTCTTATACACAGGGTGATCGTAATCGACGTTGACTCATTCTCAAAGGTAGAAGTAAACGTTGATCTACAAATTACATTCTATATATAACAAATTACCTAGCGACGTACTTACGTCGTTATAAAACAAAAAAAGAAACAATTTTCATCGTTCCCTTTCTTACCTCTTTCGTTTCAATCTTTTCTTTTCTTTTCTTTTTCTTCTTCTTATCCTTCAACATCAATGATGATACATGGACGTTAAGATACAATTTGTTATCTTACGCGGGGGCCCCGAAGAACGTATAGAATAGTGGTCCGTCTATCAACTCGCTTAAAGAATATGAAAAAAGAAAAAAAGGAAAGGAAAGGAAAGTAAAGAAAAATCGGCACAATCGAACGCATCGATCATACTGCATCGAAACTTTTTTTCTCGAATTCCCGAGATAGACGAAGATGGTATGAAAAAAGAAAAGAAAACAAACAAACAAACAAACAAAGAAGAAGAAGAAGAAGAAGCTCGACTAACTGGTAATTCCATCGAAGCCACAGTCATCCGAGGTTTTTTTTTTTTTTGGGGGGGGATTTCATCGAGGTAAGGAACATCGAATCAGCTAAAGAATCCGCGACGAAGCCGGCATCTGTGACGGATATGCGGTACGGGCCGCCTATCCGCGGCATCTTAACGGCAAGAGCCCGCGTCGTTATGGGCACGACGTTGACGTACGGCTCTCTTACGCACGCTTGACGGGAAACACAAATTGTAGGCGCAGCTGCGCCGATAGTAATCAAGAAACACGCTAGGTAGCGAAGTAGAGTGGCCGGATAATAATCCTACCTCTCTCTCCCTTCATCTCTTTTATCTCTCTCTCTCTCACACACACATACACACATAACAGACACACTTGCATTATACATCTTGTTTTTTCTCTATGTTACAAGTCTTATACGCACGATAGGCGTTATGCAGACACGCAGGAGACACCACCAACGGAAAATGCGAGACAAAGATCGAGAGAGAGAGAGAGAGAGAGAGAGAGAGGGAGGGAGAAGGGGAGAAGGTTGGACAGAGATATAGGAGATGGAACAGGACGTGGCTTCACAGGAAAATGATGTTGATACAGGTCGATACCTGTCATCCGCTGGCCGATCTACTGTCAAGATTGCTCGTACCACGAGATACTCCTCGCTTTACACGGATATTCTGACATTATGGTGCGCGCGTAGTACCTACCTCCTACTCGCTAGTAGGATGGAGTCCGGCCACGGTCATGACAGTGACATACTATGGTGTAAGCCTGCAAAATGTACCGCGAAATGCTGCGCCCCAAGACGAAAACCTTTTAGCCTTCCCCTGACAATGGATGTCGTATATACCGTGACGACGACACGACGACGACGACGACGACAACGAAAAGAAAACAAAAGAGAAAAATTAATCCGACGATGTGACGCATGCGCGTGCACGTTGATTTTTAACTCTAAAAGTAATAAAACAAAAACTATTTCCTACAATTAATTATTTAGCTAAAAAAAAAAAAAAAAAGAAAGAAAATAAAATATTAATTTGTTTCGCAATTCGCATCAATGTTTTAAATCTGTGCGTATTAAACGATGTAAAATTGTCTACTCGGGTTATCGACAAATTTTTAAAACGTCAAAATCACTTAAAATACCTACCACGATGTTGATGTAAAAAGAAATTTTAACGAGGAATTAAAGGTTGCAACACGCTTTAAGCATTGCACACTCGGAATAATCTTTTTAAGTACGTCTGGTTACTTGCCATAATTATAAACGCATACGACGTGCTTTCCATGCTTGCATTCCTCGAGTGTCATTGTCGTTAGTGTAACATAGACGTCTCGTCCTTTTTCCCTTTCTACCGACGCGTCAGGGTATGTTTCTCTCTCTCTCTCTCTATCTCTCTCATCCTTCTTCTTTGTCGAGCTGCTGCCCTCTGCCAGAGAGCTTCAAGCTTCAAGGCGGACGCATTAATTTGCCGAGGCGTGCCTAATTCTATGTGACACGCTCTTTCGTTTGCCTTCGCTCATTCTCACTTCCCTTCTCCTGTCCACATCATTCTCATTCTCATTCTCTTTCTCATTCTCATTCTCATTCTCTTTCTCCCTCCATCATTCTATGAGTCAACGGTATTAAAGCTACAAGTTTACATGCTGAAGCTACCTAACCGCCGACGTGTAACATACACACACGCACAGATACGTATACACGAGACGTTTGTTATCGTGAAATCATCGCAGCCATATCCTAAACGAAATTCCATTCCCACTCGTGATTGCGAATCTAATTTTATCACGCTTTCGCAGAAACGACGTTGATCCTTCTTTGGATATATAGTTGAACTATTACGTTAACTGCGTGCCCGTTGATTTTTCGGTTTATACAATTTACGTAAACTTACGTCAAATTACAATATATCATTTTTCCTATAATTGTTAAACTAATTTACATTTAATGTGTAAAATATATTTATATATATATATTTATTCATGTACACAAATAACACTTACACGATCATACATAGAAATAAGATACCAAATTGTTTTTGTTTAAGAATACAGAAAATATATACTCCCCAAGAGGATTTATTAAATCGAAGAATTTTATAAAGGTTGATATTTTAAGCGAAGAAACGATTTTTTTTTCTTCGTGCCTCCTTGCTCGTGTTCATCCATTGTCCTCTTGCCAACGAGAGTATGGTGGCCTTGAAACGCGAGTCATCGACCTAGACGCAACACAGAATCCGTCGTACATAAGCGTTACAGATATATAGGGACAAGATGGAATAATAGAGCGCGTAGACGTTAGAATGTTAATTAACCTCTATTCGCTACAATACGCTCTAATTTCATTATGTTTTCGAAACGCGTACGAGCATTTACTTGTCAGCCAGCCAGTCAGTCAGTCAGACAGTCAGTCACTTAGACAGTCAGTCAGTCAGTCAGGCAGTCCGTCAGTTAGTTAGTTAGTTGACAAGATAGGAGAGACAATCGTATTTCGTAGTTTAAAGGGAGCACCAACAACTGAATAAGAATCTCATAAGATATTATTTATGCATAGAGTGTGTCTATTCAAAATTCTTTCATTCGTTTAAATCATACAAAACGGAATGTTAATAAATTATATTCCATTGTATACAAACATGGAGATTGATTTATTCTGAAAAAAAAAAACTTTTATTATCTGTATGATCTATTTCTATTGTAAAATAGAACCTAAACCTAAATCGTGTGCAGCTTATCTCTTAGAGAACACGCATATGTCGCATATATGTATATAAATTATATATTATTTTAATTTTTATAAATGAAACTGAGAAATAAATTCATACTGAATTTATACGAAATGAAAGTAATTGTAGAAACAAAATTGATGATCTAAACCTCTGATAGGACGCAACGAACGAAATTATTCATCTTCAAAATAAAATATCTATAATTCGTGTATAAGAAAAAAAAAACAACTGCCTACTATTATCAATATACCTACATAATATAGCAGAAGAAAATCCGGCTTAAGGTAGATATTATTTTGTTATTATCTACATACTAATCTCCTTAAGTCTGACACGACGATGGATCGACTTGGATCGCATAATTACGTGGCTCGTATTGAGGCCGTTTATTGGAGTTCTCTGAAGGAGTCCACCTTTGAGCCAAGAATTCTCGAGACACGCAACCGCTACCGAATGATCTATCTTGCTTGTCTTGCCAAGAAATGTATAAAATACATATTAACGAGTTGTTAGGTACTCATCGGAAGGAAAAAAAAAACGAAGAAAATAAAATAAATGTAACACGCTTACCCAGAAAAAAAAGAAAAAAAAAAGAAAAACTGAAATAAGAAATAAAATGGTCTGTTCTTCTTCTTCTTCTTCTCCTTCGAACGAGCTACAACAAATCCAATTGAAATTCCGTTCTAAACGTTCTCAATAAAATTGTGCCGGCTACTCGTACATTGTTCTAAATCGCCCTCCTCGAAGCAACGAGTCCGTCGCTATATCGGCTTTATGCCAGCGTGAAGCAGCCAACTATACGCCGGGCAAGGAAACACAAACTTTATACGTTACGACGAAACTACCGCATCATGGGGGTGAGCAGGGGGGCCAGGGGGTACGTGGGGGAACAAAAGACTTTCACGGAGAGACATTACGAAAGAGGAAAATATGTGAGCACACCGATACGGTAGAGGACTCGTAAAGTGGAAACGCAGGAGCTCGCCGACGGGCAACCTAAAAAGCGTCTGACCTGAGGGAGAGAGAGAGAGAAAGAAAAATAAAGAAAGCTACGCGAGAGAAAACGTTAAAGCGTAGCCTTTTTCTCTGAAATTTTGCTAAATTAAACTTGGGCGACGCGGCTTATCGCGCCACAGCTATCGCAACGCTTAACCCTTAACGAGGATATTATGCACGTACGCTGGAACTCGATTATGGCGTCGTCGATCAGATTATACCTTAAACCAAACCGTTCCTACGTATTATCCCCGTTGGTAATTTGAATACCTTTGCGTCTGTTATTCGTTGCCGCTCGAAACGATTTCATCTTTCGGTATCGCTACAATGAAATATTCAATAAAAAATATTTGCCGATGTTAATTCATGACTTATGCAACAACAACAACACACAACATGGGATGGAAATGAATTTATTATGCGCGAAATGGAAAAGAAATAACGATTACAGTTCGTCGCGTTTAAAATTGTCTTCAAATGCAAACCCTACGCGAGACACTTATATATATTTTTTTTTTATATATAGGGGTTGAGGGAGGAGGAGATACTACGATGCAACATTGTTGTCGTCCGATCGTACAAAACTTATTTTCAAAAGATGAAAAGAAGTATATACCTATATAAGTAAGTACTTAGACGATTCCGTAGGGAACTGCCAAGAAACGAGCGCTAATCGTGCCGATAAACAAACGGATCCGCATCGAGCATAATTTCGCTTTATCGCATGCACCGTTACGTCCTCTTGGCGAATGAAAGAACGGAGATAAAGCCCCCCCTCTGAGTTCTTTTGTGCCGCATCCTATCACCAGAATAAGTAGGGAGGGAACAAGAGTTGGAAAAGGCGAAAGAGAAAGATTACGTTTATTCGAATCAGAGCGAGATACGATACAAAGGGTTATGTTCTTCATAAAATACCTCCTAGCCGCCCCCCTCCCCCTACCCCTACGCCCCCTAACTCCTCTCGACCTCTTCTTCTCGAATATATCCGGCGACATCTTGATATTATCCGGGGAACTTGCCAACTTCTTTATACAGACATTTATTTTCTTCCCCGTATATGTTATAGCCAAGTCGCAGTTTTGCAGATTGTGCTACTTAGCTTTTTGACTACCATCCCGCTTACTCCGTCCTTTCTTCTTTTTACTCATCCTTTTATATTTTATTTTTTATTATTCTATACCTAGTTAGCTAGCTATTTTTTCCATTCGATGTCGCGAACTTTTCATTTGTTTGTATATCCTCGTATTCTCGTTCCTAGATTTTTGTCAAATTTATATACAAAATGTAACGGAAAGCTCGGATACTGTTTCACTTTAAACGTCGTCAGATCGGACATACTTCGATGGAAAATTGATTAACGATACCATACCGTTACAATCGCTAACGAGCGTAGAAATTAACCTTTAACATTGATAGGTGTAGAGGGGGGTTGATAGAAGGGTGATTGCAAAATCGATAACCTGGCACGCGAAAGAAAATCGCGAAGATAAATTTGATATGCCGATGTTGTTTCCCGTTTTAATAGAGGAGTTCATCGAGAGTATGTCAAATTCACAATAAGCGAGTTGCCTTGGGTATTTCACAATCACGAGCGACAAGGAAGAACGATGGTGAAATTAGCGGAGGTTATTTCCCGGCGCCCTGTCGAGAACCATGACTGGGTTTTAGTCCCGGGCCGGTTCGGTGACTGGCCATTGTGCTTCTATACAACCGTCATTAGTCATGACCTTTGTGCGAATGAATACAAAGATTAGCCGATAGACGTTGGCGTAGGCGACCAATTGAAGTCCCTCGACGATCGGACTTGCCACCACCTGGAGGAATTACATCGAATGTAGAAAAAGAGAAAGCAAAGAGAAGTAGGCGTGCTGAAAGAAGAAATAAAAAAAAGGAAGGTAAGAACATGAGTAGTAGTAGTAGTAGTAGGGAGAAACATGGGAGTGGCTGATGTTGGCCTACTAATGAGATCCTCCATGGGATGTTCATCTTTCATTTTGGACACGTTGACACATTTTTGTCCCTCTTTGAGACGTACAGAGCAAAGATTAACAATTGGGTGAGGAGCATCTGCAAGCCACGCTGATGTTCCTCTTCCTTTCTTCTTCTTCTTCTTCTACTACATTGGTTTTTCATCTTTTTCTATGAAAAGGGAAGAGAAAAGAAATAGAAGTGTCCGATAATATCGCACTCTCTTTTTAATCTTTTCATCCCTATTTGATGAAGGAACCCTATTGAAAATTTGTACGCTTTGATTTCGACCGTATAACGTAATAAATTATTTCGTATCAAATGGACGCGCAAATATTTTCAATCTAACGAAACCGCAATATCCCAAAATTCGGAAAAGTATCGCAAATACGTAAAATACATAGAAATTTAGATATTACAACGAATCGTAAATGGTATCTTTAGCGATGACATATTCGATTATATTTTCTTAAGTTTCACTTCAAACGCAATCATCGGTCAGCGATTTTTCTTTTACTATGCGAGAGCATGCGAGCGACCCGTCGTCATCGTCGATAAATTAAAAGGTGATAACCAGACAGACGATAGGAGACGATGTCTTTGTTCAAACAGAAAGATAACCACGACCACTACGACGAACCACGACCACAAGTACGATGACGATGACTATGGCTACCATAGGTGGTGCTCGATGGCAGTCGAAGAAATCGTTATACTCGGGGGAACTGTCCTTTCATGCGGTTTGAATTATTACGCACGGCCTCGACGATATATGAGAAACTGACTATACCAAGCTATAGTCTGTAATGCGAAACAGTAGCGTACGTATAACGTTTGCTATACACGGATCGTAAATTATTCGCTGTCGAGCGAGCATTCAACACCGGGAACGCTAGCACGCTACGTTACCTACGTTCTTCGACTCGGTTTAAAAATGTCACGAGCATTATAACATGATTTTAAATTCGATCGGCTTCCCTATTGCCACTACCACCACCACGAACGACATTTTCTAATCCTAACTGTGTGCTATGAATTTCTATCGCTAGATAAATACTTTTAAAGTATTATATAAATTAAACGAAGGAACGCGAAATAAGACGTCCCTGGTCCTTATCGTAATATCTCGAAATGTTTCCTATGTTATTATATTCCTTTTTTCTCAATCTTTTAACGGATAGATTATAAATACACGATTTACGTAGAGATTAATTATATACGCGTTCGAAAACTTGGACAGTAATTGAAAGATTTGATCACAATTAATAATATCAGGATTATAATCGAGATATTCGTCGTAATATTTTTCATGTTAATGTTCTTACGAACTAATTGTATTTGATTATATAGAAGAAATTTGTATCAACATTTTTATGTAGATAAAAACGACAAATAAATATACTTTTATCTTTTGAGAATATCTTTTTATCTATATAATTAAAGTGTATACACACACACACACACACACACACACGAGAATTAAAGATAAATTATTTGGTATAATTGTATATTAAAGATATCTTCAAATATTTTCACTCTAACATCCTTTAATATTTTCTACAGTTAACGCCGCGACGAGATATTTGATTACATTTAAATTCAATACACGTGTTTTTATAATACGATAAAGAAGTCAACGTTATTGGTCTTCCTTTTGAAAGATCGAATGTAATGTAAAACGCGAGAAGCATTTGAAACGATCTTTCGTTTCTCTTCGTTCATTGCCAACTCGGTAAAAGACGCAAGTTCTTGGAAATATACACATACACATGGGCGTATTGGTTTATGCGTCCTACTCGAGTCAAAACTTAAAAGAAATGCACGTTCTTGCGACGATGCACCTGTCGTTCTTCTGAAAACGAACGAAACAGTCTAATAGCTTTGTTTGCTCGAACGACATCGTGCCAAACACGTCGACGACAAACTCCATCGTTTTTATATTTTCTTTATATTACTATGACTCGTCTCGTATCTCCATCACTCATTCGGACGATTTATTGAAAACGAAGAAACGCTAATTCGGTCTCGTATAACTCGATATTATCCCGCGAATCTCCTTGAAACCGATCGTCGAATAAGCTCGAAATTTATTATGTCGTTTGACATTAATTTAGATGTTTTTGAGAAAAATTTTTATATCTTACGATCATAAATTAGATCCCATGGCAATTAAGTTAATGTTTCGGGTTTTGATGGGTTGTATGTTGAGTATATAATTTCGTACGTTTCTACATTTCTCTCCTAAAACGCATTGGGAATAAATGTATATTATAATGCCATGAATTTAAATGAACTTTCTGATCAAATAATAAATCTGTGAACATCTTCATCCGAAATATAATATTATCGATAATTAACGTATTGCAAAAACGATGTGTTTAATCTATATATATATATATATGAAATATGATTTTGTTGACTTTAACTTAAATGTTCGTAAATTAACAAAATTTTAATATCACAGAACGATTAATATTTCCTCAATTCGAAATATATTATTCACAATGCACATATATTGCAAAATCGATATATATAATATTTACAATATATTGGCAAATAAACGAATTAAATAAGTTAAACAGGATCACGTAGAATTTGATCTAGAACCAGTGTAAATGAACAAAAAGAAAATTATTTAAAAGAAAATCATGTTATTATGTATAAAACTGAAGAAAAAAAAAATGTGAATTTATTTGATATTTCTTGTAGGATTTAAGAAAGAAGAATAACGACTTAAAAAAAGAATTGTGATCGTATCCATCAAAAGACGAAGAAGTGGCAAGCAAGTAAAGGGACACACACAGATCAGAGAAAGACAGAAAGAGAGAGGCCCATCTTGGACTGGATGAAAGAGGTTCTTTAATCGGCAACACGTACACGGATCAGTACACGCGTCAGTACGCGACGACGTAGTTAACGGCTTCCAGGAATGGTTTCTCGCTCGATCTCGACACGCTCTTGGCGACCATATCGAAGCTCCATCTGTGGCTACCGTGCCACGCCGACAGACGTTTCACCGATCGCCGATCTCAGCAGGATTATTATGCTTGTCCCTGCTGACTATGATCACCGCAGACACGTTGGTATGCTTGGCTCATTAGCCGTTCGGTTCCCCGCCATCAAAGCGATGAATAATGGACTTCCTTCATCGTGCTTTTCTTTTACAAAAACCCCCATCCCCAGTCCCCGATTCTTCCTTCTTATTATGACCATTGTTGATAGTTCAGTATTTATTTTTTCATATCGAATATCATTGTTCAATTGATCATTGTTCAAATAATCGTAAATCTGGGCTACTTCGAAATTTCATTTTTCAGAAACAAGTTTTAGATTTATGTAACATTAGGTAAGAGAATAATTTTAGAAACATATTATATATGATACATGAGGATTTTGGGTAGTTTAATGGATAGAACAGTCGTTCGGATAATCAGTCTAGCGGTTTAATTTTAGTCAATGACCAAGCCACGTTGGATTACCAGTTTCCGTCTGATTGCTACAGTCAAGTAACGTGAACATGATTAGTAATATTGAGATAATGAAGCAAGGCTTAACCAAAATATCAATAATTAATGCGAGATAAAAGTAATAAACAATCCCAGAAAAAGAAAATGTAATCGATAATGATAATAAGCCGCGATCAAACGGAAATGAGTTTTTTACGCGTACGTAGATGTGACAACATACAAGAAATATAAATGAATAATATTTAATAATAAATCTCTTGTCTTTTTTTTTTCTTTTGTTTTTCCTTTTTAGAATAAGCGAGAGAATATAATCATCGTATAGAAATCGCAAAAATTATTGGCGATAAGTTTGAGCAGTGGATTGTGTTAACCGAGATGAAAATTAATCAAAGTCGTGTCTATCCTAAAAAGGATAGTCGTCGTCATCGTCGTAATAGTAATCGCGTGAGAACGAATTAAGTTCTGTAGATACGTAAGAGTTTTATACAATCTCGTTTCGGTGATGGGCATCGATCTTCGATCGTGGTACACGGCTTCGAGAGCGAGGACGTTGCTTCAAAAAGGTTTGAAATATGCGCCTTTCGAATGAAAGAAAGAAAGAAAGAGAGAGTTAGATAGTGAGAGATAGAGAGATAGAGAGAGAGAAAGAGAGAAGGATATATACGTTGGCTCGTAATTTATAACGGTCGTATTCGCAACAAGAGCACGTCGAAATGACCACCCGGTGGCAGGCTAAAGGATGTTCGGTCATAACATCTGACGAAGCGAAACATTAGCGGGAGGATATATCAGCCTGGGCTTCTCTTATAGACGAAGAGAAAAGCGTGGGCAGTATCTTGGATATCACCCAGAAGAACGAGCACGAAATGATATGTGAAAGAAGTCGTTCCTCCTTCGCTTCGTCACTTCCATTCTCCTTTCTTTTCTTTCATAAGAAGGATATGATCCTTTAAAAACGTTTTCTTTTTATCGAAAATTTTGCAACAGAATATTATATTTTTTTGATCTTCAGAGTGATTTTCATTTATTAAATTTTGTCTTTATTACAAATCTCATTATTCGCGGTTTTCAGATATTACAAAAATAAATCTTGCTATATTGTATCTTAGATCATTCAAATTTGATTCTGTTTTTCTTAAGAGCAATATTTGGTTCGACAACAGATTCTCTCAACGGTTGGGTGATCCATGGAATATTATGCTAAGGCGAACAAACACTGTGTGTGTGCGCGTTTATTTGTCTTACCAAGGGACGATTGTGTAAACAAATTACGCGACAATTCGATGTCGGAAACACGAAATTAATGATTGGTTTAATAGAAATTTAAATGATATCGGAAAAATCAAAATTATTTGTGAGAAATATTTTTATCCATTATTAAATGAAAACAGAATAAAGATTAACAAAATTACAAAGAAAAATAATTCGACAATCAAAAGAAACTTTTGATCATCGATAAAGTAAATCCATCGGATTAACCCGCAAGCGTGTAATGAAAATCAAAGAGTTATGTAAATTTATCTTGGTCACGCGGCAAGGGGTACAAATAAATGAATGCATAAAAGAAGACGAAGGTATGCGCGAGGGCGAGATCGTCCCTTTTTTCGATCGTCCTCACGATCGCTAAAATAACGGCTTGTGCTATGGATATATCGCATTGAAAGTATCGATTCGTGAGCTGTAACCCGTTTTAAGGGTTCGCAAAAGGAGAATGATCTCAAGTTCGTATAAGCTATCTTCCTTCTCGTTCAATTTCCCGACCATTCTCTACAGCTGACAGTCAATCTACGTATTACGAAGGGTCCTCCTCGTTGTAGTCGTCGTTGTAGTCGTCGCATTCGAGAGAAGAACGTCTTTCCATTCCGTAAACCGACCACCATCCAATACACCATGGAAGTTCGCACGCACAAATATACACACACATATATATATATATATGTATATATATACATTTTTCTCTTCTTGTTCAAACGAATATACGTAAAGACATACACATATGTAAGAGTATTATATATATATATATATATATATATATATATGTACATACGATCAGGGAATAACGTGGGATACGATCTCCGTAAAGGCGTCGCCGTTTAGATAATAACGCGCATTTTATCTCCCTCATAAAACCTAATTTATAACCGCATCCAAGTCTACGGGCGTGTACGTATGTATGTCTGTCGGGAATAGAAAGGACTCCAACGGAGGTAGTGACGTAACCACGATTCGAGGAACCCTTTGGCTTTTTCGATTTACATGCGTGAGCCCTTGCAATAAGTTTTTTTGTCGACAAAAAATTCTAACTCGTCGTTAAGTTTTCTCGTAGATAGTAGATACGTATTGCGAATATTTGATATGCGAGGGGGGAACCGTTTTTTTTCTATTGGAATCAGGAAGAATAATGATTTGTAAGTGTGTTGAACGATAATAATCTTTGGAGAACATTTAAATCGTTGTTTTCATTAAAAGCAAATTCGCCGATAGAATAAAATCATTCGATAACATAAAAAGAAACTTTGGAATTTTGGTAGTAACGAAATCTGTAACTTGTATAATCCACTTTCGTCGTCTTTCATTAAATCTCCTATATTTTCTCTCCGTCAAATAAAATCCGCGTTTTATCTTTGAAAATTTATATCCGGATTATGGATCGAAGATATATATTTGGATAAAAGAGGGTGGTAAAATCAAAGCGTCATTGAGCTTTGAGAAATTCGTGTTACCGTTAGATTCGGTGTTGCAATCTTGGCATCAACGTTTAGCCGATACGAAATATGCGCTATGTTACGTGCATACTACGCGGATGTATACGCGCATCAACTCCGAGATAGTTATCGACGATAAACCGAATACCTGTCTGTAGCGTATAATCGTAGACGTGTGGCGATAAGTACACGATTTATTCTTATTACCGAGCCTTTAAGCAAACGTTCGCGACATATATATATATACATATATGTTATATGTACGTAGAAATATACGCTAGGTTGGAAAGCAGCTCGATATAATTTAATTCCGTCATATTGGAATAACGTTTCTCTAACCGAACGCGTCCCACTTTAACCGTAACTGCATTCTAAATTATTGCGTTTCGTGTAAACGATGATGGCAATGAGCCGTGTCGCCTTGATTCGTTCGAGATAAACTTAAGCCGAGTGATAATTTCCGGGAAAGAAAGAGAGAGAGAGAGAAAAAGTCTATTTCAATAAAGAATCACGGTCGCAAAGTTGGTATTTATTAAGATGCGAAATGATCTCATCAACGAATCCGGTATAATTCTAACATTGTAGAAGAGATAGCCAATTTTATAGAAGAAAATTATTATTTCTCTCTTCTATTATATATATATATTCATTTCTGTATGTATAATCATTCGGATAATAATTTAATCGAAAATAGCTGGAGCAATTGATGATGATGATGATGATGATGATGATAATGATGATGATGATAATGATGATGAAAATATCTAATGCGCATCGAATATAATAAGCAACGGTGGAAACATCATAGATTCGATATGCAGACGAGAAGAATCGACGTTCGAAATTGCCGTGAAATGCGAGGAACGAGTAAATGCTGTCCGAATAGAAAAAGAAAAAAGAAAAAAGCGGTAGTAGTAGTAGTATAATGGTGGTAGGTAGTAATAGGAGAAGTAAGAGGGTAAAGAGAGGAAAGAAGGATGGTTAAGGAGGTAAGGGAGGGGGAGGAGATAGGGAGGCATTATGGCTCTTCCTGGCTCGTAACCTTTGGTCATAAAGCTACTGCACACTGAAATATTGTCCGCCGCAACGTCTCCACGCCTACGCGCTTGGTTGGTCTATCCGTCGATCTATCTCAATACTATTACGCGTAATTTATTAGCGGCTTCGCGAACGATAAATCGATCCGTGAGACGTCCGACTGTAAAACATCGGTGGTACCCCGTCGTCGTTGCTTAAACTTCTCACCTAATGGAATAGACTGACGTAAATAATAATACTTTAGAGAGAGGGAGAGAGAGAGAGAGAGAGAGAGAGAAAGCTATACCAAGGAAGAGAAAATTGCTTCAAGCAACGACGACACGAGAACGAATTTATCGTCCTCGTAAGAAGGAATCATCGAACACTCTCTTCTCTCAAGTCGGATTATTCGAGTAAACCTTTCTTACTTTCATACTATCCTATGATAATTCTTAAATACCTTTTACTACCCTATTCATATATGTACGTTATTATTTTCGTGTTCAAATGTAAAGAAAATTATTTGATTTTCATCGTAAGGGGTATAATTATATATTGTAAGAAGCCTTACGGTGAATATTAAATATAGATTGGTTAATTATTGTTATTGCCTTATTAACGCATTGAAAATATCAAGAATATATATTCTATGTAATATATAATATATATTTAACGGTGTTTCTCGTAGTAGAGTATTATTCTTGATGCATTTACACAAGACGGTGGTAACATTAATGTTGTTTCTCGATGGTGGTCGTGGTCGTGCTAGTGCTCGTGCTCGAGCGTGAACGTGAACGTGAACGTGAGCGCGCGAACGCACGCACGATATTATTATCTCGTGATTCATAGCGCGCATTCATAAATGTTCTTGGGGGCCGTATAACGGCGCGCGGTGGTGCATAGCGCGGTGCATGGCGCGGTGCATGGCGCGGTGCATGGCGCGGTGCACGGCGGCGTGTATCGATTAACGTCGCTTCCCCGACGGGATTTACAACCGGCGACTAAATTATTTAAAGTCTTCATTTGTAGTGAGACGGATGGACGGACACGAGCCACCTTCGTAGTACTCTACGGCCTCTCTCTCTCTCTTTCTCTTTCTCTCTTTTCGTTTCTCTCAAGAGAGAAACGCTCCTTGTACATTCGCTACAATAAGTTCTTTAAGTTTCCCGATAAGCTTCGCGGTGTTACATATCGTTCATTTTATTTTTCTTTCTTCTTATCATAGACGAAATCGTTCCTATTCGCCACGGATTGTAACGAATACGCGAGATCGTAAAAGAGAAATAAAAAAAAAAAGGATTATTTTGTCTGGAAAGGAACGCACGTGGTTAGCCAGGCACCTTTTTACCGAAACAAGATCATCCGGTTGAGGAGTTTTATAACAGAAAGAGAATGAGATACAAAAAGCTACGAAGAAGTAGTGACTCTTAAGAAAAGGAAGCTTTCTTTTTCTTCTTGAAGAATAAGAAGTAGAAGAAGAAGAAGAAGTTCGTTCTTTCCAAGCGGACCAAAACTACCAACCGTTGGATTTTCGATGGCTCGTATTTATTAAGAGTGGGCAGAAGCACCACGATTCAACAGGGGGCTACCGTAAATATTTTTGAACTCGAGTGTTCCCCTACAAAGATCAACGGATTGTGTTGGCGTGCCGGAGCTGCCGCCGTCCGCGACACGAACGTCCGAACTCTCTTTTGTCGACAGAAAAAGAGAGAGAGAGATAGAAAGAGAAGAGGTTGGGAAGACAAGAAACAAGGACGGAGATGAATAGATAAATGGATAGAGATAGAGTGGACGAGTATAGGGAAGGGTGAAAGAGAGAAAGCGAACGTGTTCCGAGCGTCCATGGAAGGCACGTCGTGCACAACGCTGGCGAACTCGTGTGTGTTCCGTGTTTCGAATGCACGAAACAAGCGCTGCTTGTCCGCGGCCACCTGAGTTATGATCGTTCTCTGCCCACCCTGCATGCTCGCTTGCTTGGTTACCCACCTCCACGTTTGCTCGACTGGTCTCTTCTTCTTCTTCTTCTTCTTCCTCGTCTTCTTCTTCTTCGTCTTCTTCTTCTTCGTCTTCTTCTTCTTCGTCTTCGTCTTCTTCTATTTCTCTTTCTCTTCCTTCGGCAGTTTTCTCCCTCCACTTTGGTTAGCATCATCGGCCATCTTGACTGGAGAAAACCGGTTGGTTCTTACATCGGGGACTTTAGGTATATTCACCTACCGGCAGCGAATACTGCCGTGCCGTTTCGAGTTGACTTCTTCGATAGCTGGCATCCACTACTATTGCAATGGTCTTCTCTCTTTTTTCTCTTTTCGCATTGTATGCCCTTATTTTTCCTTTTTTTTTGAATATTATAATCTTTATTTTTATAAATGATATATTACCGAATTTATACATAATCAATTTACGTGAGAAATTTCAAATTTCATGTTACTCTTGTTATTTTATTTCAATGCGGAAAACGTATGGTTTTTACTTTGAGAGTTTGTTGTACTTTACGATTAGTTTTTTGTTCGAGTTACAACGGAGGATAATATTTCGACGGTATGTTTAGAAAATGATCGCGTTACGCCTGGCTTTTTTTTAAACATTTATTTAACACGTTTTTACTGTATCGCATGACTTAAAAAGATCAAGTTTGTTTGACTCTGTTTGTACATTTATTTATGTATTTATATATACCATAGTGATTATCAGTGTTCGATGTAATCCAAAGCAAAATGATAAAGGAGAGAATCGAATGTTATAAAAATGCAGTAGAAAATGCAATATGTAATATTTTAAAGCGAAATATAAACAAAAAATTGTATATTATAGTTGTACGTCGCCTAATATATTACAAATTTTACTATATAATTCTTACTGTATTGAAAAATTTATGCTATTATTTATTCTGATTAAAAGAATTAAGATAAGTGGAACGCGCAAGAAGAGTTTACAAGAAGAACTTACATTAGACGGTGATCTTGATCTATTTCGAAAGAAACTGTGATGTATTTTAAAACTCGTAAAAACGACACTTGGCACGTCTTGCTGAAAAGATGATAGGTTAAACACACATGCACGAAATTACGTTCCTCCAGTGCTTTTATATAATAAAATCCAAATAAACTTTGTTTTGGAGTACTACTAAAGTGTTATAAATTGTAAGATCTGAATTATAGATAATACATCTTAATTAACGTCAAGAAAATGTTAATAAACGATAACCATACGAGAGTAAACCTCGACAGATAAGAAAAAAGATTATTAGCTTAAAAATGTTTTTTACACTCTGTTGAAACACATTTTTGTTGTTGATGAATATTATCTATATTTTACTTTCTCAAAGAACACTAGTCTGGACCATTGAATAAGTATCGATATACATGTATATCAGACGTTATTGATAATACAAACAAAAATATTGAATATTAAATCGACAAAGATCCTTCAACGAAAGTGTAATAACAACATGCGAAATAAAATATACGAACTGGCAAAAAAAGAAATTCTGCTTTGAGTCTATAAATATTGCATATATAATTTTTACTTACTTTTATAAGATTATTACAATAAAATACATTCGGCTAGTAGCGTTCCTTCTTGCGAAGATACATGGCTAAATTTACATACCTTGCTCCATAAAGCGGATAAAAAACGCTCGTCGTAAAAATACGGCCAACTTTAAGCGCATATTTCGAAACTATGAAAAAAACATGCGAGTTATACGAGCGATGAAACGTGATCGCGACAACTTTATTGAGACGCACGTGTAAGTAAGCTTCGAGCGATACCTGTATTATTTTATAGGCTTCTCACCAACGTGAAAATTCGCAAATCACTGTCAGTAAAAACGAGAGAACTATAGTTCATCGTTTACATATAGATTATAATACTCGTTAAATGTTAAACTTCGTTTCGCAATGTCTGAATATTTTTATTTTGAAGTACTGTTATGTCAAAATCTTATCTCTCTATTTTAAATATCACTTTAAAAAAATGAAAACGAACAAGGACCTTCTACGCTAGTTGGGGCAGTACATTACGCGATTAGATTATCTATAACCTATGTAAATAAACTTTTTATTTTCTTGAATTCTTTTTTAATGGATGTGCAATAAAAATCCGCTCGAATCAAAAGACTTACGACAAGTAAGCATATAACAATCTACTAAAATATTATCTTGAGCGAAACTTTATCGTTAATAATGTCTGCGTTCAAAACCTACCGAGATTAATAATTTCATTTATACGACATTTAAGTAAAACAAAAAAAAAACTAACCTCGTCTTACATTTGTGACAGACACCTTTCTCTCCTTCTGTCGACAATATTTTTCGCCCTAATTCAACGTCATGCGATGGGTACACAACTTCGATGCAACGAATATACGAAAACGTTTGCTTAAGAAAATATTTCCAACTGATAAGTAATTCCAAAGATACATAGTACAAGGTAAAAACGTATTTCAAATAATTTTTAACATGTCGAAAAATCATTACCTGTCCGAATAGACTCTGTATAATAAATAACGTTAAATTGAGTAAACGCCTAGTAAACTCTATTGACAAAAATATTGAAACGTCATAAATTTTAAACGACAATACTTTACATTTAAACGAGAATGCGCTGACGTTTGTTTGAAATAATATGAAACAATTGATGATATTACCAGTGCTATGACACGCATAATGATCAACTTACCAATTGATGAAAATACGTTTTATCGATGACGATGGCTGGTGGTAATAAAAGGAAAGAAAAAAAAAGAGGAGGGGGGGGGTCGATCGTAAAAAAGGATCATTGTCTCATTGTTTAATCGAAGATAGAAAAGGCGATAGGTATCTCGCCTCGATGATACGCCTCCGTGCTGCGAGTTTTGATGTCGCCTAAGATTTATCTTTCATTAGTGCATCGTTTGCATTGAATAGAACCCGCGTTATGGGGGATAACGGTACGCCCGTTAATTGTTTGTTCCCGTTCGTTGGCCGGTTTGCTTGCTAACGTCGGCAGCGAACGTCGTCGAAACTGCTGTCAGCGTAGCCAGTCGCCATTGGCTTAAACGTGACGGCTTTGACAGGGTACAACGCAACAAACCTTCTACAAGATATTAGTAGGCGGTTCGTACTATACTATGGTTACATCGTTTTCTTTCTATCTTTCTATCTCTCTCTCTCTCTCTCTCTCTCTCTCTCTCTCTCTCTCTCTTGTTGCGGTATGCGAAAAGGTGTAAGAGAACCAACCGCGGCCCACGGTAACCAGGCGTGGTCGCCGCAATTACCTCGATAGAGTTACAAGACTCGTTTTATGCTCTCGCACAAATTTATTAGCCCCATTCGCGTCAGTTTAATTACCAACACGGTCCACCATGACTTCTTTCACTCCTTTTATCTCGCTACTACCAACTCTCTCCCCCCCTGCCCCCACCTTCCTAACCCGCAACCGAACCACACTGATTTTCTTTCCTTTTTCCTTTTTATACTATTATCTTTTTCTCTTGTATTTTAATATAGCCAATAGGGTTTCGTAATAAACGCAATGTTTTTAAATATATGATAAGATTTGTAAATTATTTTATTCCTCGATAAAATATATTTTTGGTTCTTTTTTATTATCTATTTAAATTTAATGAAATTTCGTTAATTCTCAATGTAGATTCAATTTGAGATTTTACGTCTTATCTTATTGAGAGATTTTAATTAGAACGAACGTTTGACATCAATCGTGCAAGATTTTGTAGAAGGAAACTCGATAGAGGGAGGGATTACACTTTTCTCCGAATCGAGCCGGCAATTATGTCGAACGCTTTAATGAACTCGAAGAAACTCGCGACAACACTGGCGTATTTTCGTTTCGTCTCGTCTCTTTCACCACCCTCTTCTCCGAGCAACTAATTGCACGCAATTAAGCGTGCCAAACCAGATATCGTGAAATTAATTACGACCGTGAGAGATCGCTGAAAGAAACGGGTAGGTATGCCGAGTGTAAATAAGTCTTTTAATGGTTACGTCACGAAACTGAATTACGCGAATCGAGATTGTTACACCTTCTTTGGAAACATCTACAAATAGAGACGTTCGCAATTTTTTTTCTTTTTTTTTTTTTTGACGTAATTAAGAAAACGGGAAACTTTTCGAAATATGATTTACTCGCGAACAATAACAATTGATTTATATTTCCTATTTTTAATCTAAATTGATATAATCACATTTCTCAGTCTAACGTTCAATAAAAATCCTTTGGTTACCGTTGAAAAAAGATAATATATAAATTAAAGACAAACAAAACCAGTAAATGTTTTAGTTTAGATATTCTGCAATTAAAAAAACATCGCCTCATTATAAAGACGAGAAGAAATATCTGATTGTTAGTCGTTTGACCCGTTACGATTGAAAACATCGAGAAGTCAAATGTTATCGATCGTCACTTTGGCTAACTGCTAAGAGGTTCCGTAAGGCAAACTTCGATTCGATTGTAATCGAATGATCAGAAGAGAACGGGAGAGAGAAAGAAAAAGAGAAAGTGAAAAAGAAGAAGAAGAAGCTTCTTCGGTGCGCGATCATCGCGATCTCTTCTTACAAGCGTGTCGCCGTTGGACACGCCGTCGGACAGCCGCCGGACTGAAGCAGCAAAAAGAACTAAAAGAGAATAGTAGGAAGAAGAAGAAGAAGAAGAAGAAGAAGCAAAGGCCAGAGAGAAGGTCGACGGCTAACACGGCGCTAGACGTCGAAACGCGCAGAGAGGGCCCCGGCCCCGGCCCCAGCCCCAGCCCCGGCCCCTCCGCGAACCTGGAAGACAAATCGGCCCCGGTGGGTGCAAACGTCGTAATTATCGGAGGCAGTAATCTCACGGCGTGGAAGCGCACTGCGAGCACGAGGAGGAGGAGGAGGAGGAGGAGGATGAGGAAGAAGAGTAAGAGGAAAAGGAAAAGGAAGAGGAAGAGGAAGAGGACGAGAAGTAAGAGAGAACGAAGGGGTGGAGGAGTAGGAGGAGGAAGAGAAGAAGAAGAGGCGCTCAGTGAAAAGCGCGTGACAGAGTGGCTCGACTCGTTCGAGCTCAGCGCCCTACGGGCTGGTACCCCTTTTGCCCGGAGTGTCGGCCATACATTACCGCTGTTAGAGCCCGCCGGCACTATATTATTCTCCGGCACGGTGCTGCGTGCCGTGGCAGCCGGCGGAACGAGCTAGAAAGAGAAAAAGAGAGAAAGAGAGAGAGAGAGGAGAGATGCGTCGGTTCGCTCGACCGCTGATAAACTACCCTCCGCGCTCAGTCCGCAGGTATAATAAAATGATATCTGGCCGGGCGTATCGCGATTCTAGCTGCGAGTGGCCACGCCAGCACAAAGTCGCCGCCTGCGCGCCTACGGCGGCTGCGATAAATAATGCCCGGCTTGGCGTGCTTGCTAGGGCTCGACCAAAGACCACAGAGAGAGAAAGAGAAAGATAAAGAGAAAGAGAGAGAGAGAGAAACTACAAAACATAGAATAGAAAGGGAGAAGAGTAGTGGTAACTTGCACAGTGCACACTCTTACAACATCGCGACACCTTTTGTATCCGTTGGTAGGTAGGATACTCTGTACACTCTTGCGCACAGCCCCCTGTCAACACCAACAAGTAATACTGATCGTAACCTAGCTCGGAGTGGCTAATTCCAAGCTACCCATTTTCTTCCATTCTATCTTATCATATAAACTATAACTTTTTTTTTCGAATTTTAATCGAAAATTTCATTGATTTTGTTTTAATCATTGATTCCTTTTTTGACACTGTGGTTACCCTCTTTTTTATTCTTTTTTACCCCCTTTCAAATCTACAAAACAAACTATCGTGACACTTTCAACGCGAAGAATTGATCTATTGAACTATTTCAACGGGTCAACGAATTCTATTCCCTTATATTTCTTAAGGATCTATTTTTGAATATGGCCATTTGTAGTTCTATACGAGTAGTATTTTATTCGAACGTTCTATTCCCACTAGAATCGAACTATCTTTGAATTGAAAAGTGAACAATGTATTTTCCCCCCTCCCCCCCAAAAATATATCGAGAGCATAGTAGTCGCAGGTAGCAAATGCATCTGTGAAAATATGTTTATTAAAAATTCTTCGTGGAACGTCGACAAGTTCGAAAAGGGGAGAAAGGGCTTCGTTTGAAAATCCATTAACGAACAAAGTCCGGTTGTTAGCAAATGCCTGTTCATCAATGCTATACACCGAGTAAACAAATCATGGCTTATCCCGGATTACAAGTCCCCATGGGCTACTTACTTTGCTACGAACTCGAGGCATCTATATCTCAGTGAGCCTTGTACTTTCGAATATTATACATTGCCTGTCACTTCCTGCTGTTGTAGCGCTTATACGCCGCGTCCTTCTTCCTGACATACTCCTCCCATTTTGGCTCTTTTAACCTGTCAGGTGAGAAACATCGGTACGCTCTTGATCCCGCAAAAGGAAAGCCCTGACGTGTACCACCAGCAAGGAACATCACAAAGGTTTCGAGAGAGAAAAGTGTGTGTGTGAGAGAGAGAAGCTCATTTTCACGTCATCGTTCTATCCCTAATCTCCCAACTTCGTTTTTGAAAAGATCCAACTTGAACAACACGATTATAATTGATTTATTTCATAATGTATTTTATTGTATACACTTCGAAAGATTTTTCGTTGTATTAAAAAAATATCTTCGTACACGTTCATAAACAAAAAGATAATGTACAATAGATCATAGATCATTATAACTACCTCTCTCTTCTATCGTTGATGTCGCTGACACTTATAGATATGTATTCAGTTACTCGTACAAAGCAAACAAATATTTATATTATACCACTTTGCGTATAATCAGTATGCATGACTTTAACTAGATCCTATCAAAGATTTATGCTTCCTAAATACCGTAAGGTGTCGTCGGAATGACGTCAGAAGAAAAATCGAATATTCTAGTCGAGCTTAACACGTTCGTCCGATTTGGATGACGACCGAACGATTCAGAGTAAAGTGGCATTGCCAAACGAGGCTCGGCAATGCAATATGTATTATCTGTAAGAAGGCACTGTAAAGCCTCAGGGAAGTGGTGGCCGACTGAGTTTATTTCGAAAGACAATAGAATGCATCGGTAGGGCGTATTGTATGCAGGAAGGCGCGGTATGGCTCACAATACCTTCTGCATTATGTATCTCGTGCCGGTGGTTATCTTCGTGTGTTGTAATCCTAAACAAGCATCTATACACGCACCTCGTGCTATTGGTGGGCTATTGGTTCGCTCGAATGGCGTTGCTTTTCCCCGGCGAGCACGGGGTGCTGCCATTCGCCACCACCACTACCATCGACCGATATTTACCTCTCAGTCATTTTTCTTACGAGAGAGTATCGTAACTTTCTACGACTTCTAAAAAGTTATCGGGTAGTTTACAGAATGATTCCCCGATCGCGAATTTCGAATGTTCATCTTCGAAAAAATAAAAATATTCCACGAGCTATCTTTGTCGTCTAACCCACGTTCGTTATAGTAATGTTTCTTCAATAGCAATGCGTATAGGTATTTATCGAACATACATTCCATTAACTACGATAAATCTTTATTCGTAAATACTATCTAAAACGTAGATAAAAGTTTGGACAGTTCAAATAATTCGTAATAAAATAACACTGTAACGTAGGTAAAACTGAGAATACGATTAACATAGATACGAGCTTGGTGAATTTTTATCGCAAAACAAAGGTGCTATTTTGTACGTGGCGTGCGACGCGTTTCTTTGCATTTAAATGACCTCGCGGACGTTGCTTTTCATCGGCAAAACGTTCTTCCATAAAGATACCCCCGACTGTTTTCACGAGACGGTTAGGTTCCTCGTCGTTGGTAAATCTCACTTTGTACCGTGAAGAGACACTTATCGTCGATTAAACGCAAGGACTACTCTCTACGGGTCTCGACGGTAGGGAAAACGCTTTTAGGAGTGTCGCGGAGGAACGGAGACGGATAAATAAATTTGGATTCCTAAAGAACCTCGGCCCGCCAGTTGGTTTTCGTCGTCCGCGCGGTGCTTTTGATCTTCCGACCGTCTAACGCGCACTTAAGCTCGTTTGCTCAACTTAATTTCGACTGGTTGGCAACGTGTGCACGCTCTCTTCTTTCACTATGACACGACAAACGACGGGACTGCTGAGACTACAGTTTTTCCTCTCTTTGAAAGATATCTTCCTCCCCCCGCACCCCCATTATGAAAACGTCAGTACAACCTTTACCTTCTCTTCATTGTTTGTTCCTGCAAACGATTAGGATCTCTTTGCACCCTAAAAGGGGGAAAATGAACGTTTCGAAGCATCAATAATTTTCTTTGATGTCAGATTTTGAACCAAACTTCATCAATAATTATCTATCGTTGAAGACTTTTTAATAAATTGAATCAATTAAATTTTGAAGCATCATGTGTTATAAACGAAACATTTATTATATTTTAATCGATAATCGTGAACGAAATCAATTTAAAATACCGCATTATAGGAACGCCCGTAATATTCAGTCTACCGTGCAAATAGAACCGTGTATTGACATTAATTCGTGATTTCGAATCCGCGTTAATCATCGTATCGATATGCATCTATGTATATGCGTATACCACTATAGAGTTCGAAGTTTAGGACTATAAACGTACATGCACGCGTATTTGAACATGCGTAGTATGAGATTTGGACTTCATCGAGCGAAGCAGTCACGCACGTTAACTTCACAATGGCTCATAAATAAGTAGAGTTCTGTCAAAAGCCATATAACTCATCGAGAAAACATAGCGCAGTCGTATCACGCGCCTGCGTTGTTCAAACGGATGAACAAACCGTAGTGTTTAACGGTGAGATGTAAAATACTACAAACGTTGAGAAATCTTTCCTGGTGGAAACGGGAAAGAATGGAAGAAGAAAATTCATGGCCGGTGCTCGAAACACGTCTCTCTAAGAACCTTACCGATACACACCTATGACTAGAAACTACGTGACGAAGAAGCTTCACGCTTTGGGTATGGATAGAACCGGATAGTAATTTGTCTAACTCGCTCTCTTTCCCTCGTGAGATTAAATCGAAGTTTTAACCGAAACTTCACATCCCTTTTTTCTCCTGATATCCGATTTCAGATTTCAATTGAAATATTTTACTTTCCCGTTAACCGTGAATTCGATACGTTCTTCTAATTTTTACGATTTAATTTCGAAGAGATAAAGGAAATACAAATTAAGAAAATAAACAAGCAAGACATTGTTCTAATAGGTAATATCTACGATATTATAGATAAAAGGAATTTAGGAGATAATACGTGAAAAATATTTAACAGCAATCTGTTTTTTGTCTCTATAATAGAAATGAAAAAAAAAAAAAAAAAGAAAAAACTGGAGATAAAAAAGAATAAGACGAGATACACTCGAGAGATTAAACGAAGAACGCCTCGAGTGCCTTCGACGAGACTTCCGTTGGGAATGTAAGGAACGCATCCTTTTGTCGGAATGACGACGAGAGGACGAAGGATTCGGGCCGATCGACTTCCGTGCGTAGCAAAAGGAGCGACTCTCTCTCTCCTGAGTCCTAAAAGGAAAGGACGATGAAAACCGAGGGAAATTCATGAGTACCGGGGATCGAAGAAGAGAAGCCCTGAGTCTCGTGCGAGAGATATCCCAGGCATCGTAACTCGCATTTCTCTCCTTTCGGCCCTTCATTCTCTCTTTCTTTCTCTTTTTCTAGCTTTGCGCATGAGAGAGAGCACGTAACGAGATACGAAGGAAGGCATTCAGGCGAACTTGTCTTGGCAGGAAGGCAGGCAGGCAGCCAAGCAAGCAAGCAAGCAAGCAGGCAGGCCGTGGGCCTCACGGCTGCCAGTCATCGGGCCCGTCGGTCACCCACCAACGCTTATAAAGATTCTCGCGGGCAAAATGTAGATACGAGATGTCAGCTCGGCACGAAGCATGCCGCCGCCGACAGAGCTCAGATGGACAGGGACGAACCTTCTCTTTCTTTTTCACGCATCTGTCTCACTTTCATCCTATTTTTTTTACTCATTCGTTCCCTTCTTTCAAATACACGATAATCACCTGCACACATTATCGAAAAAATTCGTTCTTTTTATTTTGATTTTTCTGTGTTTATCTGTGGTTATTCATCTAATACTGACCGATCCCTCGTTATCGAATCATACCTAAACCGAAACAAGAATATGCGTGTAACCAAGTCGAGACTCTGCTAATCATTATGCCGAGCAAAGCGGCACGACTTCTTAACTTTCCATTTGCTGTCCGATGCGAAAGGATCATGGAGAAATATCAGTGGTTCTCAGTCCTTCCTTCTCTTGGTTCTTCCCTATTATCCTGTTTCCATTGGCCTACGCCATACTCCGATTTCAGTGACCTTTGCCGACTACTCGTTTCATTTCGATCTTTCCCTTATTCTCTTGCCGGAGACGAGAAATTTCTCGTGGAATTATTACATTTCCCCGTGTGTGTGTGTATAGGCAACGAGACAAAATTTACTACAGATCGAACAATCGAGAAAGATTTAATACTAGAGTCGTGTGAATTATTCCATCGGTGCGACAAAACGATTCGGATTAAATAGCCGAGTTCGCAAGGAAAATTTATTCCCAACGAAAAAGGAAAGAACGACGCGGATGAAACATTTTTCGTAAAAGAAACAGATCAATATCGCGCGTAGGTATAATATACATATATATATACATATACATATACATATACATATACATATATATATCCCTTCCCACTATACGCATATCATAATTTACATTCTGTTCGTAAGAAAAAACGGACAAGCCGTTTATTGGTTTTTTCCCCGCCGTGAACACAGATTTACATCTTGCAATCTTGTCGCAAATCTAACATAAGTCACTAAATCGGTGTTGGATCTTGTAGACCCCGTCGTACAAAATGGCACACCGGACTGACCAGAACAGGCAATTTGCTTTTACTTTACGACTGCCGTTTCGACTTTATTTCAACGTCGTTGTCCTCTCCCTCTCTCATTCTCTCTCTCTTTTTCTTTCCTTTTTCTAAAGTTTAGGGATAAAGAAAAACATCGAAGTAACCGTTTTTACGGCACGTAGGAGATAAGCCAAACGCGTTTCCATGAAGCTCTGGGAGTGCGAACGTGCTATCTTTCTGGTGTTCGTGATGTCGATGGCGAGCTTACTGTGTCGTCGCTTTTACTTCGGCCCTTCTAAGAGATGCCACCGTGAAAATGGAGTTTATTTCATATACCTACCTACCTACCTACCTACCTACCTACCTACCGACCAGCCAACCTCTCGTACGCGCTCCTTCGGAAAAAATTTTTCCGCAAAATGTTCCGTCTCCATAGAATTTCCGTTTTATGATACTAGTTTTTTTCCTTCCCTCCCTCCTACCATCTGTATATACCACCAACGTCGAATAATTTACGAGCATATCGGTACAACCACCGCCAAATTTATTAACCCAATAACGTATCCAATTTTATAATCGACAACATGCTTATTACGTTGTTATTATATACTTATCGCATAACTTTCGTGAAAGAAAATTCCTCGGTAACGTGCTCTACTTAGCTTAAAGTATATAACGTTCATAAATATATATATCTATATAGAATCGTGTACTCACGCGCGAAATTCGATGCGTCGAAAATTCATAAATTTTCTGAATATCGAGTAAAAGAAATAAAATAGTAGACGAAGAATAAGAATAGGAATAAAAAGAATAAAAAGAAGAAGAAGCGATTCAACGAATAACATTGTATCTTGAGTTATCGATTTTACATATGTACGTTTGGAAAAATAAGTTCTTCGGGAAAGCCAAGGAAAGAATAATTACTCTCTCGTATGATTTATCGATATTCGCTTTATACTTGGTTTCTACTGAAATTGGGTAAGCTTTTTCTACGAACGCTAGACGCGAATCGTTGCATATCTACCTACTCTCTCGTTATGGTGGGCGTTAAAATCGAAAGTTTCGTAAAGGAAGACGCGTGTGAAGCGTAATTGTTCGCAGCTAGGAATAATTAATGGACACCGAGTCGATTAGATAAAATTGAAACGAATATCATAAATATACCGTTGGCTATTTTCGTACTGGCACAGCACGATTTGCCTTATCGAGCTTTCTACTCGTAACTCAAACCGACAGGGCAAATAAATTTCTGTCGGCGATTAACAATGCGCAGAGATCCGAGAGGCGAAAGTATAGCGGCGTGAGATAGCACGAGTGAGATAAGCACTAACTTGTAATTAACTTGCAATTATTTTAAAGAGACATTTCTCCGTATTTTCTCCGCGAACCGGAAGAAAGATCGCGTACTCCGCCACTCGGATACACGCCCGAAACGTTAAATGATAAAACGTACGAGCTTAGTAAAATTTAATGACCGCGAATGACTCGTTTTCTCATTTTCTTATACTTTTTCTTTTTTATCTTACAATTATTCCTTAAGATTAATGTATCTCGTAGACGGTATTTTATGGATTTTATTTTAATACTCGCGCTAATTGTGAATAAACGAGGCCACTTTGTACCTTAATTGTGGGATAATTTATTTCAACAATTATGCTCAAATTTATTAACGATTGTATTAATGAAACAATACGAAAACACGATTGACTCCTACTAATCTAAATCTAAAATACTACAAACTAACCGATCGTGTGTGTTGCTTGTAATTTTTATATCTAACTTTTTAATCTAACGTCTTGTCGACACAATTATTCGCTCAGATTTTACATACATCTTCCAATTTATCAAAAATACATTAGAATTTATGTTTAACGATAAAGATTAGAATAAATGTTGTAAACTCGTGTTCGCATTTCGTTGAACATTTTGAAATCATCCAAATATCCTTCTCTTTAATTTATCTTGCCAATAATACGAAAATAGATCATTTTTTAAATTCTTTTTTACAGATAGACGACGATGACAAAAACAAAACGTATAGTCGAGATTCTATTGAATATAACGAGACGAGTTATCTTGAAAATGCTTACCCACGGATCGTTTGTTATAGAAACACGCGTTATATTATCATTATCATTAAGTTTTATTACCATTTCTAAACTATTTGATTTATCATTAATTATCTGCACTATTTATCAATAAAATATTATCAGAATAATAACGATCCTTTTTGAAACTTTTTCACAGAACGTAAGAGTAATGGTACGCGTGATGAAAAATAAAGTAGGAAATAGTAGAGAAAGACGGAACAACAACAACAACAAAAAAAACCCTTTAACACGTGGACGTTAATTCTGGTACGAGCAGGAAAAGGAAAGGCTTAAAGCTCAGAGGTTAACTCGCGATACACGCGAAGGCAAAGCCTTCGGACATTGCCGGGTGAGAGAGGAAACACGCGAATGCGCGAGATATAAATCCGGTAAAGCTGGAATGATCGTTGGTTAGAGAGAGGAACACACCGAGAACATGTCCAGCTTGGAGTTTATGTAAAGCAAAGCTGTCCCGTCAAAAATCCGTGCTGACCTGGCGAAATCCCGTCGCGTGGACACGCCACTGACAACCGTCATATAGAAACAGTGAAACGGGACATGTGCTTGAAAGAGAGACAGAAACTCGGGTTGGAAGAGAGAGAGTGAGAGAGAGAGAGAGAGAGGATGAGAGAGGGTGAAAGAGGATAGGAGAAGCGAGGGGTAGGCACGGCGCGAATAAATAAAGCTATCTCGACTCGCGTTTATCATTCCCTATCCAAGCAGTCCTCGTAAATCTGCCCGGCATCCAACCAGCTAACCTTCCTACCAGCACGACTGTCTGCCACTAGTCGATAAGAGTTGGCTGCGGAGCAATATGTTGCATCTCACCCTTCGGGCTACGCCTCGCAGCCACGTTTCGAGCCGATTATGCCACGGCCGCTGAGAAGAGTCTTCTGACCTTCCTTTTGAATACCTACTACACGTACGATACCACTCACCAACTTCCTCTATTCCTACTCGTCTTCTAGAGTAGTAATACTTCTTCTCATTTCTTTCAAACTCTTCCTTCTTTTAGATTCTCTTTCAGAGTAGTAACGGAATTGCTTTTTTTTCCCCTCTTTTTTTCTTTATGAGCATAAAATTCGTTTCATCGTCATACGGTTGATATAACATTTATTTTTCAATGGAAATTAAATAAAATCTTAAGTACGTTTTCTAAGATAAATTTTCTCTATTAGAGAGAAATGAGTAATAAATATAATAGGTTTTAAATCTTACATCAGAGACAATTTACTATCTTTAATATATTGCCAATCGGCGAAGTAGTCTCGCGTCATTTCTAAATCTATTGTTATTGCCGCTGATGTAGTTCAGCGATATCTTTCTTCACTATTTAAAATACGAGTTATATACTGTTTTACTCGCAACGAATCAGAACTTTATCATTTGTTATTACATCAAAAATATACAATGTATTTTAGCTAGAATACGTGAAAAATGATTACGCGGTGTTTGGCTAATGTAAATTTCTCACAACCATAAACCACAAATGTGTTAACGATCACTCTCTTTTCTTTTATATATCATCGTATCGTTCATTTAATAATAATTAGTATATCTCACGTTAACAAAAAAAAAAAACAAAAAATCATTTTGATAACGATCAATTATCTGAAAAAGGATCGAACGAATAATAACAATATGTACGAAGCGTGATTTAAAGTTAACCAGAAATCCAAGGAATTTATTTGTATGCCTTCTTAATCGTAACCGTCGTCAGACGACAAACGACACAGTAACGGCGCGTTTAAAACGAAACGAAACGATGAAGATGAAGAAGGGCAGGCGGGGGGTGGGTTGGACTCGTCGTCAGTTGAAGGATAAAATGAGAAAACGGGGATGAGAGAGAAAGAGAAAACGATTGACAACGACAGAACCCCTCGCCCGTTTAAAGCTTCTATTTCTGTTAACACCGTCGTTCGTTGCTGCCTCACACTATTTCCGCCCACGTTTAAAAGAACGGTAAGGGGGTGGAGGGTGGTGCTAGTTACGCGAGCGAGAAAGAGAGATAGAGATAGAGAGAGAGAGAAGAAAAATTCACGTTCTTTTAACGGCACGGTTAAATCAGCAGGAGATGAAAGCTCCAAGAAAGAGACGGCTCGCGTAGAATCAGTCTTGCTTGGCATTAATGCGCCCGTCGCATTAGTCGACTCTCCTATGTCCAATAAAAGAAAAGAGAAACAGACAGGTAGTTTATTATGTTTTACCAGTTGCCATGGTAAGAGAGAGAGAGAGAGAGAGAGAGAGAAATATATATATATATATATATATATAAGACAATTTATTTCATTGATAAATAATAAACTTTGAAATTAAACGTAATTGCAAGTAAAAAAAAAATGACTCGAAGGAATATATTGTATTATATTATATTAATCCATTGACTATATCAGAAATTTTTTGTCATATGCTAAAATGCAATTTTTCTTTTTTTCTTTTTGCAGTGGTGCAAAAAACACACTTCGTTGAAATACTCATTTTATATTATTTACAGGTTATTTCTAACATTTTTTAAACAATAATTTTGTGACCGTTTTTCATATACTAATTTATTAATACGAATACACAAAAAAATAGGGGATTTAAACACTAACGCAAAATAATAATTATAAATACAACCAAACGATCGTCACCAAATTTATGTTTATTTAATGGAATTTTATAACTCTCGTATAATGCACTGTTGTTCTTGATATATGATTTAACATATGGGACAATATGGTCGGGTCAATGCGCGAAAATATTTCGGCGTAGGATAAAAAAAAATTTTGTTTACCCAGTTTAGTGTAATTTATTTAGAACGAGCGCCGCGTTTCTGACACTTTTCGCATATGCATGGTAGAAAAGCGCAATGACGTTACGCATAAAAAAGAGAAAAAAAAACAAAACAAAAAATAAAATAACGTAAGTATTATTTACTTATACATTACAAAAATAAGAAGAACGAAATAAAGTAACTAATGTAACTTGAAAATAAAACTAGAAAGAAAGAGACAGAGAGAGAGAGAGAGAGAGGAAAGTAAAAATCAAACAAGCAAAAAGGGGATCCGTATCTCTGTAAATAACTTAAGAGGAATAGTCTGCCACACACGAAGGAACCAAAGTATCAAGCATCCAAAGAAAGAGAGAGAGAGAGAGAGAGAGAGAAACATGAAGAAGAGAAAAATGAAGTGAAAGACGAATAAACGAATAGATAGATATTCCTAGGAAGGAACCGAAGGTGAGGGATAAGCCGAAGGAAAGAAAAAAATCGGACGATATACAAAAGACGTACTACCGCGGACGCGAATATACAAAGATGGGAAAGAGAAAAAAAAAAGCAGAAATAAAGAGAGAGAAGGAAAGATAGAAAGAGAAAACACTTCTTTGATCCGCTTAGACTGGCTGTGCTGTCAAAGTAATCCGACAGTAGATTGCTTTCACTATATGCATGCCTATACATGCAGTAACACACATATACATATGTGTATCTATACATAGAGGTGGTGGACGACGCACACATTTAGCTGGCTTACAACCAAGAATATATGCGCTCGCGAGCACGGAGATGCAACGAGGAGATGCGAGAGGATCTCTCCCTCGCTCTTAATACGCGTTCTCGCGTATAAACGAGCAGACACTATGGCATATCTACGACGATTTATGTGCCGGCATCGCGATATCTCGCTCAAAGTGAGTCGTCGACCATCCGGTTCCCGGTCGACGGACGAAAATAGCAAATGGTATGCAAAAAACACCATGGGGATCTAAACGCTTTGCTCGCACCCTCTCTCTCTCTCTCTCTCTCTCTCTCTCTCTCTCTTTCTCTTTCTCTGTCCCTGTCTTTCTCTCTCTTTATCCTCTTTTCGAACCTCCAACCAACCAACCAACCAACCAACGAACCAACCAACCGACCGACCGACTGTTTCTTTAGAAAATAGTCGAAGATGCTCGAGAAGCAAGTAGACGACGATCTTTCGTCTTCGTAGTGGTAATCCTCGTATTTACGATCATATAGAAAGAGCCAAGAGTTCGTTCCTTCTAATTCGTTGTCAAAGAAAACATGTAAACGTTAAACCGACGCTAGTGAATCGCGTATAACGAGAAATGTGCGATTCCAAATTATTTGGAATACGTCCTAATGTCGATCTCGGATCATCTTCGAATGATTTATGAGCGTCGTTATTTGCGCAAAATTCGGGAGAATGATATTTCTTAAACGTGTGAAACTTAGTAGTAGTAGTAGTTTTAGTTTTAGTTTTAGTTTTCTTCTTACGAGCTATAAAAGCCAGTGGTTAGTTACGCATACCGTTAACGATGACAAAAACAAAAGAAAAATGAAAAATTCTTTTTAATCGTTCATGAATTTTGTTTTACGCGTTGGTATCTCTTTCGAGATAGAATTATTGCCGTTAATGAGGATACGTGTCGTTGAATGAAATTAAAAGCTGACGTTGCCATTAATAAATCGTCAAAATGACAGGAGCTCCGCTATGTCCACACGTGCGTAGGTTTATTTTTATCTTTCTTTTTTTTGTATTTTTTGATCGAAAACTTACCATCGTATTATTTAAATTTCTTGCAAATATTAACAAGATTATTTAAATCAATTTTTCCAACCTGTTTTGTCGAAGTTAAAAAAACAAACGTGTTTGTCTTTTTTTTTTATGTTTTTTCTATCATCTCACAATCGAAAAGGTGTCTCTATAATTTTTTTTTTTATTTATATTCTTCAAATAATATATATTACTCGTTTTTCGCTTGAAAGATCGTGTAACGTATTAACAAAGATTAATTCGGACAAGTATCGATTCTAGATACGATTATCTTCATAATTTCATTCTAGAAACGTACATTTTTGTAAATATTATATTTTCTCCTAGAAATCTAATCTCTCTTATTCGATACTCGATCAAAAAAGATTGATCGCATTACGTAGCGATATATACCATGCTTTCGAAATATCTTTAATTTATATTTCAAATTTATTGACTTTCGTTAAATAAAATCGACATTTACTTAATCAGCCGATAATACGTGTATCCAATCGGACGACGCGTTATTCAAGGCTCCAATCTCTCGTATTATTAATGATCCTTGATTTCCATAAGAGTCGATGGTTTGAGAAGCAACCGCTTGTTTGAAATCTAAAAGTCAATTTCTCAAGAGTTACTTTCGTCGACATCCAAGCGATATGAACTGACGTATGTGTCAACGTGTAGAGAAAGGTGTTTATTATAGATATTTCCTAACGATTACTATATAAAGTCGAATGTTATCGACTGCCATCACATGGATTACCTCGTGTGTAGCTAATCATGATAAATTATGATCTTTTTTTTTTTTCTTTTCTCAAGAAAATAAGCTTTGTATTACCACAATTGTAACTGCATATTGAACACGTCATTGATGATTCTTTAAATTCATTATGTACTTTAGTGTCATTTCTAACTTATCATCAATATCAATGATATGCAAATTTAAAGTCGTTATATTCTTGAGAGATCGTGCAAAAATTATCGAGGCTCGTAAAAATTGCATATTAATATGGTATAAAATAATCTATTCGAAGGTAGAAGTCTCCTTTTATCAAACAAATTCTTCATTTTGTTCTGAACAACGATGGAATATCGACATTAATATTGTCGTTAATATTATACCTATCTATTCTTCTCCGAGAAAATCGGTGAAGTCGTCAAAAAAAACAAAGAAACAAAAATCTCGATAAAAGTCATATCATTTATCCAAATGTCTCGTGCCAATTGGATGACTTAACGCGAAGAAGCTCGCATTCGTTTTGTAATATCGAACACTATTTTTACTTGAATATTTTTCACCGTCTCAGGGAACACCTCAGAATTAATCTCCGAGATCAATTAACTTAAAAGTATCGCGAGAACTCATAAATTCAGGAGGCCGTTAAAATGAAGCTATTAAAGTCCACTTTCGACGACCCCCTTCGCCAATGCGTTTAATGAATTCATGCAATTCCACGAAGGCGGATCAGCATTTGTCGGAATGATAAAGCGTACACAGCGTCATATAATCTTTTGATTTTTTTTCTTTCTCTTTTTATTTTTTTTTAAATAAATTTCAAGAGAGACCCCGTGGAGGCGTGTACAGAGGAGATAAAAAATTTTTGTTATACGCTCTCTGCCTATACATTTACGCGTTTAATCTCCTAATAAAAATAAAACCAAAAAAAAAAAAAAAAAAAAAGGGGAAAAAATAGATAAAGAAATATCCGTTAAAAAAAAATACTAATTCCCAATATATCATTTCGTACGGTTTGCCTATTAAAAACAAATGAAATAAGAGTATACCTATATGATACAAAAATAAGAAAAAGAAAAAAAAGAAAAGAAAATATTTAAAAAAAAATACGAATCATATTATCGTGTATCATCGTCGAACGAGATATACACTTATAGTCTTCTGGGTCATACAACACCAACGACGAACAACGAAACACAAGCCGATCCCAAAAGAGTTTAAACACGATCGAGTTTAACATCCGATCGATCGGACCATTTAAGATAAGCGAGAACGATCGTTCGAAACGAACGACTCTGACGCTACCGTAACAAGCCACAGATTAATTATCGTGTCGATGTGAAAGACCGAAAGTCCATTCCCGAAGGCGACAGCCGTTCCGACACGGACTTTCACATCTCTTCCAGAAACTGGCAAGCCGTCAATTAGTGTCACTGTCACTGCCCTTAAGCTTCTAAATGGCGAACGAGCGAGCGAGGAAACGAGAGAGAGAGAGAGAGAGAGAAAGAAGGAAACAACGAAAAAGAGAGAGAAACGGAGAGAAAGAAAGAGGAAGAGGGAAGAAGGGGTGGTGAAGGGGTGGTGCAGGGGCATGAAGGGGGGGGGAAGAGAAGAAAGGAATGGCAGGAAAGAGACCTCCTTTTCGCTATTATCGCAAAGAATTACGAGCCGCATTACCTGTCCAACCCGTGGCTCTAACTTTGGCTAAGCCTAAGCTGTTGCTCGTTCGATTAACGCTCGATTAGACCTGTCGAGCGGCCGTTAAGGAAATACGAAAAGGAACGAGGATATGAAATGCGAGATACTTTATAATTCCTAGATAACATTATGAATGGTAACGAGCTTCGTGTTGCTCCGCCTTGTCCTCCCCCTCCACCCAATCATTCGATGCACATAGGTATATTCGTTCGACCGATAGCCTTTTTTCTCTGTCCAACTACTTTCTGTTTAATCGAACAGGAACTAATGAAGTATCATTTTGAGAGACCGATAATCTATAGGTTTCGTTTGATTTTACTCCTCTTTTCTCTCTCTCTCTCTCTTTCCTTTTATCAAACGAATCGCGATTAATTTCAACACGAGATATCCGCTGGACCCGATGTTTGAGAAGTTGCTTCAACATAATATACCGACTACGGCTATTATTTATTCTATGCTAATAAAAAAATAAAATATGTCAATAAATTGTGAAAAAAAAAGATACGCGTTGAAATTTAATTTTCAATTCCCATCCTACCGTTTGAAGCTGTAATTACTTTATTACGGTAAATCCCACGGTACTGATCATACAAATTATCATCGGATTACACGAAATATAGTTAAAGTTATATAATTTTCGCATCGGAGAATGCATAAGATTTAAAAGCGGAACTTAATATTTAATCAGCCTACGCACGTTGATGGTTCGATGAAAAGATAAAATCCGTTAATAATATCTCTATATCGCAAGGTGTTTCGTCGGTGGACTAATTAAAGTTATGTTAAATCGTTTAAGCTACTCGATATCGAATGATATCGCCACAACGTATCTTATGAAAAATATATTATCAAAAGCACTAACGATCGAAATATTATTTTTGTTGCGATATGCTCACGCGATTTTCTACGCGGTAGAAGGTAAATCATAGGTTGGACAGGACATGAGAGCGTGTTCGAGAGACGGAACGTAGAGAATCGATAAACCAACGTCAGAACGAATTATTATTAGTTAACGGGTCTACGATCCGATCGTAAATTCTATTTTTTCTTTATTTCTTTTTTATATTATTTTATCTTTTTCTTTTTTCGTTTTTTTTTTCTTTTTTCGTTATCCGCGGTAGCACAAGGTGACCGGTTTTTTTTTTTTAAACGCTTCGGATAATTCCACAGTTACAATTCGATATATCGAGACTAACGCGCAACACTATACCGTCGATTATCTTGTCATAGTATTATAATTAGTACCAATCATTCGTAATATCTATATTTATATTTCGTTCCACGATAGGTATCTTCTATCAATTACTTTTCCATCGTTTACGTTGATAGAAAGTAGTTTATTAAACTTCGCGAATTGATAAACGAGTAATAATATTCTAATTAAAAATAAGAAGAGAGGAGGATATAACAAATTTATTAATGTATTCATAAAGAATCGTAGAAATATATGAAAGTATCGAAAGAACCGTTCTTATTTAAAATTCACTGGAAACATAATTTTGTATTAAAATATTCAATAAAACAGTTTAAATAATTGAGATATTCTTATAAAATAATATTTGAATTTATATACGGGAACGTAATAAAAAATTGTCAAAGAGCTAAGTTAAAATATCGTTTGATTAATAAAATAAACGATAGAATTTTGAATAATAATAATAATAATAATAATAATACGAAGAAATTATGTTAGAAAATGTACGAGCGTTTGAATCGAAAGGGATGTAATAATTTAGTCGGGTAGCTTCGCGACGTTTGGAACGACTTTAGAAACGGTAAATTCCTAGTCTCGGCTACTTTCCTAATCTCCATAGATCTTAATAACTCTACAAATCATATACAGAGACACTTTCGCGAAAATTGCGGAATAACTCAAGCTCCTAGCATTATCGCGGTTGCAAAGTGGCTCGACTATTGTACTCCGCTTAAGCCGTTCTTTCGTATGCATAGCACGCTTCGCGTAGATATATATCACGTAATCAAGAAATTAATTCAAGCAACGTGGCCTTTACACGACGTTACCTTCATGTCCTTGAAGTTGGAACCGCAAATTTCGAATACCAAAAAATAATTAATTGTGCTACCATCATGCGCTAGGCTTACGCGATCATCTTCCTGATGCTAATCAACATTTCGAAAGTTTCACATTTCTTTTCTTTTTTTTATTAATCTAAAATACCAAAACATATAAATAATGAAACGACTTTTTGCAAATAACGTATCTTCCGTAGAATCTAATCAATAAATTTATAACAAATTAGCAAAAAAGTAATGATCGAGAGAACCTATATAAAAAAAAAAAAAAAAAAAAAAAAAAAAAAAAACAACAACAACAAGAAAATATTGAAATTTTGTAATAAAAATGTATCATCGTTGCCTACGAATAAACAACTTACGTCATTAGTTACGTAATAGTTTTAGTTATAAGAAAAAAAAAAACACCAAGAAAAATGTAGACAGGAGGGATTTATTACGATCGTAATTCGCATTTTATTTAATCCTCGACGGAGGCGTCGATGCGCGCGATAATTCCACAAGATTAGAATGATTTACGCGACGTTAAAGAAAAATAATACGAGTTTCATCAAACTCACGCTCATAATCAACGATATTTATGATACGATTACGATCGAGGCCATTACGAAGGAAGCTTTAAATCTTAACACGAAGTAATAACCCTCTACATTCGAGTGCCAAGTATCACTCGGCTTGTTAGTCAGTGAGTGGTATTCTTTTCTAGATCGACACGATATAAAAAGAATCGAAGAGAGAAAGAGAAACACGGGGAGAAGAGAGACCCTAGTAGCGTAACAACGTGATCACGAAAGCTTAGGTGTTGTTACCACTTATATTATACCTATGGGTCTATTTCTTTTCTACGCGTGTATGTACATTCGACGATGATAATCGAGGTGATTAACGAGACTTTTTAATTCCTTGCTGAACGATACGGGATGTGACTAGCATTTAAATTAAATAACGGACCAAGTTGCCGCGTGGATACGCTCGACGAAGCGAATATTTTCAACAAATATTTTTCTAAAGGAAAGAAAGCTCGGACGAGAGAAAAAAAAAATCCAAAAGAATATTTCGACCGACTTTTAAAAGATCGACGACACGCTTCTTCGACACGCCTTTGGCACATGTTGCCGTGTTGCATTTGTTGGTCGACCGATGCAAATCGTTAGCCTAGCTACTTTAGTGATCACGTTTGCGTAACTAACAAACGAGATCGTATAAGAACGAAGATGATTATCGTTTTTATCTCTTTATGGTATTTTTCATGCAATATTTTCGATTTAATTAATAGTTTTATTTTTTCTCTTACCCTTTATCCTTAATTCTTATATGAAAAAAAATCTACTTCATATATATACTTTTGTAATAATAATTTTGTATATAATTTTAATTTTATTTTTAAGAGAGAAATGTGCTGCGTGAATTGTTTCAGAATTTTTGAAAAGCTTTTACTTATTGGAAAACACATTTACGGATAAAAATAGTATATATATTACATTAACATATTTTTGTAGATAAAATTCTTTTTTAATTATCTAAATAAACTTAAGAAAATAAGATCTTTATCAAGATGGTCAAGTCAAATAACAGTAAAAGAATAAGAGATAAATGAATAAGAGAAGAAAAGATAAAAAATTGGCGATATAAGAACCAATGCAAAAGCCGTCTATGCTCGTACAATAACGCTGGATTCGAATCGCGCGTGGGAGTAAGGTTTATGATTTGCTATTAACTCGTGGGATGTGTAATTTGAGGCAGACACCATATTACTTTAGTCAGAAAGTACCTCTCTTCTACGGTGTATATATACCTAATACTCTACCACGTAGTATATATATATATATATTTTATTTACATCGAGTAGAATACACATATCCAAGAAATTCACAAAGCCTTCTTCGGCTCGAGAGAAATTTAAACATAAGGTTTATACATATATACTTATATATATATATATATGCAATTGAACGAGCCTAACAACAAAAGCTTCGAAGATGTCTGCTGCAAGGCCTGTTAGGATCGATCTTAGATAGCGATAAACACATGAGAAATCTCGTAAATCTTTATATCGCAGAATATAGCACTTAAATTGAAAAGAATTGAGAGAGAAAGGTGAGGTGTGCCTATTTTCAAGAATCGTTGCATCACCTTTCCACGCGCACGGAAAGATAGAAGATGGTATAAAGGTGATGGTAGTGGTGGTGGTGGTGGTGGTGGTGGTGGTGCTGGTAGATGCGAAGTATTAGGTTATAGACCTCGCTTTTCCAGGCGTGCGAGTTATAAATGGCCTGTGCACACCGAACTGAAACGTACATAGAGGACGCGTGGAAGAGGAGGAGGAGGAGGAGGATGAGGATGAGGATGAAGAGGAGGAGCAAGGGTAGAGACTTTCCGAGTGGTTCTCTATCTCTATCTATCTCGTGAAAGTACAGGAGCGAGAAGAAGAAGAGAAACGAAGGGTTGGAGAAAGAGGATGGGAAAGGAGGGGTGGAAGGGGGTAGGGGGAAGGGGGAAGGGAAAGAGGGCGGCGAAGTGAGACAGGAAGCGAGACTAGTCGACGTAGTCGATGGAAGCGCGCAGGCTAGTGGACTCGGATTTATGAGACCGTCATATTTCGCAAGCTGCAAGCCGGTAATTCCTGGCCGTGCTGCGATTTATGGCCGCGGTGTGTCCCGCCTGCGTCATTAATCCTTCCCTTTCGCACCGAATCGAACTTCCACCTATCCTATACTCGGTTTCTCTCTTCTACTCTCGCACTCCACACTTTTCCATCTACCTTCCTTCTTCTCCTCCTACGTATGTATATACAATTTCAAGCGTGTATGTGTGAGAGAGAGAGAGAGAGGGATAGATTACTACTACTACTACTACTTTTACCCCGCGGGAACCGATCTATTCTTCTCGCAACTTTCATCTTCCCGACTTTCTCGAGTATGGCAACCGAATCTGCAATGACATACGTCGCGCGAATCGTTTCTATTATTCGAGTTTATTAATTTTCAAGAAAATATACTATATATGTTTCTTTTTTTTATTTTATATTTGTTACTTCCCCTTATTTCTTTTACTTAATTGAAAACTATATTATATTGCTTTTTACTTATTATAATTATGAGGTATCGGGATATTCGTTCATACTTTTTTTTATACAGTATATGTTGTTTTTCGTACAAACCTGAAATATAAAAAATTCCATTCCTCGACGAGATCATTTTGGAAGCTTACTGTACACATACACAACACACACAATAGTAATCCTTATCACTTTTTACAGATTTCGTAATTCGTGTAATCTAATTTCTTTGTTTAATGAATATTTTTAAGATTCGTAGTCACTCTCTTCTTTTTCACAGCACACGCGAATAAATTGTTTCGAAAACATTTTTCTTTACTTTAATAACGCGCTCGAAAATCTGTGTATCTGGAATAACTGGATACAAAACTTGTTGAAATTTTTCTAGGTATCGTTGAAAAAAAGAATTCAAGATATAATTATACGTAGTAATTAGTATTTAACGGGCAACGGGACAACGAAACAAAAGACTGAAGTCTTAAGGACTGAACTAATCCTCAAAGTAATGCATTTTATATAAATAATAATCAAAGCTGCTTCTATCTAATTTTCATTGGTTAATATCAGTTATATTAATATCGATTATATAGATTAACATTGTATATAAGACGAAATATATCTAACGGAATCAATTGCTGAAACATTATTAGTAAGAGCATCGGTTAAAAAAAAGGTTTTAAAATATTGCATCTAATGTAAATGAGAAGATAAATGAGATAAAAAATGTATAACATGTAATAAAAAAGCACAACTGAACACGTTTCGTCGGAAGGAGAGAAAAATAACGACTGAGAAGGAAAGGGGATGAGTAGAGATTGAATTTACAAAAATAATAACATGTCGTTTTTATTCTATTATGAATTTCGTCGCCGAACTTATAAACACATTGACCTTCGTGTACATTCGGTATTTCTCGTGTGTATTTCGTAGCTGTTTTCTTTATTTATTGTTAGTCTTATTCGAACGTCGGGATGTGTAACAACGGTTCTAGAAAAATAACAAATTTACTTTGCGTATACGTGTGTGCGCGTGTTTTTTGCAAATAATATGCATTTGTGCGCGAGTGTATGTGCTACAGGAATATATCAAAACATGTCTACACGGAAGCCCAGAAGAATGACTGACGACTGAAAAGGAAAAGGATGAGTAGATATTATGCTTGCAAAAATAATAACTGTTTCTCGATCATGTAATTTTTTGTTTGTATGTATATACATATCTCTAATATTCGATCGTTGTCGTTTTTATTCTATTATGAATTTCGTCGCCGAATATTCCTAAAACAATCACGACATATATAGCAACAATAATTTATAATTATAAATAAAGTTTAAAACGATTGACTAAAAAAAGAAAAATATACTTTTTAAGTTTTACATTTAATGATATTCGATATCAAATTTCTACCATCCATTTCCAATGGATTTTATTACTACCTTCATACTTTGATCCAGTCTGGCATACTGTTTGAATAATTAATTCTTTGCACTTTGATCCGGAATTCATTACAGTGTTCAGAGGATTTATATATTCATGCATAAAGTTGATTGTTGACTGTGTGTCGGGAAAACAATGAATAATAATACCGATTAATGCATATCTCATTCTAAAGTGGGGACAAATAAAAATGGTAATATTTTCTATTATATGTATTGTATTATTATATTTCGTGGCTATCGGTATTAGTAAAATAAATTGAAAATGTTTCACATATATATATAAAATTCACATTGTAAAACGATTAGCAAATTTTGAAAATAATAATAATAATCATGCACCACGATGCAAATACGTAAAAATTAAGTACAATAACGTTAAGCGCCGAGCGTATATTATAATATAGTAAAGAGCAAAGGGCTAACACGTGCCGACGGTGAAAACGAGAGAATTAATGAGATAAAGTGAGAAAAGAAAAGAAGAGTACCAGTAGGGTTAATCACAAGTAATTTCAATGCTCGTGTGTTCACCGTATTCTCTATATACGTATTATTTATATATAGGTTTTCGTGAGAATTTTACTGAAACGTCTAACGCGAAATCGTTCGAGTAGAGCGACTTGAACATCGTGTTCGTTCTAGCTCGTTGATTTTCTTCAACGAGTTCACCTCTAAGTAAGTATCAATGCATTACTCCCGATCGATCCCCCCTAACCCCCTACCCCCTACCCGTTTGCTTCACGATTCGATCGTAACACGAGCTATCAACGTACGTTTCGCGACGATAAATTCGCGGCTTGTAACGGTTTTTAATCAACGTATAACCCGACGATGCGATTAATCATTCGACCGATTACGATCGAAACATACGAGGAGCCATCGATAGTGTATGGTCTCTTTCTCTCTCTCTCTCTCTCACCATTTTCCCCTCTTTCGCACGCTTGACAAAATGCGTACACATCCCGTAAAATATCGGCTCGCTGTTGGCGGTACATTCTACGTTTCATCGTCGCCGTCTCCGTCGTCGTTGTCGTTGTCGTCGTCGTCGTTAATAGTCGAGGATATTAAAGTGTTCGACACTTTGTAAATTTCACTTTTTGTAAACGACTAATCAGTACACAATCGTTCGCCGCGAAATACTTGCTTTCGTTTATTTTCTAAGATATTTGTTCAACTTGAGATATAGGAAAAAAAAGAACGAATTTTTTTTTCATTTAACAAGATTATGTTCCATTAAATAACGTTGATCTATTGATCGATATCAAGTAAATACGTAATACAATTTTAAAAAATATCTATCAATATATACGCGAAGAGTGTTTCGGTATAAAATATTTAGAGTTCGAAGGATTCAAAATGAAATAATTAGTGTGCTAAGTATTTTATTTCAACAACTACAAAAATGAGCCTTTTTAAAAGTTTAATATCAAATACTTTAATAAAAGTCAAAATATCTGGAAGACTGCGTTCGCTCGTTAAAGAAAGATGAGAGCATAATAAATTCTTTCTTTAGCTATTTGGCTACGGTGTTGAAATTCTCTCTGTTGTTGGGGGTAACTGACACTGTTTTCTTCATAGTCGAGTTCCACAGGAATTTTATTCGGGTTAACTTGCATAGCCTTCAACACTTCTTTCCATACAACATTATGGGAGTGACGTGAATTCTCCAGCGGTAGCAGGACTTTCAAACTGCAAACTGCTTTGCATCATGACTCGAGAATAGGCAACGCATAGCATCTCATGCTTCCACTTTTTCCAACACGCGGCAGTGTTCTTCTTATTAAAGTTAAAATCTCAGCGTTTTGTAAAGCATCCACCAGACATCTTTCTTTTAGTTGAATAAGTTTTAATAAAAATGATATATCTTTATCGCTATGACACCCATATAAAATTTTACGAAAATCGTAAAACGTCAGTCGACGTCAGTGTGCAAATGATAAAATCATTTATATCATATCTCATATCATATTTAATCCCTTCAATAAATGTAGCCTTAGTCGAGACCTAATTAAATCACTTTCTTGCAACCGGAAACAGTAGATTCACTTAATTGCGTCAAAATCTTTCAATCATTTTTAAAATATAATCAACAAGTATACAAAAATTGTTCGTTTAATATTGCAAAATAATTTTGTAGATTTAAATGTTTCGTATCGTTGAATGAAAAAATTTCACGAGTATCAAAAGTCGCGTGAATAGTATTATTATAACGACAATTGCGGAAAAAACATTTCCAGCCATGGTATTAAAAAAATGATGACTTATTGTGTATATATTTATAGGAATGAATGCTTCAGGAAGTATCATGGGCACCAAAAGATCTAGATTATCGAGTTCGATCTGACTTCGTCATTCCGAGAAATCGATTACGCGTCAAAACTATCGAGGCTGGAAGATTAAAATGACTCTGAATTTTATCAGTTTATCGAGATCATTTGTATGTGTATACATATACACACCAATTCTCAGATTATCGAAAGGAAGATCTTTAAGAGATCGTTTCTCTCCAACTAATTATAATGTACGACCTAGAAAGTTCGCGAGATCTACGTATATATAATTTCGATAAAATAAATATTCGCGAGGTATCGATCGAGATAACCATTCGCATCTCTTCTCGAATCAATGATTCCGAAACACGTTTCGGAGAATGGAATTCGACGATTAGCGAGAGTAAGAGATAACAAATAGGAACGATAATCGTAAGACGAAAGGAAATATACGAAGAAGAATATTTTGGATTGATCCAAATCTCGTCGTACGATTATACTTTAGCGTGTTGTCGTCATGTCGTGGGTTCTTTCGACCAAATAATTAATCCCGACGGTCAGAACGTTGTCTTCTCCTCCTCTTAAACAGCCTTAGCAGCCACAGCATCCTCGGCATCGTCGTCATCGTTGTCGTACTCCTACTCCTACTCATAGTCGTAGTCGTAGTCGTAGTCGTAGTCGTTGTCGTTGTCGTTGTCGTTGTCATTGTCGTTGTCGTCGTAGAAACGAAACGAGCAAGAAGAGAAGACCGCCGCTTGCACGTCGAGTGTGCGCGGAATGAAAACTGTCAGGGGCTGACACGGCGAATTGGTTGGGGGCGACAGCTCGCTAAATGCACAACCACCCCCTGCCCTTCTACAAGCCTCCCTTGCCTACCTCCTCCTCCTCTTCCTCTTCCTCTTCCTCCTGTTCTCATCCCCATTGCAAGCGAGTCTCTAGCCTACTACGTCTGTGAACAGCCGGGTGTGTACCTGCCGTCGCCGATGCCGTTGAAAATGTGGACCCGATATGCTTGTCCGCGCGTCACAATTTTCCCTAACGGCAGACTAAAAAAAGAAGGAAGAATAAATAAATAAAAAACGGGAGACGGTGTAAGAGAAGGAGGAGTAGGAGTAGGAGGAGGGGGAGGAGGAGGAAAGAGAGATGGAAATTCGCAAATGCATGGTATTGACGTTTCGCGACCTGTAGTCCGTTAACCCCTCGTCGCGAAACGATGGAAAGGTACAACGAATCATCGAAAACCACTTTAATCGTCTATCCATAATACCGCAAATTCTTCGACACAAGAAGACTTACTTTTCAACTATTTCTAATCTTTTCTTTCTCTCAATTTTTCACGCTATTTTTATAAACGTTTTTCTTCTTCTTCTTCTTCTTATACTTCGATCGAAGATCATTTTAAAATAAAATACTTTCGAATTGTCTCCGATCGGAAATGAAATAAATTGAATCGAATAAAAAATAACGAATCTAAAAGTAAATCCGTACGTTTTGTTCGGATGGGAAAAATCAATTATTCAAATGGATCGGGAAAATGAGCGCAACTGGCAGTATAAAATCGCAATTAAGGAGTAGCTATTATCAATGAGAGAAAGTAAAAGAAAAAAAAGAGAAAAAGAAAAGGAAAAGGGAAAAAAAGAAAAATATGCAAAGCGTATTACTCCGGTGGTCTTCTTCTAATTTTATCGAAATTAATCGACACGATTTCCGAAGGATAGATATCGAAGAATTCATTAGCTCCTTCCCGTGAGAGAATTCTTTCAAAATAACATTGTGTGTGCAGAAGTACCTACCTACCTACCTACCAACGTAGTAGGCTAGGCGACGACGTCGATATTAGTCCGACGTGGAACTTATAATTGGCAAGGTTCGATCGATATTTTAATTTATCTAAGGGAAGTGCTCCCGGTGATGCTGTCAGTGCACTTAACGAGAGAGGACAGCTTGCCGAACCGGCGAGCAGAAAATTGAAAATGCTAGAGAAGGGAGTAAAGAGGGTTTGGAAAAGGGAGGGTGAAAGAGTGAAAGAACAAGAGTGAGAGAGAGAGAGAGAGAGAAAGAGAAAGAGAAGAGAAGAAATCAACGTTAAGAACTACTCGCGCTCGCCGTCAGGAAGTAATAAGTAAAAAAATAGATCCTTCCGAAGAATTACCAATTACTTCGGTAATTATTCATTCGAGTGTCAGCGTAAAACGGCAGGCATTGTCGTCATCGACGCCGATGGAAATAAACGTAAATTAACGTCAAATTGTTTTGTATTAATTATTATAGTACGCGTTCTGAACGCGACAACTATGAATCTATTACTACGCATCGGTGTGTTAGATTAGGAAAACGAATTCTCCGCGGTGGCCTGTCAATCGACGAGCACGGATTTAGATCGTGTATTCCGAAACTAACTAAGCCATCTACGTAGGCCTTGTGTATATAATTGTCGACGAGCACATTAAATCAAAGACATTTGAAATTTGTAATGACGATTACTTATTTGTCGATATAAATCAAAGAAAAGAATAATAATTATAATATGGAAATGTGTTGCTTTGTCGTTAAAATTAGCAATTTAAATAGACCGGGAAAGATTTTGTTCGTAAACAAAGTACGACGATTAAATTGTAAAACAGATTGGACGGGACCGAATGCAGTTAGTTCCATTTTGAATTTAATATCCGAGACAATATAGCTTGGCGGTTGGGAGGGACAACGGGAACACCTGATGCTTTTTGTTTACGAGCAGTCAACGAACGGCTGCTGAGAAAGTAAGAAAAAGAAAACTCTGCTAGGTCATCGGAGTTGAGAGAGTCGACTCGCTTAAATCCGACAACGTTCAACAATTTCTTTAGAATTCTTCTAATCGTTAATCGACGTCAGAAACTACCGTTGTCCTTATTATTTTTCTATTTTTCTTTCGTTCCTTTTGACGAACATAATTGTCTCGCGTAACTGACTAACATCGAAATGTTAGATAAATAACGGAAGAATCGATGTCGAATAACGTAAAGGAAGGGAAAGAATCGATTTGGAATATTCGCGTAGTTACTGTTACCGAAACGTTCGAAAGGTATTGGGGCTCTATACGAACGTCAATTATAACGAGGATAGGATACGTCCACCTTGATGGAATTAACGTCCCCATCGTACTTCGTTAGTCGCTCATTCGAGTCTCCATTATCGAAGTCTCGCTAAATAACTTAATGGCAATTACTTAGCTGATACATGTCCCTATGGTTGCTATCGTCATTGACAGTGCGTTGGGCTGGCTCTCTGTAGGCAAGAGTTATCCCGTTGATACTCGGATTCCACGCCGTCGATCGTTATTACGTGTGTATGTATATGTATGTATATATCTATGTACGCAGGTATATATGTACTATGCAATGGCTATTGCACATCGAAAATCGAGAAAAGGGAAAGAGTTAGAGGACAAACGCTCGCTCAACAGAATGTGCTCACGTGTTATCGCAACGATAAACACGTTGGAAAACGGGAATTTACGTGGTCCGAGACATGGCAACGTCAAAGAGAGATAACTCGATCGTCGATGCTAACCGTGCCATGTGATTTATCTAAAGCCGGTTTCCATACTCGTTCACACCACCACCAATACCACCACCAGCACCACCACCACCGGGCAACAAGGTGCAACGATTGCGTTATTGTTACGAGTCAATGTCCTACGATTCGTCGTTTCATCGCCTTAAGTACGATATCAATAATCTATTAATCTTGTCATGATCATAGATAACAAATCACATCTGTACCAATAAAATCTGTTATCTATATCTATCTCCCTAACATAAATCTGTTTTATAATGTAGAAATAAAATTGTACGAAAACTTGTATCAATTTATTAGATGGAAAATATATAATTGAACGGGAAATAGAGAATGCGTAAGTAAACGTGTGAGATTTGAAATATTTCGTATTCGTAATAAAAATATAATATATAATATAAATAGTTTACGTTTTATTCGATTCGAAATCCTGAAACGTAATGCGTAAGAAGTCATCGAGCAACCCTGATAGGAGGAGGAGGAGGTTTAACGGTTGCCGATCTGAAAGGAGGAGAGGATGGGGAAAAAAAATATAAAAAAAAAAGAAGAAGAAGAAGAAGAGAGAAAAGGTACTCGGTGGTGCGGTGCGGCGGGTCGATGCGAAGCCGACGAGACACGATCGAGTCATGCTGGTCCATTGTCCTGCGGTAGATTGGCTGATTTCGTCGGGACGTTTGACGAAGCCGCCGCGTAGCTACCACGAAGATTGATTGGCAGTGATAGGGACGATCGACGAGTACGGCCAAAGCCGGCACGGAAGCTCAATAAAGGTAATTAATGGCTCGGTCGAACCGTAGGTGTTCCGTCCGAGAAAGAAGAATCCCAATAAAAACACCAATTTACAGCGCTTTGGTAGCTTGCGCGAGACTCGCTTGAGTCTCTTTCGATACGTGAATCGAATAAAAAAGAGAAAGAGAGAGAGAGAGAGAAAGACTGTGTATAGTGCATCGTTCGCATAACGGCATATTGTAAAACCTTCCTCGATATATTGTATATACGTTCGTTCTGACATCTCGTACTACGTCAGAGAGAACTCGAAAGAAAACATCGGAACGATTGTGAACGATTGATTCGCTTTTCTTGATTTATTACGACAATTTTGATTTTTCGAGAGTAGTTCAAGCGTTCAAGTTGAATGCACTTTACTAAAAGGTATATCAATAATAAAAAAAAAAAAAAACAAAAACACTTGCGACAAACTGAAATACAATTTTATAATAGAAATCAATTTATATATTTCATATTTTGATCTCGTAATTATATATATATATATATATATATATATATATCATTTATAATTAAACCGTGTATATTATACCTATATATTAGATTTTCTTTGTCGTTATTCCAGGAAAACAATAAGATCAAGTATCGTGTAATTAAAGAAAGTCTTGTGATACCACACAACGATATTTCCATGTTCGTCGTTGAAGACGACCACGACAACTACCTAAAACAAAACTCTCTTATTTTACCATTAAAGAAGAGCTAACTATGGTTTCGCTTTTCTTGCTAGTGCCATTTGTTTCAATCTATGCTTCAATGGACGTGAGCTAATTACGAACAGTATTGAGCGACACGCTCTGCTCCTCGAGTCGTCGTGTCTACGTAGTAGACCATCGTGGCGACGAGCAACGTCCATGAATGGTAGTCTCCGTGGTGCGATAGTCTCTACAGAGTGAGTGTGAGTGTATGAGAGAGAGAGAGAGAGAGAGAGATTTAGTCTCTCTCTTCTACGGTCAACCGGTTACAGGGAGTTGACAGGGTTGGCCGGGCGCGTTACTGCGAGCCCAGGACAGTTCCTGTCAGGCTACATGGAGACAAATGAGCGACCGGCAATCAAGCGCTGTTAGCTCCGTGCGACCTTTCGCCAACCACCATCTGACCGTTCCTTTTTGCCCCGACCCGCTTCATCATAATTTATTGTGATACTGTCACGTTAATAACTCAATTTATTTCACTGGAAGTCCTATTATTTTTATGACTGGTCTTAGTTCGTCCTCGTCCTTCTTTTCCTCGGTTCTCTACCCCCCTCCCCCTCCCCCTTTCCACCCTTCTGTGTATCTTCGGATACGAAACCATGTGGTACTTTTACTATTCACCGTTTTATCAAAATCCGGTTTTCATTTAATCTATTACTCACGTCTGTTTTCTTTTTGTCCTTCTTCGACTATTCATCGTGAATATTTTTGTAGTATAATCTTCCTCTATTTTCGTATAATATAATCGAGTTTTGGTATCTTTTAATTTATTTATTATACGTAAAATAAACCGAAGATAACGTTGTAATTTTTGGAAAATATTCAAATGTATGTTATCAAATAGATTATTTCCAAGGTTAGAATAATAACATTATTATCTTTGAATATGTCCTTTTAACAGTTAATTTATTCAACATTTGTGATTAGGCAATATTACTTCCTAATTAATTTTCACATTACCCATATGTTTGTTAACTAAACGATGTATATGTTTTAAACAAATAGTACATAAGATGACTGGTCAAAAATTGGCCATTTCTGTAAATTAAAATAAACTGTTTTTTCGTATAATTGATCGATACATACGTCAACATTCATTAACATTTATGTACAATACAAAGATATTACTTGCACATACTAATTGTAAAAATGTACCTATATAAGTTATAATATATATGGTTATTAATTAAATTTCGTAAAACGTTTTAATTTAAGAAAATTATAGGAAGTTAAACGATATGGTTTTTGATAATATCGTCGACGACATCGTACGATATTAAAAAAGATATAGGATTTAGTTGGATAAAATTGATCCTCAGGCTCTGATTTGGGTGCATTCAGATTGCGAAACGTTAAGATAAGAACTAGAAAGGTGGTAGGGTAGAACGACACCACCTCGAGCTACATCTACCCTCTATTCTGTCGCATATACACGGACTTGGAGGATAACGTTGCAAGAGATAGCCTCTGCTTTAACCCCTCGACAGCTACGCTATACCACCACTTACTTAAGAACTTCTTGGCTCCTTATCACCGGCCAAGGCTATAACCAACCTAAGTTTCCTCATCAATGTCCTATCCACACTATGTCTGCGACTTCCTCTTCCTCTTCCTCTTCTTCCTTTTTCCTCTTTCTCCGTCTACTTCTAAACCATCCTTCCCTCCTATCCTCCTACCCTCCTCTCTTCATCCCTCTTTACTCTCTGTATTTCACGAGTGTCGTCTCGTTATGCCGCTTTTGTCGCTATCATTTTACCTCAAACTTATGACACACCGAAGCTCCTCCGATACGAACGAAAAACTCATCGAATAAAGTACATCAATGTCTTTTATCCTTAGCTTCAGTTTTTTCTAAGAGATTTTCTTTAAGTATTCTTACCTTAATATTTTCTTTTGTCTTTCTGGAATTAAACTCGTTTCTTCGTCGTTTATCACGTTTATCGTATTTATCTAAGAGATTATAGAAATGATAAACTCTTGAACGAACAACGGTATGTTTTCTCTTTTTTTTTCCTTTTTTCTTTTTTTCCCCATACAATTTTAATTGGACCTGTCTCTTTCTAATAGAAAATTGTTCGAATAAAATAAATTGGTAGGAACGAAATGATTTCTACTACGAGAAATCGAGCGCGCACGCGTGTACGTATGAGAGTGTGTGAATGTATGTGTGTCCTAGTCGAGAGGGTACGGAGAAAATATTTTCATCGACGTGCGTTAAAAATATATGACTACTCTATATGCCCCGAAGCGATTCGTTGACGTAACGTTCGCGGTTGGATCGCAAACGGTCAACGTAGATATCGAGCATGTAATAAACTACAAAGAAGTAAATCACGTCCTGCGGTGGTGGTGTAGAGATTTCGAAACGAATGAAAATGGCAAAATAGAGAAAGAAAAATCATATTTATCTACCACTCGTGTCTCGTAGATCTATCTCATCGATCTCTCGAACGCGAGAAAGTCAGAGGGCGCGATTGAGTCGATCTATGGATCTCTCGTTGGAAAACTCGTTTACCGTGTGCTATTGTTGCGTTATATCGACGAGATATTAATCGACGAACTTCCAGATAAAATATAAGCGAACTGTAAAGCATCGTAATAGGAGACACGAATGAACAAAACAGTATGTTTGTTTCCCCACCCACACTCCCCTCGCCCTCTCCTTTTTACCTTATTTCCCACTTTCAATCTTTTCATCTTTCTTCACACTTTTCGATACTGATAAAAATCGATTGATCATTATTTTTATGTGTAGGTATATTATATATCTTAGGAGTTATATACAAGGAAAATAATAATTTTATTAGTATAGTTATAAGAGAAGAAATGAATTTAATTAAGAATCAAATTTGCACCTTTTTTTCGATTATTATGATTATATACTTTGACTTAATTTTTGAGACTTTGAAAAATAATTCAACTTACAATTTGGATCTATGCATAATGAGAAACTATATATTTTATGATTGGCGTGAGGGAAACTTAGATATCCAAGAGTGACTTCAAATCTATTGGAGCTTAAATTACAAATTAGTATTTGAAGTACCCATTGCAGAGTGGTAAGGGTCGATAACGGAAACTAACTGTAAATCCCATTACCACCGGAAACTTATTATTATTACATTTTCATTAATATACATACGTATATATATATATATTTAAAATCTGATTATTATCAATATTAACAAAAAAAATGTATCTTATAATACTCTAACGAACATTCAAATAAAATAGATTCGACTCGTAGTAAAAGAACAAGAGAAACTTATCTTATTTTATAAACGAGCTTTATTATAAAATAAATAAATCGTCATAATAGTAGTATAAATACGATTGAAAAATGAAAACTCGGAATGAAAGCTCGTGTTGAATTTTCTTGGTTATATACTCACGTGCGAAGTAGTATCGTTAACGAACACGTTGGACACAAGGACGGTTAAAAGGGTTCTCTTTCTCTCTCTCTCTCTCTCTCTTTCTCAGTTACAAGTCGACTCCGTTACACCAATCACAATTACTCGGTCGGCGTCTTTGTAGTCGGCTAGATTGAGAGATAACTCGCTCCTTCATGCTCGATTCAATAATTTAACGTAATTACGAGAGAGCATTGGTGGAGCTTGGTCGCCGGAGTCGGCACCGCAAGATGCGATTAAGCCAAACGCGTTCGAGAACGTTACGCCTTCGAGATACTTCAAAGAGAACATTCGAAACTTCTCTCTCTCTCTCTCTCTCTTTCTCGACCGAATGTTTACGTCGTCCTTACCCACACCTCCTCGTTCGGGCAAAGGAGATTCTTCGGTGGCAAGAAATTATCACGAACGCAGCCGATCCCCCATTCTCTTTCTCTCTCTCTCTCTCTCTTTCTACAATTGCAATCTCGCGAGAACATAAATATTTTCAAATTACCTTCTCTCGTTTAAAAGAAAAACTTTCGACATTGGCTACACGATATCTATAAAATCGAATATGCCTGTTAATACGTACGAATTATTTCTGTTTCTTTTTTTTTTGTGTTTTAAATAAATATATGTTAAAGTACTTAATCGAACGCAACAGAATGGAATGGAACGATAAAGTATATAAAGTATGGTATTAACCCGTCTCAAAACTTTCTTATCCCTTCTTCCTTTTTTTTTGTTTTTTTTTTGTTTTTTTTTTTTATTTAAATAAGTTTTACATTCACGATATTGTTTTCCCTTTTCTCGTGTCATTTTACTGTAATGCGATTTGATCCCTTTTTTTTTATTATCCCTTTATCTATATAATATGATAACTAACTTAATAACGAAATACTTGAAATCGATGTTAAAACTTTTATTCGTATTATATAATTTACTCTTAGCGATAAAATTATTCAAGAATCGTTCAATTATTTATTTGCTATGTTCGTAATGAGAAAGAGAAAGAGAGATAGAGAGAAAGGATTAAAAAAAAATAAGATGAAAAGAAAAAAGGGACGTAAGAATATACAAGGTAAAGTTTATCGTAATGGGGTACCATAAAAAAGGAATTATTCCCCTACGTGCGTTTTGTGCTCATTAAAGAGATCTCCCTTCTTATTCGTCCGATATATGAGCCGCGCGTAAACGTTATCAGCCCTTTCCGGCGCGGCAGATCTTATTCGCTTCGTTTCTCTCGAAGGAAACCATCTCTGACTCGACGCGTTGTCGTATTATGTAAATTCCTGACATCCCTGACCCTACAATTAGTTATTCCTCGTATATGTATATGTAGTTATGCATACCTACGATTTTGCGAATTTCCTTCCAAGTAATGGAATTCTCTTTCTGTAAGACAGAGTAGAAAAGATGTGGAAGCATGGATACTCAAAAAATAACGAAAAGTCTTCTAAAACGATAACAACTTACCTAAACGACGATATCAATATTCCAATCGAATTTATTTACGGTTAAATCAAATTTAAAGATTAATCCTAATATATCTAATATATCATATTTTTATTATTTATTCTTATTATATAGAGATATCATTTTATCGGGATAAAACTCGTGTCAGAATAATTGCAAAAAAATCATTAAAAAATCATAGAAAACAGTGACGCAAGTATAAAAGAATTTTACAAATAATTCGACGATGATGACAAATGTATGAATAAATTACAATTGTTCTCTCACTCTGTCTCTTTCGAATTACATTTCGATGGTATATAACAGCTTGAAAGAAAAATTCCAAGATGTTGAAAAAGAAAAAAAAAAAAAAATGGAAACAGAAAAAGATGAAGAGAAAAGGTCTTATAGTCATCCCGCTCAGCAAACTAGTAACCAAGTCGTCGTCGTCGACGACGACTAACGTCGAATGTCTTACTACTCGGCAATAAACTCACGTGGATACGAACGATCGGTGGATTTTCTTGGACGTATTGAAGATTCCACTTGACTTCGCAGATAGATACTTTCTTCCTCTCGTCTTACATGGAGCCTTCTGTGCGAGTAAAAGACAGAGAGAGAGAGAGGGAGAAAGAGAGATGCATTGGTATACCTTCTACGGATGGTATAAATTATGCGCATTCTAAGATATCGCGGTTTCGCGATTTACGAACGACGCTCGCGCGTATTTCTTCCGACATCGCCTGGAGAATGTGTTTCTTCTTTCCCCAATGAAAAAAGAAAGAGAAGGAGAGAGAGAGAAAGAGAGGGATAAAGAAGTGTGCATATCCTGCAGGCACGGGATTAATCCTAGCAGCGATAAGCGTCGGACGTGCAAATAAAAACCCGCGTTAATTGACCATCCGTCTGACGTCGAATCTAAAATCCGTAATCTCAAACTTTCTTATTACACTTTATCGCACCCTGTCATCGTAATTATTGAGGAAACTTAATTACGATGAATTACGTTCGGCTTCTGACTACTTCTTGCAAATCCCAACCAAGTTACTTTCCATTCACAAACCCATCTTCGCGCTACTCAGTATCAAATTTTGCGTGTCTCCGTTCGTGTCTTTTCTGTTTATTCAACAATTACATAGACATCAGATAGACACACATTGATCGCGTAAAAAACACAGCCCACTGACAATATTATATTAATTAAAACTACGACTAAATAATCTAGAACGAGATTAGTTTTCAAATCTATACCTATGTGTAGTCGATTATGATGTATCGTAGAAATATAATCGAGCGAGGTTAAACGTCATCGATGACTATGAATGGCCACTTTCAAATTGATATCATCCGAATAAAAAGTGGAGAGAAGAAAATTCTCGATAGAAGGGGGAGGAGGAGGAGGACCGTTATGACGTAAACTGTTAAACCGAGCAGCACGATGCCTGGAAGTTGGAAAGAAGTAGAAGGCGGAAGAGGGAGGAGGGAGGAGTATTATAAATGGGGTGGGATAAAAGGAGGCACACGACGCTTGGACAAGCAAAGGAGGTGGATGAAGAAGAGAAGGAATAGGAGGAAGAGGAGCAGGATGAGGAGGAAGAGGAGGAGGGAAACGCGACGGACCGGATGATGAATTAGCCGAGGTGACCTCTCGCGCGAAATCTCTCTTGCTAGCTCTCGCCGTAGGCAGCTCCCGTGATGTCGACCCCGAGATGATGGATCGTCTCGCGTCACGGAGCCATTCATCACCTCCATCTATCAGCCACCCCTTCACCTTGCTTTAGAAAGCGAGCATTCGACGGCTATCTACTCGCTACGGATAGTGATTAATGTTGATCGGAGCGCACCCTGTTATTCGACCTCTCTCTCTCTCTCTCTATATATATATATATATATATATATATATACCCATTTATCTATCTATCTATCTATCTATCTATCTATCTATCTTTCTGTCTTTCTCATTCTTCCAACGTCGTCGATTTTCTTTCCTCCCCCAAAGCAGCGTCGTCGCAGCATCTTCTTCTCGGACGTTGACTTCGTCCAACGCGTATGGCCGGATTCCAAAATGCAGACCTCCTCTCTTTCTCTATCTATCTATTTATCTATCTATCTATTTATCTATCTATCTATCTCTGTCTCTATCTCTCTATTCTGGAAATCGCTCGAAGAATAGCTCCGTTTCGCACGGATGCATGTAAAATATCGCTCCGATTTCGACGTCTTGCTCTATCCTCTACGGATTAACGTCTTCTTATAGCGTGAAGAACGAGATTAAAATAAAGAGCGTAACGCGTAACTGTATGTGCGTGTTAGTGTTTTCTTCTCGTGGTATACATCTTCGAAGAAAATTTAGAAGAGAAAACGATTCGTCTTTTACGAACGGCGATGAACGCGAGCGTACCGTTCGATATCAACTACGAGATGTTAGGTTTTTCGTGTTTATCTAATAAACAAATCGATCGAGATAGCCGTTCTTTTTCTTTTTTTTTTTTTTTTTTTTTTTATTTAAATTGTTCACTTTTTCCTAGAACCAAGCGTCATCCTCTTCGAGTTCGTAATTTTGTAAAGAAACAAACAACGCATTAGATCATTTTTATTACTTTCGTATATTTAACGTTTACGAGTACTTACTCGGAATACGATTGTTTATTCGATAATCATTTCTTTTTTCTTTCTTTTTTTTTTTTTTAAACGAACGGACGATCGTTTAACTTTAAACGTGAGTACTCGCCACGAAAACATTTATTTCAATGAATCATAAAATCCGCAAAAGTACGATCGATATCGTTAAAGTATCTCTGTCCTTTTAAAGTTGCCGCAAATACCTCGAGCGAGAAATTAATTACGCATGTACGTTGCACCTGCGGGAAGGTCAGTAATGTTTCTTCAGCTGTGTACTTCGATGTTTCTTCGATAATATGTTGATACATATGTATATGTATATATGCAAGTATGTATCCATAAACGCATGTTTATAAGCTGCTACTTCCACTTTCGTTTAATCCGGTCAATGTACCGATGATTCAATTAGAACTTGTGTGTGTCCTAGCAATTATCCAACAATTCTTATCTCATACTGGTTTTTTTTTTATTACAATATCAAGAGAAAAATAATCAGCAGGACGTCCAGTGCACGCTTATTTTTTTTTTATTCTACGAAAGATATACGAATCAAATAATACACCATTACAATAATCTTACTTACTTGAAAGTTTGAACATTAATATAAATTATATTTCATAAAAGCAAAATGAATATTTAAAAATGTATAATTCTATCACATTTTAAGTCCCATCTCAATCTCTCTCTCTCCTATGCAAATAATATTTATTTATTTTACCAATAACATATAAAGAATATCTTCAGTATTCACATTATAGAATATTCATAGATATTTTAATCGTTCATCCTTAAAATAACATCTATAAACAAAAATCAACTATTAGTAAAGAAAAACTTAAGATTAATGGACGCTATTGTAAAATGAAGATAAAAAAAAAGAAAGAAAAAAAAGATTATAAAAATACCTGCATTAAAAATAAGAAAATGTTACTCATGGAGAAAGAGAGTGAGAAAAAGAGCAAGGGGGCAGAAAAAAACAACAAAAAGAAGAAGAAGAAGAAGAAGAAGAGAATAAACCACGTCATTCCTGAAGCCAATCGATTTTGTCTTTCGCAATTTCCAGTGTCGAGGGATCGAACGTAGCTTATAGATGAATTATAGTCGGTCTTTGGCCGTCGCGCATTCAAGGGTGATGTATGATTCGATGAGAGACGGTAGGTAGAAAACATTCACGATATACGGCCTGTTAATAACAGCAAGAACGAACGAAAGAACGAACGAACGAACGAACGGATGAACGGATGAACGGAACGGACGGATGGACGGAATGGACGGAAAGGACGGATGGACGGACGGACGGACGGACAAGGTAACGAATAGACGCGGAACGCGAGCGGTACACAGATGCCGCTGGCGGGCTGAGCGCCCCTTTGTGTTTTATTACAAACGATACGTCAGACACGATGTATGGGCTGCCTTTATCCGCGGCATGTTATTGATGTGCTAAATTGTCCGCGCTGACTCGTAAGACCATGGAACAGGATGGCTGCTGATAGACGTCGGTTCGGGGATGCACTAATCGCGATGCCGTCGTCAAACTCGACAAAGAGATCTTCTACAAGAGTACGACGACGACTGGGCACGCGTTTATGGTTACTACTAGATCCCTAAGTTCTATCAATTCACAACGTGTCGTCTAGGTATTCGATAACTAATCTATTTCTTGATTAATATACTTGCTTTTCTGGATTAAGAAATTGTTGATAAATCGATACATATTTTCTTTTTCAATTGAATTGTTTAATCAATTTGTTAATAACTTACGTAACGATCTAAAATGTATGTTTGTTGTTACTTTAGGTGATAGTGTATGATAGATCATTAAATTTGTTGCACGTAATTATATATGTGTATATAAATGAAATGAAAGAAACTTCGAGATAGAAACCAAACAATTATTATTCATCCTGCCATCGAATAATCTTTGTTAAATAATCGTTTATCTTTCGTCGTTCGGTGACTGTTAAATTTTATTATCTCGCGTAGAATAAAGAGAAAAACCAGATACATTATGTATGCATATATATGTAATCACAAAATTGTGAGAAATATATTCGGAATCAGTTTATAAATAAATAAAACTCAATGATCATTTATAGGAAGAACGCGAAATGAAAACTATTTCTTTCTAATTCTATATTATTTTATTTGTTGAAAACAAATGTTATCCGTGAAAAAGTAATAAAGTTTGAAACCATTTGAAAATAAATAAAAGAACATCGGTATGCGGGTGGTATAGTATCGAAGAAAGTCGGACAACGAGGACATATAACAGCAGGGAGCCAGGCCGCAAAAGGGTGAAAAAATGAGTATACGGTCGATCGTCCAACGTGAGAAGTACAGCTGTCGTGACACATTCGAACACAGTGGCTACCGAACGAACGCGTTAACTTCTGCTACTTTGTCCGAGCTGTCAACGTGAAAACGAAAAGAAATCGTCCTTTCTCTCTCTCTCTCTCTACTCTTCCTCGATCGGAGAGCTTGAACACTTCGGTATTCTCTTTTTCTTCTTCTCCTCCTCCTCTTCTTCTTCTTCTTCTTCTTCTCTCACTTTATTCCCTTGGAATACTTGGATTCGGTCGGACAAACAAAAACCCGGGACACGCGTGCGCGATGACGATACTCGAAGGAAAATCGAACGAACGAACGAACGAATGCTCGATCTCTCAGCGATCTGGCGCAGAATCAAAAAGAAAAAAGCACGGCAAAATGACCGGGAGAAGGAGTTGGAAGTGGAAGAGGAGGAGGAGGAGGAAGAAGGCCGAAGGGGTTTAAAGAAAAAGAGAGCGGAAAGGTACGACGAGAACAAATAACCTTCCTCGCAATTAATCACGTCATCCTCTCTAACGCCGTCGTCCATTATCTCGCCGAACGTACAGGAGGCTTAATTCTTTACGTTGTCGATTGCCAATTTATTTGATCGGCCCTTGAAATATGTTTTTATATCGGTTCATTCAAAAAAAAAAAACCCCAAAAACAGCTCGAATTTGATTTTCTTTACGGGAAATTACATTCATTTATCTTTCACGCGCGTTTGATGGAAATTTTATAAAATGTTAACATTTGCGAGAAGACTTTTATTTTATTTTTCTTCTTCTTCTTCTTTKTTTTTTTTTTTTTTACAGAAATAGACAAGTTAATTTAAGTCAAAACTTGTTGACCCTGGTATATATAGTTATCTATAAGGTAACTAAATTATTGTGAACAATGTTTTACAGAAGAACGAAGTTAACGCACGAGAGCGTATGTACTCTTCGAATTCAACAACCACCATTCCATTTTTCCTCCTCCTCTTCCTCCTCCTTCTTGTTTTCGCGAGCACTCTATTTTCCTCTTTCTCCTCTCGTGTTTTCGCGAGCAACTCTCTCGGAGTTGCACTCCGTTCGGACTCTAGGCCGCAGATTTATGCGAGCTGCCTTGCAGCTCCGATATCCGAGAACCCTCTATTTTTCTTTCTCTCTCCCTCATACACACACACACACACACACACACACTCGCTTTTCAGTCTGGTAATGAAAGAAATAAATTCACTCTCTTGGGTGTAGCCAACAGCAGCAGCAGCAGCAGCAGCAACAGCAGCAACAGCAAAATGTATGAACGAGTGAGAAAATTCATTTGTATGTGTGTGCGTATAACTACCAAAAACAGCCAGAGACTGGAAGACTATCCTTCCCTTTCCCCCTTGCCCTTCTCTCTCTTTCTTTTTTTCACTTTATCCATCCCTCTTCCTTTTTCAACAGCATGGGCAGACAGTTTCACGCAACACCTCACCTTCAGTATTCTTACGGGAAATTCTAAATTTGTAAAACGACGTGTGACTGAATGATAAAAGAAACTTCAGATGATTTCAAAAGGATATAAACGAGAATAGGATGTCCGAATGTATCGAATGCTTAGTATAAGATTCATATGATATATACTATAGAGATGCACATCCTTAACGTTCATTTTATTCGACTCGCGTAACTTTGTAAATCCTCTTAAAGAAATCTTAGTGTATCCCTCACCTTTCTTCTTTTCTAATAGACGTAACGATATTTTAAGGTTAACCTTATAACACACACCTATACGTTAGTATGTATACATTGTATATACACTTGAAGAAGGCTTTAACGATGCAACGTCGAACAGGCACGCGCAATTTATGGTAAGACGTGAAAACTGAATTCCAAGTTGGAAGCTGCTCTGCCATAGGAAGAAAAGGAGAAATGCTAGACTAGCATGCTCCTTGTTTATATATATATATATATGTATATGGCAGCTCCACGCTACATGTATTTACTCGAAGTATGAAGATATAATACATACGGGAAGAAGAAGAAGAAAAAGAAGAAGAAGAGAGATCAGCGTCGATCCGTGATAGAAATTCCATAGGAAGGGAAAGAATTTGGGGTGGTATCCTCGTAGACAAAATGCACGCACATATACAAAAGTAAATAAGTAAGTAGTACGTGCATCCGTATACACATAGAGGCGCGCGCACACATAAGAGACACACTGCAACTTCTGATTCTACGAATATCTTTTTTATTAAAGCGCTGTGGAAACTCAACGATGTTTTACAAGAGATATATTTACAGGTTCGAAAAACACCTAAATTATTTTTCTCTTTCTTTCTCTCTCTCTCTTTTTTCATAGCTCTCATGCGGTTATTACGACCCATTCCGACATGCTTTGCGACGATCTCTTGCGAAGCCCAACAAAATTTCACAAAGGATTCCTTTGAACGCTTACGAGAGACGTCGGGTAAAGCTCAAAAAGATGCTGTTTCATGTCTTAGCTCTCTTTATTTCTTTCTTTCTCTCTCTCTCTCTCTCTCTCTCTCTCTCTCTCTCTCTCTCTCTCTCTCCCTTTCACTCTTTCTATTTCGCTACTACGAAAAAAAACGCAACATTATCACAGTTTATCTGTATGTTCGAAACACCGTCGTAAACCACATTTAAACCACTCGAAGATCCTTCACAGTGGGCACAATTAAACGCACGCACATGCACACAAAACACACCTCTCGCTACGACGGACGCAGAAATCCAAAAGATCACGTCAAAGCGGCTCGAAAAAACGCACTCTCGTGGCGTACTCTCTCCGGGCAATAACAAACGGTGATATCTCGTGATGTGCATAATGCAAAACCGCCAATGATGACATTTCATAGATTTTAATAATTTTTTTTTTTTTTGTTAATTTACACATATATATATTTATATATATATATATATATTTATATTCATGTATTTATATATTTATATTTATAGACTCATATTTATATATTTATATACATATATATTTAGAGAGAAAGGAAAAAGAGAGACGAAGAATCTCCCTTGGAAAAGGATCGCTTAAATAGATCTGTATCATACACGTTTCGCTATGTACAAATAATGAAAAGGAAAGGAGGGGAAAAGTAGAGAAAGTGAGTGAGTAGAGAGTAAGATTGAGAAAAGGAGAAATGTCCGCTTAGGGATGAACAGCGGCACCGATCCGTTGTCCATAAATCGCGTAAGGCGAATAATAAGGACCAAGCGCGTTGAAGGCGCTGTAAGGTGAGGCTGCGAGAGATGCAGGCAAAGGTGCTGTGGGTGGTTTGCCGTAAGGGTGATATCTCGCACCGAGAGGGCTGAGAGAGGGTGCGGGATAGGAGGCACCGCTGGCACGGTGGAGGGCCGCCGCCGAGGGCGAAAGAAGCGGATGGGGGTGAGGATTTGCTAGAAGACTGGTGGGTTCCTGTGCACCAGCTGCTGCGGCCGCCGCCGCCGCTGCAGCCGCCGCTAGATTCGTGTGACTGCGGAGATGTTGTAGGAGCTCTTCGGACGTTGAAAATCGTTTGCCACAGAAGGAGTCACCAGCGATCCAGTTGCACACGTACGGCCTACCACCGGTAAGCGACGAAGGGTATGCGAGCGGGGGTGGTGGCATCGAACCTAACGAAGACAATGCCATTGCCAACCCGTATTTCTGATGATCGCACTGGGAACATCCACCTGGACAGACGGATGCGGCCCCGCCGGCAACACTCGCGGCACTCGCGGCACCACCACCACCACCTCCACCACCACCGGCAGTGCCAGCGGCACTCGCGGCACCCGCACCAGCGCCCATCATCAATTGGGCTCCGTGAACACTGTATTGACAGCCGGTGCAATAGGGATCCTTGCAAACTGGAACGAGGGCTTCGCCGCCGGCTGGTGTCTTCACTCGAGCGTAACTAAGGTACGGGTTGCCCGGTGACGGTGCGGTTGTAGGGTAGCCCAGAAGTGCGGCCGCGGCCGCGGCGTGGTGATGGGAAAACGGGGACGCGCCCGCAAACGGTGGCCTGAACGCTGGATTCTCAGCGATTCCGGGTGGACAACAAAGAGGATTTCCAGTAGTGAAACCAGGTATCGATGCTTTGTAAGCGGCCAATCCGGCCGCATCTTTTGCGTGACCGCCGCTAAGTATTTCCATGCCTGATCTGATTATTGGACTCGTTCCGTTATTTCGCGGTGACGCGTCAGTTTTTTCACGATCCCCAGGTGTTTTGCGATCGGATGCGGAGAGAACACTGCTGCTGCTACTGCTGCTACTGCTGCTGCTGCTGCTCGAAGAACCTACCGTCGCTTGACTCGACGGCGATGCTGATTTTCTGCCGACGGGCGTTCGACTACCCGACGACGAAGACGACGTTGACTTCTTCTCGTTCAGATTTCCGCCATTATTGTTATTGTTGTTATTGCTATTGTTAGAGCTCATGTTCTCTAACCCGTTTTCTTGACCGCCTACGCTGTGCACGCTAGCCTTTGACGTCGGCCTCCCTTCGTCTTGACCCGTCGAACTCTTCCTCGTGACTACGTTCGTCTCGTACGGTTTAAACGCTAAAGTTTTATTGTCCGACGGACTGCCTCGCGTGCTTCGTTCCAATTTAGCCGCCGGCGGAGACTTCGCATTGGAACCACCGATGCTGCTATTTTTTGATGTGTTTTTTTCCAATGGCGAGACCAAGGGCTTCGTCGGCGAGTCCGCGCCTATTTGACTGCATGTCTGTGCCAGGAGTGCCAAGGGACTTTTCTTCGCATCCAACTACAAGATAAAAACGAACCACGTTTTTCTTTTTTCTCTTATATGGTTTATTTACAAAATCTTAATAATCCGAGGGACTCGATAAACGATTTTATTTAACACTATGCATTCGTTCGTCATCTCCGAAACTATGCAACAATAATCATTTTTACCATTGACGTATTATTTCTAGTATAACGTAACAAATGTTTAGATAATTTATAATAGTCCAAGTTGTTCGAACTGAAGCACATTTTGTTACGACTATGCACGCAATAATATTGAACAAAAATCAAGTTAGATGTTCAAATAAGGAAATTTTTTATTAACGAATACAAGTTATTATGACAAATTTAAGAAATTATTATTCTTTTAAATTATTTTATCACGAGAGAGATTTTATTGACAAATTAATTCTCTCTGATCAACTAAAGGAATTGAAGAGTCAACAGAGCGCTTGCCGTCGGACACGAAAAGGCCGATCGATCACTATCCGCTTTTTCGACAAATATCCGAATGTATACGAAACTATTTCGTATTTTTTATTTAAATTACGTTGAAAATCGCATTCGAACTTGTTATCAAAGTATCTTAATAATTTTTTAAACTAATTTATAAAGGGTATTATATGAAAATGAAAATATTTTACGAAAAGTTGAAAACATCAAACCTCCATATAAACCATTGTTTGTAATATTTCTGAACAAACGATTTAGCAAGGCAATGGTTTTAACAAGTTAAATGATTAGAACAAATAAATTTTCTAGGAGCCAGGAATATCATATCTAAAAATTGACAAAATTTCTAATATCAGATTTCGTTTTTTCTACCCGATTAATTAAAAAAAATTGTAAATACTTTGAAAAACGAATCGTCATCGTTGCATCAAAGAAACTAGTTTCGATAGGTTTCATAAAACATTGTAAAAATCCAGAAGACGAGAAATTCACAACGGACGAAGTTTCAAGGTATCCGTCGGCTCGCGCTCATCACAACCAATATAATTATCGTCCGGAGTATGATTCTTCTCGTTGAAATTGAAAAACCCGTGTATTTTACGAAGACAGACGAATATATCTTACTAACCGTGGTTGGAAGCGGAGAAAGATAATCCGGCTGTAAGTACTGATTGTGTCCGGTAGACAGCATACCGCCTTCCTCGAGCACAACCATTTGGGTTAAGCACTTTTTTGTAAAGACAATTATTCACTGCACTAAATCACACAAATATCACACTTGGGTAAATAACAAGGCCCAAGAATAAAAAAAAAAACGATAAAAGTAACCAAGTACAGTGTAACGAATGAAACTCTTCTCCCGACTCGGTTGGTGGACGTGCGCTCACCGTATAATCGGAATACGGTGGCCCGTCGATCGATCCTCTCTCTCTCTTTCTCTGTCTTTCTCTCCCCCTAGGTATCTCCCTCTATCTCTCTCTCTCTGACGCGAATATAAGGACTTAGACACGAGCGACGTTCACAGTAGAAAATCCAGGAAAATAATGCTGGGACCGTCGGGCGAATCCTCGTCGAACGGAGCACTCGAAGCTCCTAACGCCGTCTCGCGGCGCTTTGGAAGGTCACTTCTATCCCCACCATCGTTAAAGAGGGTGCATAACCTGTGTATGTTATATGCGCCGAGCGTGCCCCCACTCCGCGGGCAAATGGGGTCTTGCAAGGGGAGAGGGGGAACGCAGTCGACGCTCGCAGCAATGGAGGGACCGCGGAGTGGGAAAGGTGGTGGTGCCGTTGGTGGTGGGGATAACGCGGTGGGGTTCGGCCCTGCGTGGGGTGTGGGAAGGCATTCTAATTCAACACGCCACCCATGATGTTGGCCCGACGATGACAGCTCCCATCCCGGCTTTGATATTTCACCGCTTTTACAGCCGTTCCCCTTCCACCGCTTCTCTCACTCTTTTCTTCCCCTCTCTCTCTCTCGCGCGCTCACCCCTCCACCGTTCTATCCTCGTCTCGATCCCGCTCACTCGTTTTCTCAGTCGGTCCTTGTCTCGCTAACTATATGCGGCACGGCGCTGCTGCCTCGACACGGAACCGTCGTCGTCGTCGTCGTCGTCGTCGTCGTTGTAGTCGTCGTCCCTGCCGCCACGGCAACCCGATATTTTATACCGTGAAACCTGTCTGTCTCTCCGGCCGGCCCCGCTTAATAAGCAGCTTTCAAAATAGAAATGTAATGGGTCGGCGGGGAGGGTCTCGGAGTGATTGATCGCTCGCTCAGCGACTTACCGACTACCAACCCGCTCCGAGGCTAACGAATGACAGCCACTTAAGCGCTGTTTGCCTACGGTTTTGTAAAAGCGTTTTAATTATCGCCCGGGCATTGCGCGCCTCGACTTTGCGGCGGCACCAGCACCTGCACCTCCACCACCACCACCTCCACCACCAGCACCACCACCACCTCCACCAGCGGTACTATCCATTCTTCGACGCTTCTCTCTCTCCACTTTCTTTTTTCGTTTTGCGAAGATGTTCTTCTTCCCTCTGGCTTCCGGACTTACTCTTCTGCTACGAGACGCGAAAAGAACTTGCGCGGCCTTTCGCATCGGTTACGATCAATTTTACGAACAGACGGACGATCGATCCCGACTGAATGGTTGCTGCATCCAGATCGATTAACGTTCGTGTTTCTTTTTTTCCTCCCGGGGAGTCCGATTTCTTTCCTTTTTTATATATATATATATATATATATTTTTTTTTTCTCTTTCAACCCGTCCATCTATCCGCTCTCTTGATCGATCACGACAAACGAGCGACTTTATCAATTTTCGATCTTTTTTACCTTTTCAAATAGATTATCCTTTCTAAGTCAAATAAGCTTAAAAGATTTAGATGAATATTTTGGTTGTTATTATTTATTATTGAAATAATATATTTAACGAAACGACGAACGTAATTCTTGTTCCCTTGCTCTCTTTTTCTGTATCCTCTCGAAACAGAATACGCGCAACCAAAAATGTCATCGGCTCGAACACGTTCGACTATCGATAAACGACTGAAAAAGAGAACACCGATCGGATTGCTCGATGCCGTCGCGTAGTACACCACTTATGTTCCTCGAAAGCTCGTTTCGTTTGGCCCTTCCGTTTTATAAAGCGCATCGAGAGTACCTATATCTATGTTCAGCAGGCACAGGGTATATAGAGTATATAGAATTTAACGATCATAAAATTCGATATTAGCTGTGCTCGATCGTAACAGGATGTAATTTCCTTGCTATTCGAGAGTGCTCGTGAGTCTCGCGTTTGGATGAAAGAACGGTGAGGCTGCTTACCTTTTCGCCGAGATAAACCGATCGGTGGTACAAGCTGCGTTACTGTGGTAATTGCTACGAATTATGACGCCATCCTGGTGCACGGCAACACGTATGTACATATATATATATATTGTACGTAAGTATGCAACAACCGGTAAACAATAATTAGCTCGAGGAACGCGACCGTACGGTATTCGAGAAACGTATAAAGCCGTTTTCTACTCAGCCACGCCATCCATATTTTATCTTGGAATTCTTTAACGATCCCGGGGATGTCATTAACGATTATAATATATCCTTGCTTCTGTCAACGAGCAGACGTTCGAAACGAATCGGATATGTACGTCTTCCTTTGGCAGCCAACATCGATTTTCCTTAACGAGCTTTCTGACGAGTCTTGCGTGACTTTTACGTTTCGATACTTTAACGAATTGTTTTTTCTTTTTTCTTTTTATTAACGCCAAGTATATTTTTACCCGTTACTTATTAGAACAATTATAATATCCAAAAAATATATATTTTAAATATATATTTAATTGAAAAAAAAGTATTCGATCGTATATATATATTGGATAGGAACATGGCTCAAGTTGTTTGATATTCTAAAAAACCAATTTCAAAGAAAATCATCCGAGTTACGTAGAAACAGATCGTTCTCGAATACGTTTCTCTCGGAATAAAAATCAAAGAAAGTGTTCCCGGGCTCGTTCGATATCTCGACGAGAAGAAACACCCGAAATCTCTGAATCGCGTAATATCCGAATCTTGGAATCGTTGGGCGGAGAAAAACGAGGAAACTCCTCTTGAAAGTCTCGTTTACTATGGCAAAGTCGTGAACGGCAATGGGTGTGGGGAATAAGGGGGGACGTTAGGGGATCAGGAGGAGGAAGAAGTCGAAGAAGAAGAAGAAGAAGAAAAAGAAGAAGAGAGGTCGAACGAAGTTACGGCGCCACTAATGCCACGACGGCGGATCTTTGACGTTTTGACACTGACGGATGAGTTTACGGCTAATACGGTTCCCTTTCATCTACGCCGCAGGCGCTCTTGAGAACGAACGAGAGAGCGAGAGAGAAATAGATAGAAACAGAGAAAAAGAGAGTAAGAGAGAAAGAGAGATAAAACACCCGTTCGAAGATTCCGTAATGTCGGCAGCTACCGCCCGCCGACAAAAGAATCGACCTGAAACGTGCCACTGACGTGCGTGTTTCGCGCGTAAACTATGTTGCCAAATAAATTATACCTCCGCGTGTTTTCGCAACGATTCGAAACATCGTTACGATCCCATATAGGACTGCTTTTCTTCGATCTGTCCAAGCTAATGTGGCAATAACGAGGAGCACGAGCTAATACCTTTTCCTTTCTGCCTATTCGAGAATGTTCCATATCTTTATTGTATTTGTATTTTCAAATTAAAAAAAAGAAACACCGATTTGTCAAACGTTATATTTAAATGTCATGGTAATCAATTTTTGTCCTCTATGTATTTACTTTTCTATTCATTTCAATGGTCTTTTGTATCAAACTTTAAAAATGATTTGTGTCGAACAAGTAATCATTTGTAAAATGGTATAATATCCTTTTTATTTTTTTTTACTTTTATACGTCGTATATTAGTAATCTGTAACTTAAAAAGAATAAATAAAAAATGATTTATACTGACCCGCTGTGATCGGGTAATTAGGCAGTTTAAAAAGTCAAAAATGTCATTTGTACCCTTTTGTTCAGCTCGTAAAATTTCTGACTACAAAGAGATTGTGAAGAATTCATTAGGTCTAAGAAAGTTGCAAAGGGCCAAGCCAAGGTAGCGCAATAAATAAAAATTTGACACACAAATAAAAAGAAAGTCTTTTTTCGGAAAGGAAAAAATGTCAAATAACATTTGGAAGATTTATTTTGACTGGTCCTTAATGTTTCGGGACATTGTCATAGTGTATCATGGGGTGATCTGAAGAAAAGCTTGAAAATGAGAACGGGCCAAACAAAAGGCACTAATAATTCAAACTTTTTCCGCTATTTAGATAATTAATTTGAATTTAATAGACTGTCCTATTCTTCGTTGACATATTTCAGATATAAAAAAGATTTCAAACAATGAATGAAAGTTGCCGAACAAATTATTCCGTAGCCCATAAATCGTCCATTGAATGTTTCCCATTGCTTTAACACGTTGAATGTCATAAGAGAATCACGTTAGTTCATAACTCTACAGGGATCACATCGTTGACTTTTGAAATTATTTAGAATAAAATCGAAAATACCTTTCTTTTTTCGTTTTTTTTGGAATACCGTATATGGGACTCTGCTGTATTATTTTTTACAAATTGTCCCCAAAAAATAAACGTAACAAAAAAAAAAGAAAGAATTTTATTTTGTAATAATTAATAATAAAATTAAAATAACCGATCAATAATAAAAAAAAAAAAACAAAAAACGGTTAAATTTGCGGAGAACTCTTCGAACAAACAGAAATCGATTGGTCATCAAAAACTGCAACAAGGACCCGTAATTACGATCGAGAAAATCTGTTATTTATGATCGTCATTCATGGAATTTCGAGTTCGTGTTAAACCGCAATTCCTTTTCGAGCGAGCTCCTCGTTCGGGTATGGCTTTTGTCGCTCATCTTTTTTTCTCGAACGATAATTCAACGAAGTCAGACGTCTTCAAATTCGTTTCGGGACAATAGATACTAGAGCGCAGGATAAAAGTGTAAAAATGCTGACAAGCGGATAATAAAGGTGGCAGTCAGTCACTTTGAGAGATGGCGCGGAACAAAGAGGGTGAGCGAGCAAGACAGCAAATGACGTAGCACCTATGTGAGAGAGAGAGAGAGAGCGAGGGGGTGAGAGGGGATGAAGGGACCGACCGCCTGTTCGGTGAGCCGTAAAAGAGAAAAAGATGGATGAACGCAAACGTAGTTGGCGTGCACGCCGGAGAAACAGAATTTGCGACAGGCAATAAATCATAGACGGTCTCTTCTTTCCACCCTTATTTCTTATGCACGGCAACCTCGTACGGAATGACAAGGAGGTATCCAACGTTATATACATATCGTCATCACCCAGAAGACCACGCGTGGTCATACGAGTTGAAGAAAACGAAATAATAAGAATGAAATGGGCTTTTGCAACAGCGTTAAAATTTACCCTTCGAGTAACGATCTTTCTCTTTCTTTCTTTCTCTCTTAGTTAGCGTCACTATAATAATTTGTAATTGAAATCGTAGACGAACAAAATTAACCGAGATTTGCCAACTTTTGTATGGATATTTTTCTTTTTTAATGGATATTATTTCTTAGGCAACAAGATTTACGTGACACGAGATAACGAAACAGATTTGCAATGCAACAACACTTTTCGATTTTATCTTTTACGGTACGCGAAGATAACCGGAGACGCGCGTAGAGAATTTATTATCGATATGGATCAACATAGAAACCTTATTTCGTTTCAGATTGAGTTAGGATAGAATAAGCGATGATGGCGAAATGAAATAAAGGATAATTAAAATCGTGACATTGAAAGAAACCGTAAAAGGTACCTGATTGCAAGAGTAGATTAATACGGTAAAAAATGATTAATCGAAACGGTTTATCTCGAGATGATAGAGCAACTTTCAACTTATCGCATCACGCAAGACTGAAAAATATATTCGTTATTTCAAAGGGGGGTTCATTCGTTTTGTCACCCTTCAGTAGTTCATATTCCTCTCGTACATATTCGTAATAAACTTCCAAATTATCGAGGGGTAAGAGACAGGTAAGAGAATATAAATATAATTCGACATGTTTATTACTTCGTCTATCTTTTCGAATATCCTAAACAGTCTCTATCAATAAAAAAAAAAGAAAAGAAAAGAAGCACCGAGAGGAATATTAAATCCAGTTGTATACGAATTGGTCGGGCAAACGTCCAAGTAGAAAAAGATAAGATTTTTAAATCCTATAAAAAGATAAAAAAAAATAAATCTGTATTATTTTGTCAAGGATCAAACGATTTCAGTAAAAAGGGACAGGGATGACAAGTAGTAAAAGAAAAAAAGGGAATAGAAAAAAGAAGACAATGGAGAAGAAGAAGAAGAAGAAGAAGAAGAAGAAAATAGCATAAATATTGTCGAGCGAACCGATATGAGTGGCTTTTCAGTTTGGTGGAAAGTACAGGAGAGTAGGAAGAATAAGAAGTTGAAGAAGTACTAGAAGAAAAAGAAAAAGAAAATGAAAAAGAAGAAAAGGAAGAAGTACCGCTACGTGATTCGATTTTACATCGGGCGAAACATACTTTGGCCCTTGTCAAAGTTACTCGGGTAGCAAGCGTAGAAAGATAGACCGAACGAATAAGGGGACGGATATATACGAAACGAGGAGTGGTGAGGGGGAGGGGAAGGGGAAGGGGTAGGTGGTAGTGGCCGATGCCGATGCCGATGCCGATGCCGGACCCGGTTCTTGTATTTGTCGAATACGAAGTCACGTACCGAATACATTATCAGATGGAATACTACGGTCTATGCATGCGAAGGTTGAAAAGCGGCAGACGAAGCGAAGCGAAGCGAGTGAGCGAGCAAAGCTGCCAGGCGAACGGATGGACGGACGGGACGCACGGGACGGATGGACGGATGGACGGACGGACGGACGGACAGACAGACAAGGCGGGTGACTATATTGATTGTGTAGCTGGCTGACAGCGACAGTGACATATGTCACCGAAGCTTCTCGTTATCGCTGATTTAAACATGAGCCAACGAGGCTCTTGCCGAGTTTGCCTCTGCTGCACCAGCAGCTTCCTATGGTTGCCTACGTCTCCATCCCCCGCAGTTTGTTATTGCCGCGCATATTTCTCCCCCGCATATTTTTTTCTCTCCCCCCCAAACGTATATCCTTACCTTTACTATTATATACCCTTTTGTAATATACACATATGCATCTATCTCATCTCGCTGTACTCGCTCAGTCCTTTCGTTATCCCCTCTCTTCTCTTTCCTCCCCCTCCCCTCCCCCCTCCCCGCCCACTCAGCTTTATTCATCATCTTTCGACGAATTTTATCCGATGAAATGTGTGTTCAATCGAGTATTTTAACAGAAACACAACCTACCGATATTGATCCTTGATTCGCGTTCGCGATAGTAAACGAGTCTTTTGAACGATATTTTTGATATATCGTTTCACTTTGATTCTCGTATTCGAGTATGCTTTGATCGTATGTATGTATGTATGTATGTATATGTACGTTCGATAAAAACGTTTAGGGTTTCGTAGGCGCGAACTCGTGAGGGTTCTTCGAAAAGGGTTGATTAATGGCATACTGTCGAAAGGATTATGTTAACGAGCGTCGACAACTTTGAAATCATTTGCAGATTTTGTTAATTAGCAGTTTAAGTAGGGTTGTTTGAATCGTTAACGAAGGTAAACGTCCGTGCGCGTAAAAGGAATATTTTTAAATCTAACTTTAAGAGGAAAAGAAAAAAAAGAAAGGAAGAAAGAAAGAAAGAACACATCGTTGAAATGCGAAATTCTCGATATCGAGTACTTCACGTACTAGCAGTTTGCTTTGTTTTTTCGCGTCTCGTATGTATGAACGCAGATCCTCTTACGTATTCAGTCTGTATACACCGGAATCAAATTTAAAAGTCGACGTGCTCTCTTTATATGCTCTCGGCTCTTTTGTATTTTTAAACCTTAGTTCACCGTCGTACTCGCGTTCCAATACTTTTTCCTCTCGTGCATTATTCTTCCTTTGGCGTACTGCATGACCAATTACGGAAACGGTATATATGATTTTTCAGTTCGTCAAATTACACGTTAAAACGCGTAGACAGATGTTTCTGATTCTTATTTTGTTTCAACTTTGATTAAAAATTTGATCCTACGTATTTTTCGATGCTGCTTATACTTTATCAAATGACACAACAGGCATTATATTATATTATATTATATAAAAGAATAACGCGTTTATCCTGACCAGTTTACTCGTTGAGATCGTTTGCGAGAAGCAAAAAAAAAAGAGATATATAAAATTGGAAGTAACGTCGCATCTGCGAGATGTCTCCTCTAGCTGATTCATAAGATCAATCCCCTTAGCCGTGAAACGCGTTCACCCGTCGAACAAAGAAAAAGTGAAAGAAAAAGGGGAAAAGAGAGAAGGAAGAAAGGAAGGAAGGATGGAGGGAAGGGTGGGAGGAAAGGAAGGGATGGTGATAAATGCAAAGCTCTGAAAAATGCAAAGCTCTGCCGTGGCGGCGTTTGGTCGTCGATCAATGCGTTCCGCATACGTTTCGAATCCACTCGGTAAAGGATGAACGATACATCACTCCTCGAGAGCTCGAAACGCATCGAGAAAGCTCCGACGCTCCTCTCTATTTCGCATTTCCGATTCGGGAAAGGATCGTTCGTCGAGAGGGGGAGAAGAGGGTCGGGGTAATGGCGTGCTCGCGCTTTCGTCCTCGTGATAAATCGGCTCGAGTTACCTTGGTATTAAGTGGGAGGTGAAATCCGATTGAAAAATAAAATGAGATTCTCGGAAGAAAATAGAAGAGAGAAAGAGAGAAAGAGGGAAAATAAAATAGGAAGAGACGGGAGGAGATTGTTGAGACAGCCTTAATTTCGATATTTTTATTTCGAAAAAGCCGGCTTCGTAGTCTCTACTTAAACGGCGCCTGGACTTGTTACCAAAGTTAGGGTAGCCGGTCCTCCGAAAAAAAGAGACGACTTTGCTAGCAAACTTTGATCGGAAACGATTTCAACTAGGATAATGGATCCCCGCCGCTTATGACGTTGGTGTCGTTGCTTCTCTTACACTCTATTCATCGATATAGTATATTATATATGTGCATACATATATATAGATGTAGAAAGAGAGGCCTTCTCTCGAGGCCTGTGTTCGACCCTCGACGGAATTATCAGGCCAGACACCCTACTATTATCGTTACGCTCCCTTGGACCTCCCCCGGGGCCCTTTTGCATTACGACAAGACTCCAGGACCGCTAATTATTTCCAACGAAATGATCGCGGGACCCATCGGCCGTAATGACAATGCCCAACGAGAGAGAAACGAAGAGCTGAATCGTCCCCCTTTTTTTCTTCTCTTCTTTTATATCGTCTCCTTCTTCTATACTTCTTAAGATCCTACGAAAATCGCGTTATTAAAGTGGGAGTTCTAATGATACACTTCGTCCTCGCCATTTCGACGTCGGCTTGCGAAGACCTATCCTCCAAACCAGTCAGACTGATAATTTCTGACGTTTGACGCACGTCAGACATCTTTTCCGTTCGGAGATTTCAATAAAGGCTTTCATCGATCCTCAACGTTTCACGACAAATTCATGCCTGTCTTTCTTTATTTTATCCTCGCTCAGCCGAAAATCCGCTGGCACCCTATGTCAATTACTTTTTCCTTTTCCTATACCTGATTTTTATCAAAAGATATTATTTTTCTAGATCGACGACGGTTCATGGATGGGTTACAAAAATTCGTATTGGACATATTACTGTTAAGCGCTGGTCGAATTTGTAAAGAAATATACGATCGCATAGTAAATATTCAAGACCTTATATTGGCAAAGATCTTGGCAAAAATTGTAGATTCTTTTCCTCTTACATAGTTGCAATACTATTCAAATCCTAGAGATCCTATTCTTCCTGTTTCTTTTGTTATTATGTCAAGCAGGGTAGAATCTCGTAAAAGTTCCTACACACGTTGAAACATGTTACGATACATGCATCGATTTCTAAGTTTCGTGACACATGCTACTGCAATGTATGTAATTCGGTGAGGTGGAGGGGTCAGAAATAAGTTGCATCGATGCAAGAAAAGCACGTGTTTCAACTTTGGTATCACGAGACAAACTGAGAAGAATCAATAATGCGAAGATTAACTGAAATAGATGCATTATTCGTGAATCCTAAGTTTACATGCAATGTGTAGGGTTGTCAGGAACACTGATATCATAGAGAACAAACGAAATGATATAAAAATCAAAATGGAGTATTCGCGAGAGAGAGCGAGTGATAGATAGTTAATGAAGGATAGGTATCGCAGTGTCACGAAATTGATTCGTGAATCCTAGGTTTACATGCAATGTGCAGGGACATTGATATCATAGAGAAAAAAGAAATGATATGAAATCAAAATGGAATATTCGCAAGAGAGAGAGAGAGTAAGAGATAGTTAATGAAGGATGGGTATCGTAGTGTCACGAAATTGGTAGAAGCGCGATATATGTCAGAGACTCTGGCACGAGTTCGCGGAGAATTTCGTGGAAGCGACTCGTAATCGGAGACGACGTCTCGTTTCCCACGCGAACACGAGTCTTCTCGGCGTCTCGTCACTCGGCCGTCTGCTTTCAACGCGACGCCCGTCTCTTCTTAGACGCCAGAAGACATCTCTTCTCATCTTTCCTTTTCTCGGTCTTGGTTGGTCTCTATCTATCTCTTTTTCCCACCCTCCCGACCGATATGTCGTCTTCGCGTATGAACGAAACCATCCAGACACGAGAACCGATCGTGACACCCGATCCGCTTGATATTTCCGAGTACTTCGCCAAGAATCAACGAACTACTACCCTCTCTATATTCGTTCCTGGATTACCTTCCTTCGCACTTCAATTTTGAGTTTCCAACGACGTCTCGAATATTTTCTAACGATCTGAGATATAATATTCTTGTATTAAGCATCTTGTATTGTAAGGAATATTCAAGAAATGTGAATTGAAACGAATTATCATTTGAAGGAATTTTCTTTGTCCGGATCTCTTATGTTTCATTATTTTATTTTATTTTCGTATAATTTTATTAATCCTGTCAAGCAGTCGTCCCTATACTTTACCAAACGAAATTTGTATATTATTTGCTTTAATGTTCAACGATTATCGTAATAAAAAGTAAACGAGAATAAAATGTAATTTTTCGCAGTTTGGGAAAAATAAACGACGAAATAGTTCGTTCGTCTCTTGAAATATTATTACGGCTGGCAAATATTTCTGGGTAAGCTCCGAGAAGTCGCATTAAGGGTGCTCGCTCCTCCGACTCGGTTTTTACGCTGGCTCAAGCTTCAAAGCACGGCTGGATGGCACAAAATTGTTGGCTGCTATGACTATGACGACTACTACGACGACGACGACGACTGCGATGACGACCAAGACGACCGCGAGACTACGCAGATCTCGTTGGCTGACTTTGAAATATGACAAACGCACGTGCGTGTATAGCAGCGTGGCGTCGAGTAAATTTTGTTTATGCACCGGAGTTGTACGCGAGCCGTGTTCTTGGCGCGTCGACGCACAACGTGTTTCTTTGACGAGAAGACACGAGCCGTGCTGGTGTACCAGAGACGACGCCTTTCCTTTACTTCTTACACCCACATGTGCTTTAACAACGTCGAATGATAATTTTGCGAATCCCCCCAAGTACTGTTATAATATATTTTACTATTCCTAAGGAACGTTAAATAATATACAAGAAAAATTATTCAATCGTGTAACCGACACGATAATTAATAATCGAAAAAATTCATATTTTTCATTAATCGTTGATATTTTGCAATTGATATTTTAACAAGTCAATGCCCCCGGTTTACGGGTCGGCCAATGTACGAAGTGCACGTACTTTCTTCCATTACCCATTGTATTAGTAGATGTAATCTTTTTGCCAACTAGGAAAATAAGATTACAAGCAAAAAGTTGGACCCCGTTGTCAGTCGCTTAGAGCAATGAAACCAAACTTCAAATAAATGTCGCAAACTATCATGCGTAGATAGAAACTGAATATCTAGCATAAAAATAGTACGAGTAATCCTCCGGCAGTGAGGAGAGCCGCATCTTTCATTCCTCATTTCGCGAATCCGGAAAATCACGTCTGTCGAGGCGTAAAACACGAACCGTTCCGTGAGAACTCCCACGTAATTTGTATTTGTTCGGTTGGACGTGTAAAAGCGGATTCCACGAGGTGGTAGATGTGACATCGTCGTCGTCGTCGTCGTCGTCCTCGTCGTCGTCGTCGTTGTCGTCGTTGTCGTTGTCGTTGTCGACGTGAAACGAGCATGAGTGCGCGCGCGCGCGCGCACGAGCATGCTTTCGCCCTCCAACGTACGACACCTGGCGTATGACAGGCGTGATTTATCAGCTACCGAACACCACACCACCACCTCGGGCCCTACGTGAAAGGCGCCCGTCTAGCGACGATTTCAAAGACCCCGAACCTCGTTTAAAATAGAAAATGGAAATGGATGTTTACGAAAAGAGTACGAGAACGAGCACGCCTTTCGAGCGAGAGAACCTTTCACCTTCGAATTCACGAATGAAACCTCGTTCTCCGCAATATCACCGATTTTCAGTTCCCTTTCTAACGAACTTGGTTAATTCCCATCATGTTACCGTGACAATGTTGATATTACACGTCCTCAGGGCTACCTCTCTTTTATATCACTTTTCCTACCTTTTATTTCAACATTCTATAATACGTGGAACATTTTTTCTTCCTCATTTTGTTGCTTTATCTTTTAACTCCCTTTCAACTAAAATGAAAAGCTGCGTTCCGTTCGATTTTCATGAGAGAAATATCGACTGGATATCCACCGACACACAACCCCCCTTTTTTTTTCCTTCTATGTCAATGTCAATATATACCTTGACAACTGGTCGAAGCTAGTAAAAATTTAAATACGCTCAATTACATGAGTTTGTAAGAAAATGTGGGAAGATTAGTGTTCCGTGTTATTAGACGTCATCAAATGTGTCGTAGGATTTTGTAATGCGTATAACGTTAAATCGAAGAAGAAGAAAAAGAAAAAGAAGAAGAAAAGTAAACGTAGAAAAGGTGAAAGAACATGACTCGGAAGGAGAGGGTTGGGTAGAACGGGGGAATGGGGGGGAATAACGCGAGAACGTCACCGCTTTTCACGGAAGTTCGTTAAATTCGAAGAAACGGTCGGACGTTGTTGTTAGCGACGGCGCGTTGGACGTTGATCCGCATCTGGGGAATTCGCGAGAGGTTGGTACGATCCACGGGGATGGGGACGAGGAAGCAACCATGAGAAGAACGAGAAGAGATTGCGAAGAGAAAGAAAGAGAGGGAGAGAGAGAAAAGGAGCGAGTCGGTGAGTGACGGGCGGACGTACCGACGATGACACGCTCCTTTCCATTTGAGCAATTTCAGCGCGACACGAAGCCGAGACGCTGACGCCGTAGCCACGTTTCAACGTCAGAGAAAAGAAAAGCGTCAAAACGCCAGAAAACAAAGCAAAACGAGCCCACCCTTACTCACCCTTTCTTCTTTTCTTTTTTCTTTTTTTTTTCTCTCACGGTGCGACTACGAAACCGTCACCTACATTGTGCGTCTCTCTTTCTCTCTCTCTCTCTCTCTCTCTCTCTCTGTTGCTATTCTCGTGTATCTACCTGTCCCAATCTGTCTTCTTTCATCTTTTTTCATATAAGCAAATACTCACATACATATCTCTTTCCTTCTTGTAAGCTGTCTCGTTTCTTTTCTTCTTTCCAGTCGTTCCCTTAGGTCAGCTCGCATATCTACAACTCGTTGCACCGCGGAATCGTAATAGTCATTGACGGTGGCCACGCGGTGGTCGATCGCAGTTGCCCTCCCGTCCATCATCAGGACGTTTAATTAACTCCATTGTGATCCTCTTTCGGACCGTCGGATGTTCAAAGTCCGACTGATTATTATCACCGCTTGACAGGAATTTTAGTCGCCATCTATTATATGTGCGAGAAAAAAAAAGGGATATGTGAGAATGAGACTACCAAGGGCGGGTGGGGGGTTTATTATAAGGTTTATTAAAAATATAAATGTAATACGTAACGCGAAAGAAAGATAAAAAAGAAAAATAATGCGATCGTGTAAATGTTCAATCTATTATTTCATTATCGTTAATCATCTTTTTTTTCTCACAATTGATTTCAAAATAATTAACAGATCCCCGTATAACCAAGTTAAATAAAGTTAATCTTAAATCATCTCGATGAGATCTTATCTCGGGCTGTCAGAAATATATATACACGAAAATTGTTCTTCGTGATTTCTTGAAAGGAACGATCTGAGCCATGTCGAGCTTCTACGATGCTTCGAACGATCAAGATGAGTGGAATAACGCGTCAGCAAACAGGTGGTCTAACGTGTTATCGCGAGCGATAACGCCGATACTCTGAAGATCGACGTTGTCAGTAAACAGGAATGTAATATTATGGTAGAACGTTGAACACGTATATAATCGGTCGTGTGTTTTTCAGTTAGGTAAACGCTACCGATGTCGTGATCGTAGATGCATAAAGTCTACGTTATTTTCCTTCTTTTGCGTTGTTTTTTAAAAATCGGTTCTACCGTGGATGATATTGGATAGCGTATAGGAGGTTATACTACGTTGCTAGATTATAACTCGAAGTTTTGTAAACGTGCGAATATATTAAAATTTCCTTTTTGTAATACGGTTCGAAAATTAAAGAAAACCTAGAACAAGACTTTCCCAATTTTTTCATTTGGTGGATCCTTTTTTATTCGGTCAAATCTTGTCACGGCCTTGAGTATAGACTTTATACAATAAACTTCTCTTTCACTATCATAAACTGACAGATATACTATACGTGTAGTATTTTTATACTTGTTTTTTATTTTATTTCTTTTAGTAGCCGAAAACAATTTTGATCGATTTGATAGATTTTTTTGTTCGAATCTCCCAGCTTTATCTTCTGGAAACTTCAACTTCCATTCGACGAAGTTCTTATGAAAACAGATTAACCTTGGATAAATGAAACTACTACCGCCTATCATAATTAACGGTAAACTTTATTTTTGCGACCAAGGATTTTTCAAAATAAACGAAGATGCGAAAGCGGCGACTATTCGTTTACATTTCTACCGATTTTATATTCTTTTAAATGGCAATATTCGATGAATTTTAATTCTCATTTTATTTGACTACACGTTTGAGCATCATTCTAATTTTCTTGATTAGTTTTCAACATCGGACATCCAATGGAATGCGCATATTTAATTTTACGCATTAACGTAAATAAACTTCTTCCTAAAAAGTTTAAGCTTCGTAACCTTGTATTACCAAGCAATTCGTAGTCCTGATTGTCAGATTCGTAAATTATAATATATACATATACATATATGTCCTAGCATATAGAGACAAATTAAATACAAATATGGGAAAATTTTTGCGAAACTGGTTCCATCCTCTCGTGTCCATTACTTATAGAATGATATCCGAAAATTAAAAATACAATTTCCAAGGTTTTGCAGAAACAACGAGTTTACTGCTAAAGATGGTGAACAAAGAAAAAGAAAAAAAAGAAAGGTTTTTTTTTTTAATACGCAAGGTAATAAGAAATGCTTAATAAAAAAAGGAAAAAAAGAAGTAACGAACGCGTATAAGATTTTTCTTGAACGAGACACGTCAATATCATTCGAGCAAGAACGTACCGTAAATTCAGAGATTATCTTAGATGAAAAAGTTAACATATCCGATGATAATCCAACGTGAAGACGTGGCTGTCAGTTTGGAACACTTTTAAGAAAGAGAGAAAGAAAGAGAAAAAGAGAGGGGTTACACACACGTTGTTGTACACGTGCGAGGATAACGAAGGAACCGAATAAAGAAGCGTCGCGTATTAGTAAGAAAGGAAGAGAATAAAGAAGAAAGGAAGTAAAGATGAAAAGGGAGGATGAAAAAGTTGGATGGTGTTTAAGAAGGGTTTCTTCTTCCACGCGTTGAAGGCGTGTCCCCCGTTTAGATACGCCGATCGAGCGTGTCTTCGGGATCGGAATGCACTTTGGGTTTGGCTCATATTTATTTTCGTATATCTCCTTCCTTTATCTTTATTCGCGTGTTTAACCGTGTAAAAGTTCTGAGATACGTCGGCCATACGTCGCGTTGCGATAGAACGCGAGCCGAATCGTTTGCATTGCCGTTCCCATTGGAAAATAACGTTAACGTTTCTACGAGAAAATTTATATGTCGTGCATTTAAAGGGACGCAAGCTCTCCCTCTTACCTTTTTTTTTTCTTTTTTTACTCTTTCTCATCACCACCACCTCCCCACCCCCTCTCCTTTTCCTCTCTCACCGCGAGACATGAAAACGGCGGTCGCGCACGGATTAACCGGAATCTCATCTCTTCCACGGCATGGTATAATTTGCTACGCGCGATCGAGATAACAGAGAGAGAGAGAGAGAGAGAGAGAGAGAGAGGGGAAGACGATTCGCGCAGTAAAATTATCGCTGAATGAAAAGGAAGACGACGAGAGAGGCGTACCTCGTCTAACGTTAAGCTTTCTAATGAATACCAAGGAAGAACGTTAATATGTAATGCATACTTACTTTGCCTTTGATCCTACTGTTAAAATGTAAATAATCTCGATCGAAAAGGAACAAATTAATGGGGGAGAAGTGAAAAGATAAAAGGAAATCAGGAGGATAGATTATAATTAAATACGAATGGAAGTTCGTAATAAAGTTCGTACGTGTCGCGAATTTAATAGAAATTAAAAGAGAGAAGCAAATATATTGTCAATAATATCGGACATTTTTTAATATTCGAGCATTAAATCGTACCTTGTCACGTGGAACTTTTGTCAGGTCTATTACTATGCAAAAGAAATCAAGTCTTTTATAAATTATTCATAAATCCTTTCGTATATGTAAGAATAAAATAAGCTGTCTAATAAGCTAATAAACTAAATAACCTGTCATATTATAACTCTCAAGTGACAAACTCTCCTATATAGATAGAAATAAGAAATACGAACAATTTTTAAATATACTTGACGAATTAAAAATGTTTTGATTAATCACGACAAACTCGTAAGAATCTTTTTTGGATTTGGACGTTAGTCAAGGTCCCACTTCCATAAAAATATCATTACGCGATTCATAGATTATCGCATTAACGCGACTTATATGGTGGTTCTATTTTTAGAAATGTGACTCGACTCAACGACAACCTTCGAATTCGTCTTCCGTATCTTTGCTCCGAAAACAATTTATCGATTTAAAGGAATCCCATTACAAGTTCCTATCGATAAATTACAAGGCACATCCATCATTATGAAAGATCAAGATTTATGAGCCGTATTAATCCTATCCAAGTGTTTTCAATCACGGTACGCTTCGAAGAACGATAGCTATCGAAAGAGAATTTATTTCGCTTAAATATTCTTTAAATAGGAAGTCTTCTCTCTAAATTACCATTGAGAATAAACGAACGGTTTCTGTTTCCTCGTCATCTGTCTCTTTCGTCCGTAACGTGGGAAGTTCGTTCTTTTACTTCTCACAATCGAGTTCCACATTAATCGAGCTTTACACCATGTATCATTTACCGTAGCACGCGCAGTCAGATAGTCCAAGTCCGAACGTAGTCACAGTTAAAGCTTATTATAAAATCAGATTCATTTTGCGTGTACGTACGTATATGTGTTAGTGTATATGTTAGTGTATATAATTCATCCTTGCGAACTGTAATCAAGGAACAGCGTGCACACGGACAACATATACTACCGTATCTCTTAAATAATCGTCGTTTCGTTAACGGTACGCGCGAGAAGTACTTAAACTAACGTTTCTCGCTTCTCTCGCACGCGTACCCATTTAATCGCGAATAATACGAACGTAACATAAGGCCTGGCTATCTGTCAGACCGTATATATTATATATTCCAGCTGGAATTAAAACGGCGTATAATGTTTCGATTATTTTTCAAACGTTACGATTGCGATACAATAAAACTCGAGTTCAAACGGCAACGCGTACTATTAAACGCTCGAATTTTCAATCAATCGGCAAAGATATAAGTGAGAGAGAGAGAAATACTAATTTTCTACGTGACTATATTTGTAGATATACGCGCGTTTTAATTTAGAATAATTTTTCCTTTTTATATTTTTCACCATTAAAGTATAAAACGACGGATCTAATTTTATTTTTTTCTTACGTCAATTAGGGAGAATCGTTATTTATATTATCGTTTATATATTATCGTTATAAATTATATCCGGTGATAAGCATTTGGATAATATAATCTTCTGTAGATCAATAATCGAAGGAAATAATAATAAAAGACACTCGTGTCGTTTGTAATTCCTTTTGCCTGACGTAATATGAATCATAGATAAACCATCGTCTTTTCGAAACGATCAATTTTTCTTTTCTTTTTTTTTTTTTTTTTCCTTTAATCCAGATAAGATCGCAAGTCGCGAACGGGCACATAAATAACCGTCTCTTTACACGAAACGACGTTTCAGATAAGAAAGTTACATCTTCGCTTTCGAACGATATAAAAATACGAAGTTAATTGGATCGAACAGAACGGTTCGGTTATCCCAGAGCACCAATTAAGTGTGCATACATTGAAATCACGATAAAGTTGTAGATTTTGTTTCTCTTTATTAATTTTATAATCGCGTTATTTATTTCATTGTATATTAAATTTCTCACTTTTAGTTTATTACCTCTCTTATTCAAGTTACCATTCAACGGCAGCAAGTAGAAATGCGAATTAACGCGAAGACAATAAAAAAAAAGAACAATAAAATAGATACTAATTAATCAATAAAACGTCCAATCTGCCACCCAGTAACGTCTAAATCCGTTTCAAGTCGGCCGAAGGAAAGTTTGCAAAAGACCGGCTAGTAAGACTGGATCAATATCTAACCTTCGGTAAAGATCTATCGTTACGAAGGATCTAGACATCAATCGTCATATGTTTTAATGAACGCAAATACCTAAATAACGTACCTCGGAAAGCCATAAATCTTTTACGTTGGTATATAAGCTAAGCTTACATTAGAGCTCGTTCGATCGATGAATCGGAAAAAAAAATCTATTATCTGTCAATTAATTCTTTACACTATTGATCAAAAAGTTAAGAGAGAGATATATACAATATGTCTCGTCAAAGACATATAATTTAATACGCGTTACTTTCTTCTTCTTCGAATTTTGCAACGTAGACAATTAATATTAATTAATCGTACCTATTATTAATAAAAAAAAAAGAAGAATAAGAAAGAATGCACTTCGTTTCTTTTTTTTTTTTTTTAATTTCATTCGTCGGGACTAGATTTTACAAATCTCAAAATTTTCGAGATGGATCCTTGATTTCGTGAAAAGAAAAAGAAGTCAATAATGGTTCCTGTAGCACGTTCTACATTTGAAGAAAAATAAAAAAAAAACAAAAAAGGAGAGAAAGAACGGACAATATCGTTGGCGGTAATGTTCTTGTCGCGCGATAGGTAGGGCTAAATGTAACCAACCGTCGGACTATTTTGCGATCGTTAAGCCTGTAACATATACGTTACGCATAGCCCTCTCACACGTAGGATGATATCTGTAAGAGTTTGCGAACACAGAGACTGAGTTCTTCTGGGTGAAGCTTATGCGAGAGTCGGTAGTATCGTCGGTGGCTCGTAAAAAGTCAAACGTATGGCGCGTCGGCGCAGCCACGTTGACATTTTGTGTATAAGTACGCAATATAATTAGCGACCATAATCGTAAATAAGGTAATTTGCATATATTTTGTATAATAAAGCCATTTTATACGCGAACGGTAAGAATCTTGTGCTTTATGAGAAAGTCCTACGGACCAATATGGAGACGACCTCGAGACAAGAAGGAATTTTTCAAAGATATTCTACAGCAATGATTAAAAACTTATAAATCCGATGATCATCCTCGGATCAATCGATTCGCACACGGACGGTCAAAGTTAAACTTTCAAAAGGGTTCAAGCGTTTACGCTCGAATTATCCACGATTAAAATTTGCACCGTAAAATCGATACGATTGACAACCGTATCCTTTTACCCATCTATCAATTCTTTTCGATTGCTGGCCCACAAATTTTTCCATCTTTCATCAATAAAAACTTGTGTCGATTCACGTAAGTGTAACATCAAATTTATGTTATTACGAAAATAACTTTTTAACGAAACATACAATATTTATTAAGGATTAAATTCTTCTTAGCTGTTCAGCTGTTCGATTGCTAAATCGAAAATGTTTCGGTTTTGACGTATCGTATATGTCACGTTAGGTCCTGCGGAGTCTTATCCGAATCTGTAGATTTTTCTAAAAGGTTTCTATCATTAATTTTTTTCCTAAATCTTCCTATAAAGAGCTTATCTCTTATTTCTACAATCCTGTAGAAATCTTTACATCCCTGAGTCCCAAGATTTAAAAGTCTCTATACAAACTGTACTTACTTGAAATTATTTATACTCGGTTATTATTCATTTTTACTATTACTCTCAAATTCATATATATATATAAATTAACATAACAATTTATATATTTCATACGTTATACGATAAAATTTAATATAACAAATGATGTCCTATAAGTAAGGTAGAAGATTTATGACACGGCAAAAATACGAATATTCAAAGTCAAGGAGAGTCTGATGAGTCGGAAGAAGAGAAAGAGAGAGAAAGAGAGAGAAAGAGAGAGAGAGAGAGAGAGGGAGAGAAAAGGGGAGACAGGTGTTACGCCACTGAGGATGGCAGGCGGCTGTCTGGTCGAACGGACAGACGTATGCGGACAAGGAACGAGCTGGTCTGGTGTGCGGCCACGGACGAAGTTCCTCGCCTAGCATACAAATGAAGAGTATAAACATGTCGTCATTATCTCCTGGATTTATAATATGGATACGTACACCCATACTTGACGGTACAGGTGGCTCCATCAGTGGTTCTCATTTTCGGGACACGTCGTTACTTTTTCATCATTTTGTTTGCCTCTCTTCCTAATTTTCGCAAATAACTGAGAATATCCAACGCGAAGAATAAATTATTAACCGACATTTCAAACTCTATCCCTTTATCCTATTGTTTCTGATGTTTTTTCTTTTTCTTTCTAAAACATACGATTCTTTAAATCCATTACTATATACGAATAATCAATGAACCTTTGAATTTATAGCTTTAGATCAGCATTAAATAAATGTAATCTTCGTTTAATTTGAATGTTAGAAAGAAATATCTGTGGCTTTCAATTCAATAAATTGACTTCCAACTATATTCTTCTCTTTTGCTTTGAGGCCTCGTTCGGCGAAAGAACTGCAAGCTTACGGTCGTGCCGCCTTAATGAGAATGGTTACGATAACGGTTATGTTCCTTACCTTCGTACGTTAACTAGACGTCGAGTTAACCATTCTTCCAACATTTTACTTGGATTCACGGACATATATACTTATCGGATTCACAAGTTAGAGGAGTTACAGTCAAATTCACAACTCCGAATTGTAGTTTTCTCTTTTTATTGAACCTTACAGGGTATATTCGGCCAGTTTTGTGTTTTCTCGCCTTGCTAACCTACTCGAATTCAGTTTGGTATTCATTCAGTTTGCATGGTAAACCACCACTCGAACGATCCTCGATAATACGACATCTCGTATTAATAAGCCACCACACTGACTCGTCCTACGAGGTACTTTCCCGTCGAATTTATAACCTTATTGTATTATAAAATAACATATGTAAAATGTAAAAGTGCGCGAATGAGAATATTGTTGTAACATATGCCGACCTTCGCTATTTGCCGCTTTATTTCTTTCTTTTTCTTTTTTTTTCTTTTTTTTTTGAATTACAAACTTTCACGCGATATCGAGTTAGCCGACAAAAATAATATTAAACGTACTTAAAAGACATTCAATTAACAGATCGAGGTGTCAATTTTCATAAAATTACTTTAAATGTGCATAAATCTATACGTCAATTGCAATTAACATTTTTTTACCTTTCCCGATACGACATTAAGGAAAAATTATCCGTCATATTTTTTTCGTATAACTCTCCATTTATAACCGACGATTAAAATCTCGTAAATGTCATTTAAAAAGATATCATAAACGTATCGAATAAAATGAAGAAAATTGAATGGCCAGTCGGTCGATGCGTTTAAAGTATTTTCTCGAAGACATTATCTTTGGCGTGTTATGCTTCGTCGATTATTTCACTTGGGAGGATCGTAGGTACTTATACTTTAACTCTGTATGTATTTTATTATCACGAGAAGAAGAGAGAACGCAACGATCACAACGTCTGTAATATCGAGGTGAGATAAGAACGGTGTAATCGAGAGCGAAAAAGAAAGTTTCCGTAAGTGAAAAAGAAGATATAGAGAAAAGAGAAGGAGAAATAACAAAAAAAAACAAAAAAATTCTTCATCCTGATCGTTCACTTTCGCACTCGAACGAATAGTATACATACGCACATACATACATATAGGTATACATATATACATAATACGATGATGCAAGACACTTCCTTTGAGCAATGCACCGGCAATGGCGGTAATTCGTATCGAACGGCTTTGCGAGTGGGCGAAAAGAGAAATTATCGGACGCGTTGCACGTCGAATGTGGTATTATACGAGGATAGTAATTCACCGGTACGGATTATGGACTACTTATCGTATAATTTAGTAGAGTTCGCTATAAACGGCATAACGTTATGAACACGCAATGTGCTGCACACGCGCGCGCACACACCCGGTATAATATATTTTCTTGTCCCGATAGTTTAACATTATCGAATAGTAAAGGAAGGAACGAACGAACGAACGAACGAACGAGCAAACTCACGCAAAGATAGTAACGATTTGAAAAATAGATTTCGTCGTAGCTTTGGTAACGATCGCCAGTTACCACGAGACCTTTATAAAAAGGAATTACCGAAGGTAAATCCTTAGTCGTCGGTCCTCGAATGTCGGAAATATATATTTTTATATAGCAAAGAGAAGAGAAAAAAAAGAAGAAGAAGAAAAAAAATCGATGTTCCGTATCCCAAAATGGAATTTATTCTTACTAACCGTGTCGACTTTTATTTCGAATCCTTGGTCTTATCGAAGAAGAAGTAGACGATCTGGTTTCGGTTCTCGACAAATTTCATTTGGCATAAATAATTTCGCATATAAATTCGTCTTAATATGGTCGGTTCTTAAAGTTTTCTTTTTGCTTATAATCTCTCTTTTTAAATGTATCAACATTTTCCAACGACGATATCGATAAAATAATTATTAACGATAAATACAAATAAGGGTATCTACGTAGTAGATAATGAATAAGAAGATCTGGTGTAGAGGTCCTGGTAGAATTAAAAAACAAACATACAAAAAATTGGTCTACCGTCAAGTTGGTTCTTTCACCTCGTTAGAACGGTAAAAAATTTAATCGGCAATTTGTTGATATCGTTATGATTATTATACTTGGAAGCGTGTTAGATGCGTAATTGAGCGTATCTAGAATCGATCGTAGCTCGGACATTAGCCTTCGGTTGTCGCGACGACGAGAGGGATGGGAAAGGGAAAGGGGCGGGGGAGAGAGAGAGGGCCGGCAATTAGTCGAGCGACGTCTCCATCGGCACTCTCGTCCGATACCGCGTTGCTTCATTAAGAGATAATGAAGCGTTAGAGATAATAATTTCCGGTAAATGTAGGTAATTGCTGGTGGTAACGGTATAAAATAGAATCGACGGATAACGTGTCGAATGTTAATTAGAAAGCATCATGTAAATGCGCGCGAATAAACTCGACCGCGAGAAGCCCGTGAATCTCTCCTCCCCACCCTCCTTTTCCTCCTCCTCCTCCTCCTCCTCCTCCTATCGAAATCCTTATAGTGGTCGAGATAAATCTCGGATAGCTGGAGCAAAGCTGTCGAAAAGCCGATATAATAGACGAGAAATAGTGTCGTGGAATTTAACGCGAAATCGTTTCACACCGATATTCATTCTCGTTTATCGCTAATTCCTTACTCGCCATTAGTTTATTTGTTTTTGTTTCCTTCGAATAAATGTTCACAAACTGGCTTTATATGTATCAAATAAAATCGTCAAGAGATTACCGAATCAGATAAAAACGTCCGGACTTTCTCAAACAGAGAGAGAAAAAGAGAGAAAGAGAGAGAGAAGAAATTCTTAAACCGAGTCACATGCAGACATCGTTTCGAATTTCATTCTCATGAACTTCACCGACGAAGCGAAACCACCTTCATCGCCACGGAAGGGAAACTTAATTACAAATTAGCAATTACTCGGGGCTCGTTAGAATCCTCGAACGTGAGTGTACAAACATTAAGAACTCGTAATCGCTTTGAAGGGGTTGGACGAGACGAGTTTGGCGTAGGTTGAAAAAAAAAAAGAAAAAGAAAAAGTCAAAGACCGGGGCAAAAGTTTTTAGACGAAAATCCGAAATAGTTGGAGTGCGGGCAGCGTAACGAAAAGGTCTTGTGTTTGCTGGTAACATTATGAAAAAAGGGTAAGAATAGGTGAGAGAGAGAGAGAGGGAGAGAGAGAGAGAGAGAGAGAGAGAGAGAGAGAAAGAGAAAGAAAAAGACAAAAATGTGAGGGAGAGAAAGAGAGAGAGAGAAGACCGAGAAAGAAAAATAAGTGGCAGCGAGCAGCCAGGAGCTTCCCTCCGCAGATTTTTCGTGACAAGATAAGCCACGTCCTGTTTACTCTGGACTGCCATGGCATACGAAGATGCTCGTTAAGCCTTTTAGTGCTTGGCGTATCGTGCGAGCACCCACAAAGTCGTATATCACCGAGGGGTACCTCGGTTTGTACTCGTACCTTAACTCGCCCGCACGTAAAGCCCCCCTTCGAAAGGAGAAAACCCGCTGTGTTTCTATATCGAGTGCTACTAGCTCTTCTCTTGACGGCACGCTTCTCTCTTTCCTTTCGTTCTTTTCTCTTTTTCTTTTTTTGTTTTTTAGTTTGTTTTTTTTTGTTTCTTTTTATTTCTACTTCACTCTAACGCGACCACCATATTCCCCTTTGCGTGCTGTAAAATTCTCTCTCCGATTATAACTACGAGAATTCGAGCTCGCAGATATATTATATTTTATCGAAATACATTTTAACCGTTCGAATTCGAGTTCCAGCGATTCTCGTAATACTGTATCATCATATAATATAACAGGTTGCCCGCAAGAAATAATATACGCCCATCGTATATTTTTATTCGGACATTTCAGTTATCCTCGAATTGACCCTACGTGACGTAATTGTTTTTTATTATTATTGCCAGTATCATATATGTCATCATTATTATCATCGTCATCGTTTACGGAACGATATCGTATGGTTTTAGACAAATGCATTAGTAATACGTAAGTTCACACGTGTCTTAACTTTTTAAACTTTGTATTTACACGTTCCGTAACGTTGTAAAAAAGGAAAAATAAGAATGATTCTCTCTTATATTGCCCATGGATCTTTTTTTACATCGTTAGGCTTTTACCGGACGGTATCGCGCGTTCGAAAGGTATACGGGCTTTGCAAGAGGAAAGTCGTACGCGGAAGAACAGTTATACGGGAACGTGTACTGCCTGCGTAAATCTACGAGTTCTCTCGATTAGGTTTATCCATGAGCACTTGTCAAAAGCTGCAAACGTATAATATCGTCACTTTTATTGCCACGATTCGTCCCGCTTAGTAAAAGTTATTAATTTATTATCCCCTGGGTAATATCTTTCTTAATTTATTACGACTCTCTCATAATTTCGTTTGAATGGGTACTGACATCGAGGGTTAATAACATTGGTTACGAGCAGATATTACACGACGACCACACCCCTATGATACGACACTTTTCTCAACTGTGTTTGTCGGATAGTTATTTAAAAAATAAGAATAAAAAGAAAGATTGAAACTTTTGCATCGTCTTCTTACAAATATCACGCGGATACATAAATGCAATTTGATTCCCCCCCCCCCCAAGATAATATATATACGATAAAATAAATAATATTTTTAATACGATCCGTGTGGTGACATGGGAGAACATACTAAATATGATCAACGTTAAATTAAGAAGATATAACAACGTATAGAATAAAATATCGTCGAACAATTTGATTTATTCTTGATAAGTATATGTATATATATATATATATATATATATATACATACTTAAAATCGTGCGAAAAGATTGTTCGAGACGGATTCGAACGATACTGTTTGCCATCGAGCGCATTTTAACGGCGTAAAGACACCGCACTTAGATAAATATGTATGTCGTTCCGGTGGGGAGCACTCCCAGGCCATTACGAGCGGTGGTTTCACGAGCGTCGCTGTATTACGAGTCGTCATTAACCCGAACCGAGTAAGAGAAAGAGAGGTGGTTCAGATAGTAGAGAGAAACGGCTAGGTACGAGAAAAGGATCGAGCAAGCAAGCGAAAGAGGGAGAGAGAGAGAGAGAGAGAGACGTTGGTTCTATGGCTCTTCGAACCGCAAGATTCAAGCTCCGATATACTCGAGCGAGGTGAGGCACGAAGCAATAACTGGTCATGTCGCCCAGTAATTCAGTAGCCAATTAGTTAGACGGCGGCGGGAGAGTCGGCGAAGATGTCTATCGGTTCTCTTCGTACGAGAGGCGGCTGCTGTTGCTGTTGCTTTTGCTGTTGCTGTGCCAGAGCGAGAGGAACTTTTGCACGCCTTCCTGGGCTCTCTATACCTACACGTACTACCGTTCTCCGTGTAGGCGCACGCGCAAGCGCGAAAAGAACCGGAAGAGGTACCACGAAGAAGACTGCGACGACGTGTGGGTAGAGAAAGCAACAGCAACAGCACCGGCTACGGCAGCACCACTCTCTAACAGCAACACCAGTTCTCTTCTCTCTGTGTATATGTATTCTACCATCGGTGAACACAACTCGAAGCCGTTGCACTCTTCTACTCTCTGAACAAAACTCGATCCGAAAGATAGATCGATCGTGAGCTTCGACGCAAATCATTCCGCTCGTTACACGATCCTCCTCCCTCCCTCTCCTTGGCACAAGAAGTCGCTAGAGATAAGGACTTTAGAGGCACGACTTCTTGAAATTTAATAAGCGAATATAGTCTGGACAATTTGCGAAAGATACTTACTTATTTCTTTCTTTCTTTCTTCGTTTCATTCATTTTATTTACAGTTCAAAGGGGTCGTTGAAATTGGATCGTTCTTCTTTCGGAAACGTTTGCTATCTTTGAATAAGCTTAAATAACTTTTGCAATTTTTTTTCACGGTTAAGCGACGACTTCTTGTAATTGTACTATTAATGGAATTTAATTGAGGAAAATGAGAGAATTCGACTGAAATGATAGATGCATTAAATAACATTCGTTTTAAGACAAACAATACAAGGAACAATTTCATCGAACGTTTTTATCCGGGATTATAGGAATCCTTATCGCGTATCGTTTATTAGATCTCACTTGGAGTTCTCCGACCCTTGTACATCCCTAAAGATAAATCTATCCTCGGTTTGACGCCATTAATGTATCGCAGGGACAAGCCTGTGCGGCGGAGGTACGTTACGTCAGCAACAAATCCAAGCGAAAAACGAAGATCTCCGGGATATCGTCCTTAATCCTCTTGACCGGGCTTACCTTTTCGCAAAAGTTTCTCTATTTATCTTTCTTTCTTTCCTTCTCTCTTATTTTCTCAGTGGCGACGTTCAACTCGAGAAGAATAAGTCTCCCAGATGCGGACAAAGTCTACCCGAATTTAAGAACGTGGATTTCAATTAGCTCCGAGACGTACGTGCCGGCCAGCACCCGATAAAATAACGAGGAGTCGGAGCCCTCACACGAACAGCTCGAAGAAGGTAAACCAACACTTTCTTCGCTCGAGTGAATTATGCTCTCTCCCGAACCATAACTTACCCACACCGAGTTAATGCGTGTTTGTGCAATCTTAGCGCTCCGCGCGCCGCGCGGTCCGGCCTACCTGGGCTAATGAGTAGGTGTTTGTTGGACATTCTGACACGTTTTACGACTTACGGGATTACCTTCTACGACGGACCGATAGGTAGAGCCACCATCGACTACCGCCGCCATACTTCGTTCCGTTACATGCCTGCCAACGGACGTTCGAATAGGATACTTGATTTATTAAGGATAAGTCTTACGATTTTATTCTAGTAGAGCTGGAAGAGAGTTCTATCCTCGTTCTATCTCTTTTCATCTCCCCCTATCTCTTCCTATCTTTTCCAATCTCTCTCTCTCGGCAGCTCGTTACTCTTTTAGGCATCGGCACGTCGATCTGCCACGGATTAAAAATTACGATTGATACTGATTTAAAACAGCCGAATGAGGGAGAGAGAGAAAGAGAGAGAGAGAAAGAGAGAGAGAGCCAATGTTTCTGCGCGAGCGTAACGTGAAGCGAGACTCGTGAAAATCCCTCGTATATATTCGAGTCGACAGCGACGTCGCATTGATCTTCCCCTTTCGTACGTATCTCGATGCTACGACTCCCAAAGCGATGCGTCTTATTTATCTGCCACGTCCGCGCGTCCCACCTCTCGCTCATCTCGTTCGATCCCCTTTTCGCACGCGATCGAACCTTTAAACCTTTTTCAAAATACATTTGTCGCGTAACTTTTTAACCACCGCCATCTCGGTTCTTTTGTATCCGTTATTAATTGATTTTATTATAGGAGATAATTGGTTGATAGGTACTACAGGGAAAGAGAAAGTAAAAGATAAAAGCTCGTTAGGTCAAGGGCAAGAGAATGCAACAGAGAATTACGACGTAGCGATAGGTTTGGAAGGTAACTCTCTCGAAGAAAGGAAGACGCAAAGTCTATCGGCTCGCCAGGTCGAGAGAGGAAGAACCGTGGTGTGTAGAGTCGAACGTTTCTCCGTGTGGCCTTCGTGTTGGTAACGAGCGGATTATACTCGCTGCGGTATCAGATGGTCCCCTACCTGGTTCCATGGTTGTTAATTAGGATGGATGCCCACGCCTTGGGCGACTTTTACGAGCGGATACGGCGCGAACCGAAATAGCGCGTCCGACGTTAACGCTCTCCGACCTTCCTTCGAGGAACCGTGGTAAGCATCTCGATAAGAGGCGAAATGCTTAAAAGAACTTCGCCAGAGGGACTGTTTAGAATTATTTAGATGAGTTCCGAAAATCGGACGACTGTGAGCCTTCGTGAGCAAACTTTTGAGTCTCTATCGTACTCGGGCGATCTTCTTCGAGGTTCTTAATTCCGCTTGAAAAAAAAAAAAAAAGAAAAAGATACTTTTCGACTTTTCTCTGAGAAAAATTTTCTCCCGCGAGAATATCCTTTTAATCGGTGAAACATCGTGGAATAGTTTACGATCGCCGAAAGAGAAATAAATTGAACGTTTTTACGATCGTCGAGTCATACCCGTGTGTCTTTTCTAAGGATTACCATGGCAGAGAGAGAGTGAGAGAGAGAGAGAGTTTGTCGAATACAGCTGCGTTCCGATAACTCTTCTAAACATTAACCAGTGCACGCGTTCATTTGTTGACATTTCGTTGTTGTATGGACTTCGTGCGCGTAGAAAAGCATCATCTCGCGAGATATAATCCGAAACATATCGACAAGGAAGAGTCAAGAAGAATGGTAGAGGTAAAGAGATGCGTTGGATGCTACTGCCCACGCGATTTAAGTTCCGCGCGAGCCAATAAATTCGGGCCGAGCGCATCCTCGTTGGCGGCTCGGACTTATTTGATCGAGCGTACCGAAATAAAGCGTACGCGCTCTTTGGATGGGTCTCGGACTTGGTCGTTGGTACGTCGGTTATAAACAAAGATACAAACTACCGCTTGGCTGTGGGTCGCGCGCGACTCATGCATGGCTGCCGGCGATAGAAGCAGCCAGTTCCGCTTTATGATCCCATAAATATCTCAATAGGATCTTAAATTAGCCGCGCTCTCCGTTAGAGAGCTTACGAAGGAGCTCGGTCTACGTTATTCGCCGCCGCGCGGCGCCACCATCTCGCGCGAGTTGCGCGCGCACAAACGAGCACGCCCCTGTTTCTCTCTCGGTGTTCCGTGCGTTCCGCTACACCTCTCCCGGGGCCCGGATATACATTTACCCGGCCGAGTTTTCGGTGGAGACGTTACCGTTATTTATGAGCTCGTTTATCAAGGTGGCACCCCTTTCCCCTATCGTTGCTTCGATGCGGACTATCCGCCACTGCGAAGCCAATCCCGAGATATATCGCTCCGATACCAATCCAGCTTGCCAGGGAGAGCGAGTGAGCAAGCAACCAAGCAACCGAGCAGGAGAGCAACACGACCCGAGAGAAAGAGAGATTCGAAAGCCGAACCGTCGACTCCTCCTCCTCCTCCTACTTTTCTTCTCGTCCTCGTCCTCGTCCTCGTCCTCCTCATTCTTCTCCGATCCTCCTGCTTCTTCTTCTTCTTCGTCTTCTTTCGACTTTCGCCAGTAGGTACATCCTCGGTGATAAATGCCCGCGAAGAAGTGCGCCAGAGTGATACCGGCAATTAGAGGTGCTTCGTTCGTCTCCTTGTCCGCCTTGAGGATGAAGAGCGGTTCCGACTCGCGATTAGTCACTACCATCGATCGATTCGAACGTCGAACGAAACGATCACCTTTCCTACCGTTGATCCTTCGCAACTTAAAACCCCCTAGTAGAGACGATACTTCAAATCTATTTAAGTGACGCCTTTATGGCATCATTCAATATCCCTTTCATATCGTTCATTTAACTAATTGACGATAAGACTTAAATTACAAATAATTAATTACGTCAGATGCCCGAACATCTTTTCGAAATAATATTTCTCAAAGATTGATGACTCTCGTTGAACTCCGACAACACACCGAATGATCGAATGTCTGTTAAAAATCTAGAAATGCCTTGACGCCCCGACGGTACAAATCATCTTATTAAACTGCTCCTCGTGAATCCCGTTTATCATTCATAGTGTTTGCGTTATACCGAAAAAGGATAGTCACAGTTTTAGATTTCCTCTTTGGGAGACAAATAGCGGCAGTCGACAGGGAGCGCAGGCCACTTTGTCCTCGGTAGTATGGCGAATAAACGCTCGATCGCTTTACGAGCTAGGCAGGATAAAAGTAAGGCGGACAACGTGAGGGAACGAATAAGGGAATGAAAGAGCGAACGAGAGAAAGAGAGAGAGAGAGAGAGAGATAGATAGATAGATAGATAGAGAAACCCACCCTTTCTCAATTCGTTCCTATCCACCTACACCCCCGAGGGCAACAATCCATTCTAGCTCAGCCAACGCCATCCAACTTCCTAATGCCAGCGAGGGAGAGACTGGCAGAGATCTCGGCCTTCAGGGATCTCGGCCGGACAAAACCGCAGTGTTGAAGCGAAAGCTGATAATCTCGGTCCCGTCCTTCTAGTTGATTAATTTCTACCCCGGTGACGAAGCTGTTTGTGGACGCAATAAGCGTTTCCGTCAACGTGCAGCAGCTCTCTTTTTTGGTACTCCAACGTGCGTTTGATAAATATGAGAGTCTAGAAGGGTTGCAAAGAATAGAATACCGTAAGGGGTATGTTGAATGTTCCGTTGAAAGATCGATTATTCGATATACAGTAGTTTTACGTCTGACACGAACAAAGCTGTCGTTCTTTGATATACTTGGATATATTATCAAGAATATCTGCTAGGACAATAATTGTTCAAAACGTATAAATGATAGTGACTTATCATTCGTAATAAGAAATTCGTTTGATCTGTCTGGAATATATTATATATACGGAGTCGAGATTTGTATATTAAAGCTTAGCACGATTCAATGCTTAACATCTGTTCTTTCGGCATGACAAATGAAAGATAAATGATAAACGAAATTTAATTTTCTCGAAATCCAATCATACTAGACATTGTGTGTGAATCACGTAAAACCAGCTGCCAAAATAATTTCTTTCAATGGCCGTGTTAACGATCGACGTCGAAATGAATTCTGGCGCGAACGTCGTTCAGAATTATAAGAAAGACTTCAGAAAAAGAGAGAGAGAGAGAGACAGAGAGAAAGCATTTGAAGGGAAGAATTTGTGTTTTGTGAGGGTCGACGCTGGCGGCGAGTCGAAGTCAATTCTCAAAGGCTCGGAATCAGCTTGGCTCAACGTAAACCATCCAATGGTAGGAATAATGTAAGGATAAGAGAGAGAGAAAGTGTGCGTGCTGCGTATCTGGCTGTGTGTGTGCGTATGTGTGTGGCGTGAGGCTGCAGCAGCAACAGCAGCAGCCGCCGCCCGCTGACAAAGATAAATAAATTAAGGAAACGGCGTTCGCGCGTGCACAAAGGGAAGCAATATCCCTGTGCCTTTATGCTCAGTGAATGTGAGCGCGCTCGCAATTCCGAGACTCGAATGAGAAGCCAATAGTGTCTGTGCCGGTAAACAAGCCAGTTCCGCTACGGAAACATCGTGTATTTCCCCTCCCCGTCTTTCTTTCCCTACGACCAAAGACTTTCCCCCCTTTTTATTTCGCCATTCGCCTTTCGTCCCTTAACCTTCTCGTCACGATCGACCACAGCTATACGTCCCGCTTTTTCTTTCTCGATTTTTTACATTTTCTCTCTCTCTCTCTTTCTATACCTCCTATCATTTCCGTTTTGGCTCTTCTTCAACGTAGAAAAGCGTTGCGAATTTATTTACAAACTGTTCTACGTTTCGTTCAACGTGTGCTTTCACTGTCAAGACCTCTTAGGAAGTTTACGTTTTTTGGGGAAAAAGGGATCTAGTAAAGTATTCATTGGTTATATTGAAAAAAAAAATACTACATATTATGTTGGATTAAAATTCAGTCGTTCTATCGTATGATATATACGATATTTATAAATTATATTATTCTTTATATAAAATATTGTTAAGATTCTGCTATCTTTTTTCTTTAACAATTTTGAATCTATTGAATGAAAAATAAATACATTTCTATATAAATATTTTTGTAAAGTATATCTTTATTTTTGTCGTGTGTCTTATTTAAAAACGTGATCTACATTGAAATGTTCACGCTTCTCGCGTATTTCAATCGATATGTCAATTTGTATACGCGCTAATGAAATGGGAAAAATAAAGGAAAAGTAATAATTCGTTCGTAGCACCTAATATAAGCGATGAACATCAATTATACTGAGCGACTTTTGAAAGGTTAGAAAGAAAGTAGTACGGGACTACATCAAAGCTCTCTGGCTATAAAGGTTGTTAGGGATAACGGCGGCAGAGGTCGTGGACTCGAACCGAGTGATTTAGTAGGGTGGCTACTCGACGGCCGACCGAGATAACCCGCCTGTCTACGGAACAACCCCATTTGTCCGATATCTTCCGCGACAAAACTACCGCGTGTCCTTCTAACACCGCGCCCTTTTGATAACTGACGTCACTTTGCGACGACCTCCACCCTCTTATCTCTGCATTAAGTTCTCTTCACGTGAATCTATCGGGATAAATATTTTTTTTTTTTATCTAAAATCTCTAATTAACAAAGTGAATATTTTTTTATATTGTTTCATTTGTTTGTTTGTTTTTTTTTTTTTTTAAATAAAAAAACAAATTATCGATCATATTTCGCCGACACCAAAATCTTAACAAGTCCTATATATTATCTATGAATGATTGTCACCATTGGAAAGTCACTAATTTAAGCAAAGTAAAACCCTCATCGTAACTCTTTGATCTCACTAATTTGTGTAAGAAATAGTCACTAAACAAAACACAGCGGCATTGAAGAAGACATAGACCGAAGTTTCACAAGATTTCGTGATGAGAAGCACGAAGATCGAAAACACTGGGGTGGCGGAAAGCGTTAAAGCAGAACGGAAGGATCGGGATATCCGTGGCGAAGGGCAGGAAAGAAAGGACAAGCGTGTGTTCCCTCGTAAAGAGTTGCGACGACGAGGATATAGGTGGGCGGGAGGGGGATGAGGAGCCCGGTAGATGGAAAGAAGGCGGGTGTGGAGGGGTGAAATAAAGGAGTGGAAGGAAAAAGAGTAGAAAAAGTGCACGAAGAGAATAAGGAGAAGTAGAAAGGGAGAGAGAGGGAGAGAGAGAGAGAGAGAAAGAGAGACTCGTCCTGGGCGGACGAGCCGAGGTGGGCCGTGGATTTATATCCCGGTCAGGCACTTTGAGCCATCAGCGGCTCGTTTGATGTTCCGCCGCGGCCACGCAGACGTTATAAAGACAAACTATGCCTACGGCACCGTCATGCCCTACCACTTTATACCATAATTCTTCGGCCGATCCCCGAAACGAGCGGTCGATCTCGAAGAAACACGAACAGGAGAAACGTACTGTGTGTCCCCCTTTTCGTACTCTTCGTCTCTCTACACGAAGTGCGGCGCCTCTGTGTGTAAGACCGGTCCAGTTCTCTCTCTCTCTCTCTCTCCCTTCTTTCAACCCTTCCCTCTCCCTCTCMCCCTCTCTCTCTCTCTCTCCATCTGTCTTTCTCCGCTTTTGCCCCCTCCCCACCCGCTCCGGCAACCCGCACTATCCATCTATCTCTTTCTTCCTCCCTTTTCCTCTTTCGCCCTCTCTCGCAAGAGAGCAAGTCTCCGATTCCTTTACGGTTAGTGCCTGCGGGTAATAAAGATGGTTCTGCTTATGTAGAAGCGGGCAACCGGAGGCGGAGCCAGGCTGCCCTCTGTGGGCCGGGCCAACGCAAATGACTCTTCCATGCAAGATGGCGTAGGCACGGAACGCTAGGCGGTGCTGCTGGTGCTGGTGGTGCTGCTGTTTCTGTTGCTGCTGCTGCTGCTGCTGCCGCTGTCGGTGCGTGCCCGCGAGCCCCGTGCTTTTATATTTAGCGCGCGCGACGTGCAGCCGACGTGCGGACGACAACGTGCGGACGACGAGGTGCGGACTCTCTTTCTTTCTTTCTTTCTTTCTTTCTTTCTTTCTTTCTTTCTTTCTTTCTCTCTCTCTCTCTCTCTCTCTCTTTCTTTTTCTCTTTCCGAGTCTTTCGCAGTTTGAAAGACTGCAACCTTTTACTTTTACGTAGGTACTTCGCGCGACGATACAAAGGGACAGTCTAGGCCTATGTCTTAATATTTCTTGTTACCATTTGCGATTAACAACATTGTCGTTTTATTTTTTTTCATTACTGCATCACGAGAGAAGAAACTTTTTCATACTTTCCTATTTGGGTTCCTAGTTTTCTAGCTATACGATCAAATGAGATATACATCTTCATTTATGCAAATATCCGATCGTATCTTTGTCCAAGAGGTTTTAGCTATACGAGTTGATTATAATGTTGGTACTGTATGTTTTATTTCTTCCTGTTTCCTGCATATCTCGTATCATATCATAAGCACGGAATATAACGACCCATATCGTATTATGCATAATCCTGTTAGCCTAATTAAAACGTAACTGTAACTATTAACAGACTTATAGAACATGATTTTAATTAAGATCGATATTTTGTCGTTTCACTAATAAAATCATATTTGTATAAAGGATACTGTCCTATAAATTTCTTTTTCAAGACTGGTTATATAAACTCGGCCAACCTTTAATATATTTTAATATTTTTGATCGATCATTCATGAAAAAGCAGGATCGTATTTACTTAACGTCATTGATAAAAATTCGAAAAATAACTCGACGATCCGGAAATTTGTTTTCTTTTTTTTTTTTCAAAGACAATTTATACGACGTCGTTTGAAATCGACGAGGAATGAAATATCGGTGCAGTCTTATCCAAGAACTGCATTGAGAAAGGTGAAATTCTAGTCTTTCATACTAAGGAATGAAAACTGACCACAAATAAGTCGTGTCTGGAAGAGGTGAAAACGAGCGCATGATTAATATCCTTCCGGTTTTTAGGTTTATCTGTCACGCAAACATTTCTCTCTCTTTCTAACTGTTCGTTCAATTATTTCTTTTTCTACCCTCTCTTTTCTTTCTTACGCTGTCTCTTCTCTATCTCTCTTATTCTCCAATTCTCCGTCTATCTGTCACCCTTTTTCCGTTCTTTTTTCTCTCTAACCATTATTTTTATTTTCGTTCATCACGAATTCACGCGTGCTCGTAAACGTGAAATAGGTTGGTCATTACGAACGCAAAAAATACACGAGCGATGAAGATACCAATCGCATATCGGCGTTGAAGTCACCATTGATAATAGAATAGGCTAACACTCTAACAGCGTTTCTATGTCCAGCTGGGAACGTATCCTCGAAGTCCGATAAGCTTCCAAACGATTTACGATGCCTTTAAACTTTAAAGACGTCCACGAAACATATATCATCGTTGGCCAAGTATTAAATACGGCTTTACGAAAAAGAAAAATAAAAGCAGAGAAAGAGAATAAAAATGAATAGGAAAATAACTGAGAAACGAAATGTCGACGGATTAAGATTAAATCATTCATATGTATTTTTTTTATTTTTAATCGATTATCGTGACAAGCAAGAGGAAGAATATCGAAACAAAATAACAGAATATTTTTATATATCCCGCGATAGTCGTTAAAAATAATAACTCACTCAAAAGATTTAGGAAAATAACTGCTCGAACTAGAAAATTTATGGAACAACGAGACAATAAGTTATACGTAATATTCACAATTTATATGACAAATATTAATTCTTTTTATTAAGAACACAATCGTCATCGAAATAAACGATTTGAACATCATTGCAAATCAATATTAAAATTTCGAACACACGATCATATTTATTATAATATGTATATTTCTTTGTACGAATAAAATGTTAAATGTTAGATGGTCATGGTATATGTTCTTTCAATTGAACTGAAATAAACTGGTATGCTAATCTTGTCTCCCAGTTAGTCATGAATTTTCAACTTTAATTTAAGATTGACTAAAACACATAAATGCTTTTTATTATACTTTCAAAATAAAAACCGTAAATTACAACTTAAATCCTGCATTCATTACCGTAATAGTTTTTACGACCGAAAACAGATATATTATATGCATTATATACACATATACGCGCGAATGTGTGTGTATACATATATATATGTATATAACGAATAGAGGTTTAAAAAAAAGCATATCACAAAACGTTCCTCCTAAGTTAAAAACAGAACTGTCGTCTTTTATTAGTCCAACTCCATCAACACGTAATAAATCAAAACGACTGGTCGTGGTCAAACAGCTGCTTCTATTCTCCAACGTTAGTAATTTACGATAGTAACGTCCTTTCCACGAAAGTACAAAAAGACATTAAGAGATGTTTCTCAACCTATTTCTAAGCTTTATTACACACATATATATATAAATGGGCGTTTAAAAAGACAAAATAAGTATTTCATTGTAAATTATTGAAAAAAGATAATTTGATAGATATTAATCCCACAAATAGTAGATTTTGAAATCTAATAAAAAACATAAGAAACAAGTGATATATCTTGATACATAAGTAGCAATTTTCTGTAAATTCTTGTTGAACGAAGTTGAACGAGAAATAACGACGCTCTAGTATTCTTCCGACGAGAAACGACGCCGTACTCTCGGCGAACCGGATACACCGGTCCTTCCTTCTATCCCTTCGAAGACATGTTCCGTGTCATTGGGAAGCCGATTAAACTTTTTCTAACGCGCTTGTCTTATATCCGAACTTAACCGAGAACTCGCATACCGTGGTGGCATGCGCACGAGAGCATCTCACGAATGGTCTCGCCAACGATTCTTCTCGGTTGACAGAAAGGATGGATCCGGTACAGGTCCTTCAGAAGCGAGAGTAAGAGAGAACCTTCGCAGCAGTTTCAAAAAAACTTCCACTCGCTAATGATGTTAAAGGACTAGTGGTCACATCGCGGCCGAAACTCGTAAATCTCTTACTAAAACCGTAAAACTTACGACGAAAGAATTTCAAACGTCCTCGTCTACTCGCTAAACTACTAGATGCTTTTTAGTTCTCTAGTTTTTAGAGACATAACGTTTTTAACACTCTCGACGTTAAGTTAAAGAGAAAAATTTTTAAAAGAATCGTATCTCTTAGGGAAACAAAATAAAAAATGTCATCGCGAACACGAGAAAAATAATTAATTAAAAGAAATAACTACGTAGAATTACCTCCTAGCTCGATTGTGTACTCGCTATTTAGATACACCCTATATATTCGATTTATATAACCCATCGTGTAATGTTTAAAGCCAAGAAAAAAGATTGAATCTCATGATTGATTATTTTAGAATGAATCTTACGAATAGGTTGAATCTTGGTAAGAAAATCTCGAAAATGAAGATATATTACGTAGATCGGATAAGGAACGTAGTCGTAAGTACGTCAACCTTTGTAAGATAAATTGTCAAAATAAAGTTTATAATTCTTGGTTTCCGGTAACATATGTATGTACCACCACCCGCCCATTGTCCTTTCTTCTCGTTTCTGGTAGAGAAGACGTCAAGAAGAGAAGAATACGTACAACACTCGCGCTTTTCCTCCTTTCCGCGTCCGACATTGTATCACAGTTGTGTATAGTCGTTTGTGTAGTCTTCGTCGGAGTTTGGCGAATAAAGGGAAGAGAGAGAATACGCGGGAAGAGTGCGAGACAGTTTTATAGAGACGAATACTCGTCGTAAAGACGTCGGGTCCACCTCTGCAACTCCTGCTTGTCTTCGCGAAAACGTTACGAGAGCCAGAGGATTCACAAGTTACCCCTGTAACCTTTTCCTCCTTGCGTTTTACCTCCATCCCGAGACGGACGAGTCTCTCGGTTCTAGTTACCGACGACCCCCCCAGGGAATGGTTCGTAATTTTAAAGGCGCTAAATCTTTCCCGCTTTAACATCCCATTCCGCGTACGTCGATCTGCTGTACCCCTCTTCGAATATTTATCACTGTGGTCGACAGAAAAAAAAGGAAAGAAAAAGAAAATATACGGGTAAAAGTGATTATGAATTTTCTAGAAAGACGATTAACACAAACGAAACAAAAAAAGGATCTCCCTCTTATTTTACCGAGTTTCTTTTCTATTCGTTCGAAAACTTTTATTCTCTTTAAAAGACGATACAAATTGAGGACGACTTGTTAAAGTCGTAAAGAAATAATATGCAACGTGAGAAAAACAAAGAGAGACAAAGAGAGAGAGAGAGGAACGCGATGAAAAATTTGCTAATGTGATGAATGTAACTGGAATACAAAAGTCAGGAAAGTAAAGTTAAGAAAAATGAATGAGAAAGAGATAGTAGCGAGTCTTACCCGACGGTTTACGTTGATTTAAATCGTTTCGTTAGGAGCTCGGGAGGCCCGCTAGCATAAGAGAGCGGAAAGGGGATGGGGAAAGGGGGGAGGGAAAGAAGCATTCATGGAGAAATGTCAGCGATGCGCGACAAAAATTGCGGAGAGGCATCACTGTTAAATGTTAACAACTGGTGAATTCCAAAGGAGGCGCGGCCCTTTGATATCCTTCGAGGAGGGGAACGAAACCCAGACTCCATCGGGTTTTAAGACACATGCCTGCTTGCTAAGTAGCGGCTTCTACCGGCGCGTCTACGCGTCTTTCTTCCCTTCTCTTACGCATTACGAAGGACAGAGAAGAAGACAACGAAGACGACGAGGACGAAGACGACGACGACGACGACGACTGATGTCGGCAGCTTTGCCGTGGACCACGGCTGTTCGTCTACGTCCCGCGAGGATTGATGGCCCTCTCGTGCTACGTGCTCGTTCTCTATCTCTTTCCCTTTCCCACTCCCTTCTCCTACTTCTTCTTCTTCTTCTTCTTGTTATTCCTTTCTTTCCTGTGCCAAGCCAAGGCTCCTCCGGTCATTCTCCAAGATCTTACATTTATGGAATATCTTGAAATCTCCGTTTCGCTGACGTCCAACGGTCAGCAATCAACCGATTGTTCCCGTTCGGGGCCCCATGAAGGCTTCAAGAAGACGCTCGAGAGGATGCCTTCGTCGGGTCCCCTTTTATCTTCCTAGCCCTTCACGATTTCGCTCATCCACCGAGACAACGAGACGGGAACCGACAACGAGTACCGACGACGGAATGACGAGACGTTTAGAATGATAATGAGCGATCTATGGAAATCGCATAGGCGAGGATTTTAGAAGATAGCTACCGCGTATATCGTTCATTGATCCCAACTTAATGACAGACTACGATTGACGTTAATTAGATTCTCTAGTCGGGATAGAAAGGTACAAAATTCTACCTTACTTACTACTCTCTAATCGACAAAACTCATTTCGAAAGATCATGATCGCCGGTAGTGTGCTAGTATTTGATAGAAATTAACTGATATTTCGCAAAGTGGAAGAATCTAAAAAAAAAAGAAAAAGGAAAGAAAGAGAAACAACCATGACACACGTATGCGTCAGTACTAACGATATAATAAAAATTCGTAACAAACTAGAAACTAGAAAAGGGGTCCACGAGTTTTCCTTTCCTTGACGAGTATCCAACTTATATTATACGACAGAGAAACTTTTTCTAAAATCAGTCAGCGATAGTCCGTGGGATGTTTCAACGGTCCAAGTATTTCCGTAACTCATTTTACGTGGAAGCCCCTTTTTCCGGGACGATTTTTCTTCTTCTTTTTCTTTTTCTTTTTCTTTTTATTTGTCATACTTTAGTACACGCGACGACTACCACTCGGATTGTACGAACGAGAAACGCCTCTATACAGCACATAGCGCGCGTAATAAAGAGCGCGGGACTCCAGAACGTTGGATCTGACAAGCTTTTTCTGCTACGATAAAAGTCAGAAAGAGGCAATCTATTACCTACCTCTTCTTCTTTCCTCCGAAACTCTTCTCTTTCTCTTTTCCGTTTCTCTTTCTCTTTCTCTTTTTCATTCTATCCTATAAAAGAGAAAGAAGAGAGGGTTCTGTGCCTTTGGTTGGAGAGTTTCTAACGTAAGTCGGCGCCCTTTGATCCATTCTACCTCCCGTCTGGCTACTGGAATTCTCTATTTACTATTTAAGGCCGCTATCTATTGCCCGCGCCGTCTACGCGTCTCGTTAATTTATATACGCGTATACACACAACGCTCAGTCCGTTCAGTCCCTTCCCTAACGGACGATAATAAATATTATTCCCCCTTCTCAATCCACCTTCTTCTTCTTCTTCTTTACTTCTTCTTTCTTTACCCCCTTTCTCTTCCTCTTTCTATTTCTCTTCTTTGTCTCGCGCCTTTGGAAGAATTCTGACTCTCTCTCTCTTTCTTTCTCTTTCTTTACGAGTCCTTACCAACGCGTGTTTCGTAGAAAGAGTAAAGTCTAAGGCAAACGGATTGACGTAGATACCACCATCCCTTCTCCCACCCTTCCTTTCTTCTTCTTCTTTCTTACTCTCTCTCTCTCTCTCTCTCTCTCTCATCGTGCATAAATAGAAAAGCACCGGTAGGTGCTAGGTATCGAGCTTGTCTAATGATTTTATCGCCTTTACCTCTCTCTCTTTCTTTTTCTTTCTCATTCACACACTCTCCAATCTGTTTCTTGCAACATTCTACAATGTCCGTAGTTACAAAAAAGGTAATACGATCTCTCTCTTTCTCTCTCTATCTCTCTCCGTCTCTCTGTCTACCTCGCGACGCGTTGAGAGAATCATTTAAGCCTTAAGTAATTTTGTCAGCGGCGCTATTTAACAGACTCGTTGAAAGTAGCAACGTTTACACGAATTTTATCGTCCGCTCGACGTTTGAATTACGTTACAAACTCGTACACTATTTAAAGAAATTCTAAGCTTAGCAATGACATCGTATTTTACTAGTTTCGTAGAATATCGGTTCATCACTTGCGTTAATAAATAAGTCATACTTCTGATTTATTTTTTCTTAAGTTAGAAGAACAAAATTTTGACACCAAAAAATTTGCACCCACTCTTAATTGTATGCTCTGAATTTTCTCAGCCCTCCTCTACGTAATAGACAAAGTACATTTCTTTAATAAATAAATAAATATTTCCCCTTAATTTTCTCTAAGTATGTAAGAAAAAAATCTTGACTTGGAAAAGGGTCGGGGGGGGGGGGGGGTTTTAAAAAATAATCAAACTTCGAATAATTTCAAAGATCTCTTGTTTGATTTCGTTTAACGTAAAGACCTTTGTTAGGTCGCGAATCAGCATTGGTCGTTATCCGGAAACAGATCGAGACAGTTGGTAGAAGGAAGGAAGAACAGGAAGAAGAGAAGGAGGTACCAAAACGAAAAGAATTCATCGCCTGTCCTCGCTCGGTAAAACCGCGGCCGTAGATCTCGCGGCACCGTTGATGTGACACGTCTCCCTCCCTCTTTCTCCCTCTTTCTCTCTTTCCCTCTCTCTCTCTCTCTCTCTTTCCTTTGCTAGAGAACTCCTGCACCGGCTTGTGCTGTTGCTGCCGCTTCGATACCTGTCCGTCTCGAGCCGTCATTAAGCCCCAACCAGATTCCAATCTGAACGAACGGACAGGACGGGACGGACTGGACGGACGGACGGACGGGTGAGCATCCGATCAGGACAGCCAGAGAACGCACGAGCGTTTGCTTTGCTTTGCTTTGCTTTGCTTGCTTGCTTGCTTGCTTGCTTACTCCTTCGGTCTCTTGCCAACCGATTGACGTTAAAGCGGCTCGATAGAAAATCAAAGGTCAAGGCTTTCCAAACGTAACCCCTTTCGTTTCCCGAGATCGATTCTTGAGATCGATCGACTATCGATAGGCTATCGATCCGCTATCGATCGGTAGTGGTGGTCTGTATGTACTTTAACGTTCCTTCCAAGACTATATTACCGAATCCGCTTTCTCTCGTCGAAAATTTCTATCGATTGCGAGTAAAAAACAAAGGAGGTGAATGATGTTGATGTTAATCTCTTGCTGCCGAACCGTCGACAATCATTAGCGAGTGAAATCTATCTTTTCGATGTTTCCTTTACCCTTTTAATATATTAGTTAGATACTTTCCAATTTTCTCAATTCATTCAAGTTTCGATTTTTCAATTGATTTTCATCTCGAACTGTGTTTTTTCTTTTTCGTTCAAAACTAAATACAAATTGTTGTAAAATTATAAGTTAAAAAATCGATCATTTTATTGGTAGATATATTTTTGTTGTTGATATCATAGATCAAGTGTAAACGAATGCAATAAGAGGGACGAAGTTTTTTTTCGTTTAATTTATATATTTTGTTTCTTTAGTTTCCTCGTGAGCATCATATCCAGATCCAGGCTCGATTTTACATAGTCGTTCGAAGTCCGTTCCGGCTGTTAAACCTTGTCGTGGATGCGACGACGCGTCGAGATTCGTAATCGGCCTGTTCTTTATGACGGGAATCCTCGACGATGCATCTTTCCTGGTGTGCTCGAAGAAAAATAACCGCGTCAGATAAGAGAAAGCACACGGTGGAAAGAAAGGAGAGGAGGTAACATTCTCATTTATATTCTTTTCCAGTGTAATCCTTGAGTTTCAGGGTGAAGAGATAAGTACCCGGTAAGTCCATTTTGACGTCTCAGCTAATCCCACGACGACGTATCACTGCGGTACGATCGATCACTGGACTGTTACATTGTCTGCTTAGTTGCCTTCTCTTCGTAAATTATTGCGACCGATAAATCGGAAAAGACCAACTACCTACCCTCACAAATACCAGTAAACGAACGAACGAGGGAACATATGCATGAATTACGATTTTTATGGCATTTCTCATATGCTAGACGATCATACGATCCATTTACTTCAATAAAAAGAACCAAAAATTTGTCCCCAAAATCTTTCAATTTTAATATTAACTTTGTTATATTCGTATTAATAAAAATAAAAAATAAAATGTTAACACGACGATACCTTACGTTCCCTTTATGAAGAAACAAGTCTGTAAAAATTGCCATTAATATTTTTATTACAATCTATTAATTCTTTCGGATAATAAGTAGAAAAGACATTCGCGTAAATGAGTTTCAACCGAGCGTATTATTTCCTGTTATATAAGTGTTTCCCGCTCGTTTAAGGATAACAAACGGATAGAAATGATTTTTCTTGGTACTGCAAAATGTAAAAAAAAAAAAAGGAAAAAGAAATCATGTTCTCGGAAAAGCGATAAAGTCGTAAAAGCTGCTTTCCTTGAAACAATTATTCTTTAGACTTCCAGTCGGATTATAATAAAAGAGAGTATGACTATAAAGTATGATATAGATAAACAAATAAATAGAAAAAGAAAAGGAAAAAGAATAAGAATAAGAATAAAAATAAGAATAATAATAAGAAGAAGAGGAAATGAGAGAACACGAGGGGTTAGGAAGAGAGTTAAGGTAGTACGAGAAAAAGCGTGGGACGAAGTTTGGGCGGATCGGTTCGAACCGGCAAGCTGCTAATGACGAGGCGTTAATTTAGCAGCCACGAGAAGGAAATATCTGCGGGTTGGCACGGTCGCCTGCCTGCCTGCCTGACCAGTCGCCGTCGAGTGTTATGGAAGCCTATGCATCAGAATGATGAATGATGTTTCGTGGTTGGAGCGTGGTAAACGAAAAGGGACCGATATGTGAGACTAACAGAGAAAGAGGAAGGGAGGAAAGAGGAATACAAGTGAGGAACAGAGATGGGCAGAAGGAGGGAGGAAACGGGGGAAAGGGGAAGCATCTGCACGCGATACGCGAATCAGCTCGATCCCTCAAAGCCGTTTCGACTAAAAAGCTCTCGTTTATTACAAACCCCCCACCTCCTCCTCCTACCACCCTACGACGTTTGCGCGTCGAACAACTCTCTATCTACCGTTCTCTCCTTTGATTTTTTTTCCCCCTTTTTTTCTTTCTTTCTTTCTTTCTCTTTCGCTTTCTTCGAAAGCTTATCCGGGAACGGATCGCGTCGATACATCTTTCCGGGACGACGAGATCTCTTGCCATCTCTTGCCGAGATGCCGATAAAACGAACAAAATATCCTCGTGAAATCTTGAATTCGCGCGATTTCTCATTCTCGAAACGACTTTAGACTTCATTCATTTCTCACGAGTTCCCCTAACCCTCCCCCACCACCACCACCATCCTTCGGAACGTCTTCATTCGGATAAATTTTTCGTCATTATAATTGTCGTCGCGTTTCGTTTCGTTTAGTTTCGTCGACGAATTCGAGGATCCCTGGGTTCATTCGTTTAAATTTAAAAACGATCAGACCATTTTCGTTTTTAATGAGATCCAAATAAATATATCTGTTTGAATGAATTAACGTAAACGAAACTATTTTCGTAGGGATGTAGGGGTAGGATATTTAGCGATCAACGCGTTGGTGAAACATTCTCGCGCGGAAATGACGCGTTACCTTCTTTTAAGTCGCGAGAAAAGGGACAAGAAACGACGTAACGTCTGCCTGCCTGCTTGCCTGCCAGCTTGCCTGCTTGCCTGCCTCTTAGAGTCCAACTTTATCTTGGTGATTTTTTTATTTTATCGGATACGACGTCATTGCCGTCGTGTTTCTTGCATATTTTTCTTTCTTTTCCTTTTCTTTTCGTTTTCTTTAACGTATACACACGTAAGTGCATATATATGTACACGTACATTCATCCTCTTTCCTTTTGTAACTCCGCCTTCCCGTGACAGGTCGCAGTTAATTAAGAAAGAAGCGAACGACGATAATGACAGTGGCAGACGTAGGTACTTTTGCGTATGGGGAATTGCAAAATGGCGAAAGAACGGATAGTAAATCAAGATACGAAGCACGTCGGGTAGCTGTATATTGCGACAGTTATACGAGCCATCCATCATCATTTAGAGACGGCATCTATCAGCGTCACCACTCGTGAGCGCGATAATGACGATTCACCGGCTTAGCGGCTTGCTTTGACCCGAACTACCGTTAATTTACGAACCTTCCCCTGTTGGTATCTTTACATCTACCCTTTCGATAAAGTTACCACGACGACAACATCGTTATAATAGTCGTCGATGTCTCTCGATAAAATCGTTTTACTCATTCTAATCATATTATTTTTTTTCCTCGTCGTTCTAGAACAAATAATACTCTACGATTTATAAAGATATATTTATCTATAAAATAGAATACTTATTTATTCAGATATGCTTGATTTCTAATCAAGAACACGAAATCTTCGATTTTTTCAAAATAGTCAAATTATTTCAAATCAAGTCTACGTCAAAATGATATTAAACGTTAGGATTATTTTTTCCCCAAATATATAATATATATATATATATAGAAAAAGTATTAAATTTTTGAAATATGCACGCAACTACTTGTTACGTTATATATCAGTCATTATAACTTGCTTTGAGAAATGGTTTACTCGAGTGTACTATTTCGTTGATACCGCTTGATCGAGGGTAACTGGGGACAAAAAAAGGGACAATTACGGCAGAAACATTGTCAAGGATATCGGTCATAATTTCTGTCCCAGTCACTCGCTCGTGGTCTTCCCTTCAGGCTCGAGGAAGATGATTCTCTTGGTAAGGCTAGGTCTTTCTTGCAAGTAGAAGAGAAAAGTAATAGTAGTAGAAGAAGAAGAAGAAGAAGAAGAAGCGGAAGGAGGGTAGAAAGGTAAAGAATCGGGCGGGTTGGGCCAAGCATTGTGTCCTGATAGATGTGTCAAATCCGAGGCGCATTGTGTTCCTGGAGATAAATGGAGCCGGAGTGAAGAAGCAAAACACGTGCCTTTGTTACCGGTCTACTCATCGAAGGTAATTTAGAGCGCTTCTTCTCTTTTCCAAAGATAGCCTTAGGTACGATACAAGCGCCACGCGTACCCAACATTTACTTTAATCTTTAAGTTTACTACGTTGCCATATTTTTTATTCTAAATCGTTAACGAATTTTACCAACAATTTGAAGTATTTTATGAATTCGGTATTACAAATATTTTGCAATGAAAAAAATGACCAAAATATCATTCCCAACGACAATAAATTCTTAAAATCGGAGTCGTTCTAATTACCCTTCACCATTATCCAATTAATCTAACACCATTAATTTCTTCCTATCCGGAAACATATTTTTCAAATATCACCCCTCCGGGTGTCGTTCCTTGTAGACGTAGAACTTTCAAAAGACTACGCCGTTGCTCTTTGATTAGTTTCTTTTCCCCTTGCTTGCTTATGAAAGCAAGAGGGGAAAAAAAGGCGGGCGGGGTAGGGAGGGGGTGAAAAATAAAGAAGGAAAGGAGGGACAGAGTGCGAAAGGAAGATGGGAAAAAAAATAAAAAGGAGGGAAAGGTCGGTAGTCGCACGTCATTTAAGAAAGATGCATCGTAATCGTCTCTCTTATGCCGAGAAAGAAGAAGAAAGAGAGAAGAGAGAACCGAAGATAGTGAGAGTGTGTGGCAGGGTCGCGGGCGCGCGCGCGCTCAGAAACACAACGTAGGGTGAGACAGTCCGGGACGTAGTCCGGGACACAAGTCCGGGACACAGTCCGCCACCCTGGCGACATGGCTGGGTGGAGAGCAGAAAGCGAGAATTCTCCCGCGGCGCGGAGCCGCGGCACTCGCTTCGCATAAATCATCCCGCTTCTGCTTGGAACAGGGAGAGGCGAAAATAGATGGAGCTCTCTGCGCTTTATACATAAAGAGAAAGAGAGAGAGAACATATCTCTGTTCCCTTCATGCCCGTGGCTACAAGCGCGGACCGTATTTCTTCTTTTTCTTCATCTTATCCTCCCCCCATTCGTTTTATCTTGTTTCTCTTCTTTCTAGTCGACCTCGTCGTCGGCGACATCGATGGCATCGTCCTCCTTCTATCCTTCTATCCTTCTATCCTTCCTTCCTTCCTTCCTACCTTCCTACCTTAGGAATAAAGACCTCCCACATATTTTCGTGACTTCCTTGAACACAGGTATGAGCGAACCCACGCCATAGGATACCTACTACTCTAAGCGCGAAAGATCCGAGCTCGGCTCCTTTCTAGAATCTTAAGAATCCAAGCACTCGTTCTTCGGTGCTTCTTACACTGCCAACGCATAACTCCCGGACAATGTTTCTCAAGAAGCTGACGCGAACTGGACGCACGCACCACCACACACCACACATCAACCTTCCGGCATATACCGCTCGCGGAAGTACACTTTACAAGCTCGTTTACGTGCGCGCGCGCCGACAATCTTTAATTTTTTTTTTGTATCCCCAGTTTCTCGCGAGTTGTCCAAGACTCTCTCGGAGAACTCGTGTTTCGTGCTTGTAATGCCGCTGTCGATTGGGAGATATCATCGAGCTGACCTGTTTGTTGCTTCCCGTCTTAAACACACGTTCTTACAAGAATCTTACTTTCGTCAGGATTTAAACATTTCACGTGGATGATTAAGAGCTTCGCCTTTTTTTTTCTTTTTCTTTTTTTTTTCAAAGTTTCCCCGAAAGAAATATTTGTCGAATGTTAATGGTAAGAAAGAAGTGTCTCCCTTGTGATTTATTATTTTCGTTCAAAGAAAGAAATATATGTTCTTTCGGTCGCGTTCGAGAATGTTTGTTTCCCTTCAAAAAATATCGTCCTAAAATAATAGGTAGACATATCGTTTTCTTCAAATTGGAAAGGTTCCGTCTAGTTCTCGCAATGCAAATAAAAGACAATTTTTTCTGCTTTCCTCTTTTGTATGCGAAGAAAGCAAATCTTTAAAAATCCTAATCCATATATTCGTAGTCTACAAAAGAAAATTGGATAAAACGATGCTTAAGCATAAAAAATATCAAAAAAAAAGGGGCGTTTCTCATTTGTTTGCCTCATTTGAACCGTCGAATATCGGATAACTATGGTTCAAAGGAAAAAACCGAAAAGTCAAAAAAATCAATTGGTACCCCCTGCCTGTGTTCCGAACCATGAATCTCGTCTTTAAAAAAGAACTTTTTGTAACGTTATTTATTTCTGTCATGCGGTAGTGCACGTTTGTAACCGATACTGAGAGAGAACCTGCTGGTGCTGCTGCTGCTGTTGCTGCCATTGACGTCCTGTGACGACAACGACGACAACTAAGACGACGAACAGACCGAGGACTAAGCTTTCCAGGGGATCCCATGGAGCATCACGCTGAGCGAAGCGTGGTGCTCCATAAATCTTCGGCGTGTTTTTACGTATCTGACCCCGTGCGACTATTCCATTATTAGATGCAGCTTTCAAGCTTACTCCGCAAGAATTTCATGAAAGCACACGTTGAACGAGCAAAGCAACTCCGACCATACTTTGACGTATATTGACCAACCATATGTCCCTATCGTATTCCTCTTCTTTTCATCCCGATCGAATCGAATTTATCATCTAACATCAGCAATACTTCCAATGTTCCATTCCTACCTACCATTTGGATCTATTCTTTGCCATTTCTGCTTAAAGTCCAGTCACGAGCGGCGAGTGGTTAGTTTTCAGAAGATTGGACAAACCGTTCCAAATCTATACGGTCATATACTAGCTCGGAAAGAAAGCGATATTTATGTTTTCCAGATCGTAAATCACCGTCGAACTACCCCAATAGATGTGGATATTCGAAATGATTACATTTTTCAGCGAATCTATCGCTAATAGATTTAGATCCTATACGTCATCTAAATCGTTCGTTACTAACCATTTCTTTTGACGAATGATCTGTCAAGAAATGTTTAAATTTATGACGCGTCCAAAATTACAATTAGAATAATATAAAAGAATGATCGTAGGTACTGGTGGCATGGTATACAATTATATTATATTTTAGTAAAAGAGAAAAAAAAAATGTAAGAGGATATAGCGGGTTCGCAGCCGTTTCGTGCGGCTCTTAAACGCGAAGCAGCAGCAGCAGCAGCAAATCATTGTCGGGGTCAGAAACGAGCTGCGTGAAAAATTGGCTGTGCTTCCAGAGAAAACCAATAACGCCCCGCCACATCAAACGCGGATTCCGGGAAATCATTACCCGGTCTACGCCCAAGGCTTACACACATACGGCGCGGCGTAGCGTTTAAACGTTGGCTGGCTGGCTGGCTCGCTGGCTGGAGGAAGTCGAGCTTGGAAGTTGGCGCTGCGATCAGCAGTAGTTGGTGGTGGTGGTGGTGGTGTGTGCGGTGCCAACGTGGCATTGTCGCGCGGTGCTGGCGCAGCAGCAGCTTTTTCGCGGCTCGGTCTCTCGGTGGCGCTGCTATCGTCGTAGTTCTGCCCACCCCCCTTCTCTCTTTCTCTCGGTGCCCCCGCGACGTGAGTAACGTCCCGAGTAATATTACGATGACAGTAATTGCTGCTTTGATCAATGCAGATACAGCCGCGCGTAGGCAGCCCTGTCACGCCACTGGGATTCAACGCGATCCTTTCCGGCGTCATGGTTGCGGATAGTCGCCGTAGGCGGATGTATTGCCTACGTGCCTACGACTCTCTTACGCGGATTCCTCTTTACGTGTCTACGTATACATATATATATTATATATATATATATGTGTGTGTACGTCGAGAAATAATCGAGCTTGCTTCCTGCGTAACGGATTTAGCTTCGAAGACGACGACAACGCGAACGCGTTAACGACGATGCCACGATCCATCACCTGTCGCGCCACTTTCCACTTTTTCCTAACGTCGGCCATCTTTGACTTCCAGTACATGCTCGATTACTAGGTGTCTTTAGAAACTCTCTCTCTCTCTCTCTCTCTCTCCCTAACTGTTTGGCTCTCGACGACGACTTCGTTAGGAAGATTCAATAGCTAATCTCTTAAGAAAGAGATCAAGGATGACGATTTTATTGCGATCCTCACCTTTCTTCTTCTTCCCTCCTCCTCCTTCCCCCATCCCTTCCCTATCGAAGGAAAGAGATATCCGACGCATCGTTTCATCGCCAAATTATCTTGGCAACCTACTACTGTTACGGTGGATCCGAGCTTACAGCGTTATAATATTATAGTTATACATTCCAGACACATTTCGCTCGTAAAGTTCGTTAAAACGACGGCTGCTGCGCTAGAGGATCGCATAAAGTACGTTTCAAACGGAAGACAGGGGCGACCCGACGCTCGACATAAATATCGAAGAATCGTAAAGTCGAGGTGTCATGCCAAACAGAGAGAGAGAGAAAGAGAACTCGCGATGGATGAGAACCCTCGGACTTCTATTAACGATCGTCGATCGACGAACTCCACCAGACAGATCTACGAAGAAAAAAGATAGAAAAAGAGAGAGCTAATACGTGTGCGTGCGTATGCGTGCACTCTATGAGAATCGTCCTAGCAGGAGTCCAAGAACCATCTTTTACCCCTCCTTCCTTTCTTTCTTCCTTCTTCTTCTTCTCCTCCTCAAACCCCTCCCTCCACCCCACCACTCTTTTTTCCTTCTCTCTTTCTCACTCACTTCTCTTACGAGAGACTTTTATTTGTGGTGGAATAAATAAAAATTTACGAGCAATTTACGGAGGGTCCTCCGTCAGGTCAGGGGGATCCATCAATTTACTCCGAAGTGCTCGTTTGGCGCGCGGGCTACAAAATCGTCGACGAAGTTCTCTTTATGAAGCTAGAATAGATTAATGCTCTCGTTTGTTCGGTAATGGCCCCGATAAATTATCTTAATAGCTCGAGGCGGCTATAAATATATTCCACGGTTCCTGCGCTCTTACGCTTGTTTTCCTGCTACATCGACTTCTCTCTGCGCGCCGTCGAACTGCCATGTTTTCCGTGTCACTGATACCACGAGGCAGTTGGGGCGGCGGCAGGGAACGGGGATTGAACGAAAGCAGGAAAGAGAGGAAAGACCGACGAGAGGATAAGAAATGGAACGGGGAAAATAAGAAAAAATAAAAAAAGTATAATGGAAGTATAAGAACGATGCGACTCGATGCAACATCCTAGCGGCTGACTGGCTGACTGGCTTTCGTGTAAACCCACGTTGCTCGCTAATGTTCGATATTATTCAAATTTTTCTTGAACGACCTATGGTTAGTTGGTGGTGATGGTGGTGGTAGTGTTTCGTAGAGTAACGAATCGTTTTTAATCTAAACTCGGTGATCTTTCTCTAGGAAATTTATTACTTTAAGAACGTAGAACGCGTTATTGCGTGTAACTGCACGCATGCGTTTGCCAATATTTAAGTGAACCTATCTCTTCCTGCTAATATACTTTTGTGCTCTTTTTCTTTTTTTTTTTTTTCATCTACACACCCTTTCGAATTTTCTACTTTCTATACCAAATGTAATATATTATTATATACTTATTACGTATTTTCTCATCTGTTCGGAAAAAAACCTCTTATGTAATTATTACAATATTTTATCTTACATTTTATCATTTTAAACGCAAATTAATAAAAAAAAAAAAACAAAAGAAATGTATGTAAGATGTTGATATCGGTTATGGGAAATATTAACGAGCGTGTAAAAATATCTCAATAACGTGACACGGAGGCTGCATAAATTCGATGGAATATTCCCATTATTGCATCGGAATGTAGACATTAAGAGGATTTTAAAAAAGAACGGTAAAACCTTAAGTTGATATACGCGCGAAGAAAATTTCATATCTATCGTAATATTACGGAAAAAGAGAATTCGTATATAAATTCCAATCGCGATATAAGGTAACCTGTTACGACAGATTAATACGTTGGTAACGTTAAACGATGACTGAACTATCGGAATGAAAAATAAGATAAAACGTTAAGACGTCTTAAAGGAGTGCCAATAAATGTTTCAAATGAAACTCACGGAGTACCTAACTGAAATGAAAGTAAATAAAATATCGTTAACACAAGCATTCGTTTATATATATATATGTTTTATTTCTCTCTTTTCTTTTTTTTTCATTATACTTATGTATCTGTAAAATTAAACGGTAACATCTTTAGAAAAATATTCTTTTCGTATTGGAATATATATATAAAAAGAAAAAGAAATAAAAGTCTCGTCATTTATTGCCTCGTTAATCATGTTTGCCTTTTAGAAATCATGTTTTCCTTTTATAAGGAGAAACCGATATGAAGACGCGCAAAAGAGGAAAGAAGAAGAAGAAGAAGAAGAAGAAGAACGGTGAGTGCACTCGAACGAAGGGGTAAGTAGGTATTCGATAGTCTGTAATGTACTCAGAAACGATGCTGAATTTCCACGAAGGAAACCTTATCTTGCAAGTACAGATAGCAGCCAATAACGACAACGGCGTTAAGAAGGAGAAGAAAAAGAGGAAGAAGAAGAAAAGAAAAAGGAAAAGAATACAACGACGATACAAACGCAAAAAGTTACATGTGTTAGCCAGCACACCCCGACTAACATTGCAAGATGGCTTATTCCAATGAGAATATATGAAACAACACGAAGGGAAACAAGCGATGATACTCACAGTCGTTCGCCGACTACACCATAAAATACGCCATAAAAGGAAAGAAGAGAAGAAAAGAGCCGGACAAAGGTGAAAAGACGAATCCAAAAGGGTGAACGCAGATAGTGTCCTTCTCGCGAATCTGTGCGTGCACCTATCCGAAATAAACGAATCGAAAATTTTCGACTATTTCCACACAACTATTTTCGTTTTTAACATTGAATGAAAGGAAAAATTGAGCGAGTGGAAATATTTTCCACTCCACCGATCATAAATTCAACCGCGAATTCATTCGCTATCGTTCAAACGTTTTTAAATATTTAAGCACTGAAGACACTTTTCTACTACATTATTTAATGATATACGAAAATTTTCTAGCGAATTGAGAGAATGATCTTATAGTTAGATAAAAATAATAGATTTTAAGAAAGTCACTTAAATAATTGTGCTAACGTAATGGATTTAAACCAATCGACGTAATTTATTTTAATCGAATCACTTGATCCCGTGTAATTTATGCGACACCGGCGAATTTGTAGAATTCTAATAGAAATATCGAGCTAAAATACGTGAAATATGTATTTCTTTGAAAACAATTTCAGTTTAACGAACTAAAGTATATATATATGTATACGTGAATTCTAAAAAAAATTATTCTACGCATATCCTCGAATTTTATTGCATCTTTTTTAAATAATATTTTTCTTTAGCGTAATTTCACCGGGACTTTGCTGATTACGTTACTCTATTCGCGAGTCATTACCAGCGCGTCATAAACATCGAAATGCGTTTTGAATGGTGAAGCGGGGAGAGGAACGGGATATAGAAATGTAATGCATATGTGCTACGTCTTTTGAAACGACATCGAATGAAAGGATAGGTAAAATAGAAAGAGATGAGAATAAATATATATATTTCCTTGTAAATCTCGTTAGAAATTGATTTCGGTTCTCCGTACTCATTCTAACATTTAACAGATCAAATGAGAATATCCTGAAGGAGGTTAGACGGCAGTTTCTCGAAACGGCAGAGCTCAGACATACGCCTGGTATTTGGCAGAAATTAGGTTGGTAATGCCTCAGCGACCGGTCTCAGCAGCAGCACTTAACGCCGTAAAGCTGTTTGATGGCATCGCTATCACCCCTAACCGTTCCTAACAGTCCAACGCACACTTCACACTGCGCCCGGGCTCTGACACTGCAACCGTGAGTTATTCACTTAATGCGGCCATTACGCGCTCCTCGATGGTGCTTCATCCTGATTTACTTGACAAGCATTTATTGCTTCTATCTCGGCTAGCAATATTAAACCCTCTGCTCGCGTTTCCTACGTTCATATATACATAGGTATATCCTACGTATGTACGTATGTACGTAGAATGCGTTCTCTTATGCGTATTCTACTAACGTGTCTACGTGTAAGTAAGCGGGTGTGTACAAGCGATATCACGACGACGACGATGATGGTGAAAGCTTCGCGGAATGATCGATGTCCAGCGTCTACATAGAGAGATGCTTCAAGAAAACCCATCGACCAAACGGAGTTTTGTAAACTGTATTAACTATGGGGTTTACTGGATAAACCTGTGCTACCGATTCTACAGAATCAAATACTTTTCAACGGGTTCACTATTGAATCATTTTTCAAACGTATGATATCAAACAATTACACTTATTATTAAAATTTTCTCATTACTTTAGATACATAATTCTTGCAATAGTTTTTGACTTTGACACGTCTCGTATTTTATTTCAAAAATAAAATATCAATACTCTCGTGTTACTTTGTTTAACATGCAATCGTACTACTCGTTCCAGAGCGTCTGCACATCTACTAGATAACTGAAGTCGATGTAGTATAATAAATATCATTCTATTGTCCTCGATTGTAGTTGGCATCGTAAGAATATTCAGTTTCTTACTATATACCAAGAAACATTATGAAAGATGTCTACATTGGAACGATATATAATAGGTTGCTACGATTATCTTAGTTTGAAAAGTACAAGTTTTATAGACTTTTTGAAATATCATATTTATCCTGTCACTATCTGTCTCTCTTTCTCTCTTTCTCTCTCTCTCTCTTTCTTTCTATCAAAAACCATAATTTAGATGCAATACGCACGTAATAGATACATACGTAAATATGTATACATCTTACTGCGGATATCCTCTTTCGTTTCGAACGAACACTATGCCGTGCACACGAGGCTCGTTTTAGCACCGACGAATCATTAAACCTACAATTAATCGCTACTCTCGGTGAAGACTCGACGAGAGTCGGAGTTTATGCGTCCGTTAGGGGCGACGACGATGATTTATCGACGATCCTATTAAAGTCAGCCGACTACTACTACTACTACTACTACTACTACTACTACTACTACTACCACCACCACCATTGCTCGACATGTTAATGTGCTCTCATTGCTTTTTCTTTATGACTTCCTCAACTCCGTACTATTTTTCCCCCGATACGCTGATCGTAATTTGCACATACGCGTTATCATCGAGTCGATCGATTTTCCTTAGATAACTAAATCGATATGCATGAACGATCATTTCCCCGACATCACCACTAACACCACCACCACCAGCTCGTTCTCGTTTCGTCATCATTGCTCCATCTTCAAAGAAATACGATCCTATTTAGCATGCAGGCATTTAATATCATTCATTTCATTTTATGATATATTAATGAGCCATAAGTCATGATATTAAATTGAATGCTTTTGGATTAAGATAGAAACACATATGTATATATTTTTCCCATTAGGTTGTAATAATTGTCGTAACATAGTAATAGCGAGATAGTTTGTCAATGGAATTAAATAGATTATTATACAAATTACATTATGAATAATTTCTCTTTAGATCCCTTATGACGCAAACGATATATATCCTTTTCCTTTACTTTTATTCCTTATCTTTCTTTCTTTTTTTTTTGTTTTCTTTTTATACACCTTAAAGAATGTTATGTTAAATGGGGGGGGGGGGAAATATTTTTCATTGAAATTATTATCCTATGTGTGAACAAATAAATTATTTCATTGGTATATAAAATAGACTGCTAAAAGTGTGCAACACCTCGTACCATTCCTATATATCTATCTTTTATCTCCCTCTCTTCGTGACAAAGAGAAACGACCGAAGTCGAGTCTTTCGAAGCATGCTCAACATGCTTTATGACTTCTCCCGTTAAATCGACCAGTCCAAATCGAAGAATAAGTGCTCGGAAATGTACGAAATGTTCATTGTAACCGTCACACTTTCTTCGTAACTGATCACTCATCAGTAGTTAACCGACACGAGTATGCACCACCCTAGTGAGCGATCATTCTTTTGTTTCCACCCTTTCTCTTTCACATTCCCCATTCTCTTATTCGCACGTATTTCGATCGTAGGGAAAGAAAAACGGGATGACAGGAGAGATGACAGGGAAAATTGCGGAGGTGATGGTGCTGGGCCAGTATTGTTGTATCTTAGCGAGTCGTTTGTTATTTCAACGCGTAAGTATACGCGAAAAAGAAAGGCAGGGCAGGACACGAGAAGGGTAGAGGAAGAGGAAAAGGAAGAGGAAGAGGAAAAAGGCAAAGTGCACACATCGGTACCAACTGTGTAATTTGAGGGTAATTCTGCGAGTCGTATAACCTGTAGGTAATGCCGGCGGCAGGCAAGCAAGCAGGCAGGCAACCAGCCAGAGAATGCATCAGTGCTCTCCTCGTTTCGTTTAATTGGTCGTTTCTGGTTTTACGAGGTTTCAGCCGAGGCGCTACGACACAACGAGGACGAAAACGAGGACGATTGGATGATACCGAGTACGTTTGCCCGCGCGCACGAATAAACGAATAAACTATAAGTAATACTTGAAACATTATCGATCGACAACTTACCAAGAACTGCATTCAAATCTTACGTATATAACACTTTCTAAGTCCTAAGAAGGATACTTTTATTTATGAAGAATTTGTTTTTATCATGAATATATTTTATTAGCGTCGTGACCTACTTTTTCTTTGCGTATCTCATTTCATTGAACGAATCATTCCAAGAATAATATTCGAATATATAAATCAGTAAGTTTTTATTAATAATCTTATCAAGTCCATATTTGAACGAGTTATGAAAAGATCATTGTCGAGATATAGTCAAAATGCTATTCGTGGGTTATCAAGATACCATTAGCAACAATATGTAATTATGGCAATGTAACGCAAAGAAACAGTATTAATATTTTTCCATGATAATTGCGTCTCGTTAGCTCGATTCCTTCATGAATATGTATTTTTCTCGAGATATGTATATTACATATTAGGTACTTTAAATAATCACAGTTCCGTGATTTAGTTATCGCGAAACGTGTATTAAATAACACGTTGTTAAGATTGAAATTGCCTACTTTTAATTATTTCATAAATTCGCATCTACATATTGGAATATTTAAATACCTATCCCTTATTTGAAATGCACTCGTTTCTTTTTCTTTTTCTTTCTTTTTTTTTTTATATTGCTCACTTACAATCATAACCAGTTTTCTTGCATAATCTCGCAATTGAATGCGAAGGAGTGAATGAAAGAAAACGAAAGTAACGATGACGAAGAGTTCGAACAAAATTCGAGTTAAAACGATGGAACGTGGAAAGGAACGCGAAAAGGGAGGATCGAAAGTTTAGGCGTTTCTCTAATCCTTTTTTCTCTTTGTCATGTAACAAGAGCTCTCTGCCGGGTCCAGCGGTCTGAACTTTTTTATCCTAATATGAATTCCCGATTCCGCGTAGCGCCGTGGGTCCTTGAAAGCTTGGCAACAGGACGAACATCCACGTCCACGTCCACGTCCACGTCCACGTCGTTGACGTCGAATACATTAGTGATTCCTGGCGGGGGACGCGCTGTAATGAATGTTTCCGGTGACGGCCGACATCGGGGAATGCCTCTTGCGACAAACAATACGGCCCTCTGTTCATCGAAGCCGCTTCTTCCACTTCTCTTTCTCCCTAACGCTATCTCTTTCTTTCTCATCGACGTACATTGGTAACATGCACGGGTAAAAGGGTTCCTCGTCGTCGTCGTCGTCTTCGTCGTCGTCGCCGCCCAGTTTCGATCGAAATTCGTGCTCTGACTCTCGACGATCAATGATCGTTTGCGAACCTTCCATTCTTCTTTCCGATTCTTTCCTTCGATCGAACGATGTCCAACTACTACCAAGAGTAAAGAGAGAAAAACATTTCTTATATACATTCGCACTCTTTCTACATCGAGTATTCGGCAATATATGGTTATTTCCTTTGTTGCCCGATTAATCTTTTATTTTAGTTAACTAAAACCTGTACTATCAATCCCTTTTTTTTCTTATGTCAAATAATATTATTTCTAATGATTTTCGTGGGGTACCAACACAATCCTCGAATGATATTACGAGAATCACACATAGAAGACAATAAACGTCAATGATTCCTCGATTAACTCATAATCCAACATCATCATATCTATGCGTCTATGTATCCATATATTCTACGTAACAACGAGCTTGAAATATCCGCAAATGAAACGACGTGTTCTTCGTGTAGTCCTATCGAATAGTCGAAAGCTTAAACGCTATACTATTACTCTACCAGCTTCGGAAGGATCAGAATTTGGTTTTGGGAAGCACGCATTGAAACATGGAATACGATTCGGTGACTTGATAATGCGCGCAGCACCGCTTTCGAAAGGTCCGCTTCGTGGTGTCATATTCCAATGTAAAGAGAGATAGAAGGTAGCTTTCGACAGGATAACATTGTGGAGGGTCTTAACATATCTCGAAAATTGGCCGATCCGTTAGCCCAAAGAGACTACAATCAACTCGGTATGGTAGAAAGAGAAGGATTATGATGAAACCTAAAGAGTGAGAGAGAGAGAGAGAAATGGTATGCACACGGTGGCGCGAAACCGCACTCGTGGTCTCTTCCCGTTGTCCCGTTTCTCTATAAGCGTTCGCATTTCGAGTTCTCTCACCCTCTTGTACCCCTTGGCACTCTTGCCGATCGTCGATTCGACGTTACTGGAATGTGGGACCACTTGCGGAGTCCTCTCGATGCACGAGTATCTCTCCCTCTCTCTCTCTCTCCCTCTCTCTCTCTCACTCTCTCTCTAACAGCTCCCAGTTCCATTGTTGGTTCCAGCTACTATATCTCTAGCCCCCGAACCACGCGCAAATTCCAAACCCGGCAGAGATTCGTTGAGCTCTGCCGTGCTACTCTACTGAACGTATCCAGAGACTCGAAAGCTCGCCACTCATCCACGAGTTCGTCCAAATGTATTCTGTGGTTTTCGAATCGAGCGAGACGCTTCCAATTATTCCCTTCTGAACGATATCTAGCGCGGTTTAACCTTTAACGCCTTTTCACAACCCCTTTCACTCACGTCAGTCCATTTGCATCCTACGAAACTCCTTCGAAAGTGGGCTAATTCGAGTAGCCGATAAACCGACTCCGGTATCTCCGATATTTACTATTACCCACATTGTCTTCCTAGTATTTTGTTTCAAATGAAATAACGATCGTTTAGAAAAATTAATAATTTAACTCAACATTGTATCGATCGATAGTTTATTAATCGGTTGACATAGCGATGAACAATCATTATCATTGTATGAACAGTAATTTGTTATTAGAATCTGTTGCGTAAACTGTTGAAACGTTAACGGTCAGTAAAAATTTGTTGATTTTAAAATAAAACAGACACGGTATCTTTAAAATAGGACGATAGACTTTTTTTTCTTTTTTTTTTTTCCCCGTATGTTTCGTGAAATGCAAATAAGTTTTCTTATTCACCTACGAGTACGAGTACGGAACGAACTTGCCACGGAAGGTTTACGCTACTTCCGTTGGGGATGAGAGACCATCTCTGTCTCGCTTTCTTTCTTTCTTTCTTTCTTTCTTTCTCTTATTTGATAGAGGTTGAGTGGGAGGATGAGGAATAGAAGGAGGAAGGGAAGATCGTAAGAAGGAGGGAAAGGCGCGAGCAGGGCTGAGCTTATTTACACAAGACTCGAGTGATGTATGGCCCGCTGCTGGACGTTGTCGGTGCCTTTCATTCGAGCGGCTTTCGCAGAGAGACAAGAGATAACCTCGCCTCTGATCAACGACTCTTTAAGACTCTCTAAAAGCCGGCGTTGCGTGATCCAAGCACCAACACCAACACCATCACCATCGCCATCACTACTACAACCCCACTGACAGCAGCACTAGCACCAGCACCAGCACCAGCAGTACCGGGTTCAACGCGATGTATGAGTAATATCTTGTTCGTTCCTCAAGTTCGTGCATGAAACTATATAAAAGCAAACCTTTTACCTTCCGACGTCCGATCTCGACGCAATTTTGAATTATCTTCACGTTCAACTTATCCCGATATTCCTGATTTTTTTATGGGACGTATAAAGTAATTTTCTTATCGAAACAAAAATATATGTATATATATATATATATATATATTTAAAAAATAAAAAAAATACTATATACAAACGGAGAAGCAACGTGTGGTTATTATTATTATTTTCTTATCGAACGATTTAGAAACTGAGACTCGCAACTATGTCATAGCTTGACCTAAAAGTGCTTTTTTATCGTGCTTCGTAAGCGTCAAATGATAATTTCATGATATATCGCATATTGTTAACTTTCTTCTATCTATTTCGTGTTTAATTATTCTATCGATCCGAGGACGTCACTTTAATTCGCTTGCATAATTATTTATACATTGTAATTGCACAAATAGATTCTTTTTCGCGATATACTTCGTATATTTTATCGGTTTTATTTTTTTTATTAAACGAATCAAAGGATCGTAGAAATAATAGTCAAACTAACAAATTAATTCATTTAATCAGTTTTGCAACGTTACACGCATAGTATGACTGCGACTTTGAAAAGAAATTGCCAAATAAAAAAGTACAAGAACTTCTGTTATAATGCACGTGCATGCACAATCGCGTGAAATATGAATCAACCTCTATACTTTGTAAAAACGACCTCACGTATCATCTTATCGCTTTTATGATATGTCCAGAAATAATAATTAACATTTTTCATTTATTTAGTTAATACTTTTTAAATGTCAAATAATTAACACATGACATGCATTTTCATATTTTCAAGTTCGTACTTACGTTGATGCAGTATAACATTTATGTAATCGTGATGTATAGTCTACCTTGAACAATTTATCTTTTTCCTATCACTTTTTTTTTTTCCTAGTTTCAACCAAACAAAATATACATAGTCTGCTACATCTACGTAATACTAATATATTTTTTGTTTCTTATAATACAACTATTTTTTAAACTAACAACCTTGTTATTCGAGAGATAACCGTATATGATATACATAATTATCTATCGAAAACTATGTGAATTAGTCTTAAGCCTTTAATTACGACTAACAAATTAACACTAACAAAATTTTCGCATATTTCTTGAATTTATATATCAAAGAAGGATATTTGTTACAAGATAAATAACGAGTCATTCTATTTCGTACAATGATTGACCCCAATCAATCCGTGCATTCTATGATGAAAATTTTCATCACGGTCCGATGCGATACGCAAAACGGGGTAACGTCCTGATCAATCGTCGAGACATAAAAATGATCGGTCGATTGATGTGTGGAGTATTATGAATGAAATGGGCTTCTTGAAAGCTTCATATCAAACTCTTCCTCTTTCTCTTTCATTCATTTCTTTTTTTTTTGTCTTTATTGATAAAAGCGTCACTCGCGGTTAAAGCGATATTTCGTTATTTCCTATTTGCCTTCCTTCCGTTATCGCAACTCGAATAACTGACATAAACTCTGTAGCATGCGGCTGTAGTATTGTTTTTGATAGATATATTTTGATAACTCCGCTGATACCTTGGTATACTGGCAACTTTCTTGCGAATGTAAAATGATGACAGGTAAAGATAGATAACATATAATATATGTCTTGTATTAGAAAATGATAACTTAAATGTAGTCAAAATCGATCGCAACAAGATCAAATGTTGTTTCTTTTACAATGATACAAGGGAAGATAAATAATGTATTACAATTTTGAAATATCAATCTAATTAATTAAAATATAATTTACGACTCTTCCACTGTAGAAAAAGGCTGCATGAAAATTCGTAAAAAATAAATTCGGAAAAACTGTCGATTAGATAACCTTTGTACACTCGACACAGTCCTTATCTATGTCTAATTTTTCTTGAAATAACCGACAATCGTTAGAAAAAAAAACGTCAAATGTAAATAGGATTCGGATATGATAAAATAAGCAAACTTAAGGTTCTTTGGTGATGAAATAAGGAAAATATCGAAATTTCATTTCCGCCTAGACGACGTTAAGTGGTCGTGATGGTGGTGGATGTTGGGAAATATGAAAGAAGTAGAAGAAGAAGATTAAAACGCTTACCCTCCTCTCTATTCGTCATTGGCGCCTAGAGATAATCGAATCAACCGATCCCCCCTCTCCTCCCACCGGACGTATTTCTCCTTTAAAACAAAAATCGCACGAACGAATCGGGAATGAATTCGCATTGAAGATTAAACGATAAATACGACGTCGTTTTAGAAGAAGATTATCCTTTTGAATATGACATAATTTCTAAACGCGGCAAACCCGCGATATCGCATAGAGAGGAAAGGGTAGGTGGGAGGGAGGGAGGGAGGGAAGGAGGGAAGTTTCAACTTGGTAAAACGCATTCGACAGCTTTGAGCCGGAAATATATACGGCATTTAAAAGCGGCATTAAGTGCCCCACGGGCACTTATACGACTAACTGCGTTCTGCTACGAGATGCTTCTACGCGTGTGTATAGATATTCATATACGTATGTATATATGTATATATGTATCTATGTATGTATGTATGTATGTATGCATACGCGCGTGCACCGTCATCGTACATATATTCCGAGGCTGCCATATACGATAAACATCCCTACAATAAAATAGCTATCCAAGTCGGCAGATAAACCGGTAATATGTTTCACGAGTAAATGGCCGGATCCTGATAAACACAAATTATGCGCTTACGCGCAATGTCTTTTCGGTCGTCCAATAAATTAAGGCCATCCCTCCCTCCCTCCCTTCCTCCTTTCTCCCCTTTCTCCCATGGTCTCCTTCTCCTACCTACCTTCTTTAGCTAACTTGTCGAGCTCTCGGTAAAGACCCGAAGTCGGGAACCTCCAGAGAAACCTCCAAGTGAAAGAAGAGAGATAGAAAAAAAGAGAAAGAGAGAGAGAGAGAGAGGCCGAGGGACTCGATGCGGAGGGTGTTAGTATAATTATAATTTATTCTTGATTAGCATTAATCCCCACTCCGCTGGTCCCGGCATTAACTTCTCCGTCGCTTTTATTGGTCCATTGGTCCGACAATAACTTACACTTATGATTATTAATGTCGACAGATTTATCGGGCAGCGGTACGAAAATCCGAAACGTATAGAATAAAACCGTTGTGTATGTATATATATGTGTATCTGTGTAAAAGACGCTAACGTAAACGTATAGGGTTCGTATAAATTCGATCGAGAACACGAATTTGAATTCACGGTTAACTTCTTCCTAACCCCTTCCCCTCTCCTCCCCCCCCCCGCGTGAAAGTCAATGAAAAAATAAGACTATATAACTATGGAAGAAATTTTACGATGATATCTAAAATATTTTGGACATTGCGTATAAAAGGAATATCGAACTATCGAAATGCGTTGAATGTTTTACTGTCGTTTAACTCGTTTCTTACTCATTTTGAAAGCATTAACACGATCGTCAATGAGCCTTGTTAAAATGCATGAATATTTATCAATCTTAACCCTTTTCATTTAGTTAGCGATCAGTCAAAATATTTTAAAATTCAACGCTTCTATAGATACAAATACAAAATTCAATTAATTTGAAATTTGTATAAATTCTTTAAACTTTTAATGTGCTATATAGTACCCATGTGTCTTCATAAATATAGTAGAATAATATTAATAATACACTATACCTGTGTCGAATAAAATAGGATTAATGTAGAGACGTTCTGTTTTTTTTTTCTTTTTATATATATATTACACGATAAAGATATTTTATTCTCGACAAACTACAACACGATTTCTTAACATTTCATCACTATAAGAGAGAAGAAACTGATGATAAATTTATATTTTAATGGATAAATATAGAAATAACTTTGAAATTTAAATCAGACAATAAACGATCGAACCTTTTTTGTTTTGTTGCATTTCGTTCTTCACGTGTGACGTAAAACTTTGGTAATGATAGGAAATCCAAGCAATCAACGTCATCACCGACCTCATGGATGCTAAAGTTTTTGATTGACTCGAGCGACATTATTGATCTGACAACGGATATTGATTACGCTACGGGAAAAAAAATATTGTATCGGTATGCGTCAAAACGTCACTGCACTCGATTAATGGCGTTATCCTTACGATTTGTATTGACGCATAGTGATACGTATCGTGGTAAATGAGTCTCTATTAAAAAAAAATTGCATAAAAATCTAACAGGCAAAGTATAATACGTTTCTTCTTACAAATTATCTTCGTTTCAGTATTTCATTCGATCTTTTTCCATCGAACACAGATGTAAATACAAATGTATATTTTAATGGTTTAAATGTTCGATGAAATGTGTGATATTTTTAAAGAAATAGGGCAATTTATTACGAATTATAAATGACGTATCTTCTCTCCTTCGTGTTTCACGAAAATATATTTCACATTTCTTTTTTAAATATCGATTCAATTTTTAATATATAAACGGCCAATGTATTACTGCGAAATTTTATCGCGTATAATTAGCGATATTTTGTTAAAAATACTTAAGTTTATTTTATAAAAATCAAGATAATATAATATTCAAGAAAATTGTTATAATAATTTTGTAAAATTTATTATGCATGTGTATGCATAAGTTAAAGAACAATATAGCTTTTTAAAATTACTGTTAATGGCTTTTAAAACTCCTTTATCGCAGTTATATATTATAGTTGCATTTTAATGTTGCACTATAATTATTCCTTGACCAATTTTATTTTCTTTCATAATTATAATCCTAAAATAACATTAAAAAGAATGACTCGTTGGGTATTATATTTTTTAACTTATATTATTTCCTCTTCCAACATGTAGAATTGTAAAAAAAATATGCGTTTTCTCAAGAATAAATATAATATAATAATAAAATGATATTTACACTGATTATAAACGAAAATAGAATTACATATGTTACTTACGAGAAGAGAGAGGGGGGCTTATTAGGATGATTGCACATGCAATTAGAATTATAATAATATACGGAAGAAAATTAGCTCGCGTTTAAAACAAATGCAATCGTTGCATCGATAGTTTTGCTAAAAAAAAAATAAAAAAAGTAAACCATTATCAAAATAGCAAAATCATATAACATATTATAATATAATAAATACGTATCAACATATAGAGAAACCTTACATACATACATAGATACATACACACATACTGAGTTAGTAACTATATCCGCAATCTTCCAGCCGCAAAGCTCCATCCCTCTCAAGGAGAAACGACATTAACCACTTTTATCCATTTAAACAAAATGTCAAAGTGCCAGATGATAATGCTCCGAAGATAAATCAAGCATGCTGAAAAGATGACGGTGATAAATGTAAACACGTCTGCCAGGCGGCCCGGGAGATAGTTACTGAGATACACGACAGGTCGTGACTGATGGCGATGTCGTGAGATGTGGTATCATAATAATTCATAAAGGACGAGGCTAGAGGCTTAATCGTTGATTAATGAAAGAACAGACTTGTCTCGATCTCTTCGCTTTCCTTTTTCGTTCGATTTCTCTTCTTCTTCTTCTTCTTCTTCTTCTTTTTCGTCATCTTCATCTTCTTCTATTTCTTATTCTTGTTTCTTCTCTTCTCTTCTCTCTTCCTACCATTGGAGTGTATTTTCTTCTTCTTCTTCCTCTTTTCATCTCCACCCACGGGTTCCTCGTCGTTATATACATACTTGTAGACACCAACAGAGCGCGACGAGTAATCCGACATGTGTTTGTTCGAGCGATAGACCGAATTAATGCCGCAACGTGCACGTTGAGCCGTTGAGTCCATAACTCACCGTCGAAATCCAGGGCCGCACATAAAGAAGTCTCTTTCTCGACTAATACGAAACACGAACTAAGTTTCCCCCTTCCCCGTTCTCGTATCATTATCAAATGTTTAAGAAAAAAAAAAAAAAACAAGCGAAGATCCGTTCGATTCAAAATGAGATGAATGAAAATTTTTCATCGTTCGATAGATCGTTTAAATCGATCTAAATCAAACTGATTTTTCATTATTCTTATCTATGGCACAAGTGTAAACACATTTATGTATAATAACATATACTATATGTCTGGATATATAAGAGAGAGAAAGAGAAAGAGAGACTCGTTATCGGTTAGATCGAATGGAATATGCAGTTAACGCTTAACCCTTAAAGGAGGAGCTCTTATAATCTACATACGCGTCAAGTATTTCGAAACGGCCTTTTAACGATATACCTCATCTCGACGTAACGTCGTTTCTTTTCAAACTGTAGACGTATAATGAAGGAAGATATATGGTAACGATCATAACGAGAGATATACTTAACGAGCATAGCTGATTTGCTTAAACGACCTGCATTATATATATATATATAAAAAAAAAAAGGCTAGAGAAAAAAATCAAATAATAATAATAATAACAATAATAATAATAACAATAATACCTAACTACACTAATTATTACCAAGCTCGAATTTGTATTGTCCATACAAATTTATAATAGAAATGAATAATTTATTGAACGATTTATCGTTAAATTCACATGACTCTTCTCGGCCGAGTAGTTTCTACATATTCATGGTTATCGAACTGACGGGAAAGATATGCGGGAGAGTCCGTCGGGCCACGCATAAGTCGCGTGCGCCGATTGTCGGCATCGGGGTGTTCAATTTGAAGTGACATTAATCTGACCGATGATATAGACGCTTTCGTTGGAACGACATCGAGTAATTTAAATGTTGGACATTTTTTTTCTTCTTCTTCTTCTTCTTCATCTTCATCTTCTTCTTTTTTTTCTTTTTCTTCTTCAGTTCGTTAAAGTGTACTGTCTTTAATAACAACGTTGTGGTTCTTTAACATCGATCATTTATTCTATTCATCCGGTATATCGATTACATCTTTTTTCCCATAAATTTTAATGGCCATTTAAATATATGTTAACATGTATAATCCGTTCAAGTATGAAAAAAAGGTATATACTTTAACTAGGGTAATACAAAAAAAAAAAAGAAAAAAAGAAGAATAATGTTACACCGTTGAACTCGTTTAGATGTTTAGCTACAATTATGCAAAGAAAAATAATATTCTAATTCCGATTGAATTATATTTCGTATCTTCAAATCTAATAGAGATTTTCAGATATACAGTTTCTCGCGACTCTCCTTGTATGCAACGACGAGTGCATTAAACACCGAGGGGATGCACTATACGTAGGAAAGTAGATAACGGTCTTACCGGCTGTTCAACGTTTGGCGTACTCACTGCCATCTAAAGATACTTTCTATCAACTCGTATAATCGAACCTTCAAAACCATTCAACAAGATTTTTCAAGTATTCGATTGAAACTGACACACTGTGTTTTTTTTTATCTTGCCCTATTTCTAAGAAACATAAAAAGTTATTAAGTTTTTACCAAGCATCGTCTGTTTTCCACGACGAATTACACACAGATGGCCAGAATTAAGTTACCAAACTGTACGTCTCGGTATTCATATAACTTCAATTTCGAAGAAATATCGGGATCACAACTTTTTAATACACAAAATGTTTCTCAACACTTACGAATACTTGACTGTCGTAGACACGAACTTTGTATCACTTTATCATTTATCAAACTAGCCGTGTGTGATACAATATTAAAGACTTATGTAAAAACAATGTAAGTATATAATTATATGCTAAAATTCAAACATTATAATCGTAAATTCTATTTATTACGAATATTATTCTCGTTATACACATAGTTATATAATTAAAAAACAATGTAAATAATCGGAATATGTTATGTTTATATTTCAGCCAAGTAATGGAACCGAATTAAAAACAATCAACTAAAAACAAAATAAAAAAACATATTAAAATTATTTTCCATTTAAAATACGTTAATAGGTAATGTAATATTTTAACCAGTATATATAAATTTAAACAATCAGTAATATAAAGAGAGTGTATTAGAGTATTAAAATAATTGTTAATTAATCGATAGAAATGTTTATTGTTGTATAAAAGCTCGGAGTATATGTTCTGTCAACCGTCTTCCTCGAAATTCACCTTGAGACTGGCACTTTCTCTTCTATGAAAATTCTTTTATTAAATTTTGTTTATGTGCCCTTCCAAACGTTGCGCATGTGTGTAACGAGAATAATATTCGTAATAGATAGAATTTCCTTATTTGGAAAGTCATGTAAACAACATTCGATAAAAGAACTTTCGTAGAGAACAAAAAAACTAGTCCAACGGTAAATTTCGACCAAAACGATGCGTGCAAACTATACATAGTGCTTTTAAATTACAATACACATTTCCTTCGATTAATTAACAATTATTTCAAGTATAATTAATACACAGTACTGTACTCTATTAATATTTTGAATTGTTTTAACGTTCCTAGTCACTGACGAATAATAAGTTTTCTTCTTTTTTTTTTTTATTCTCACGCGTTAAGAAAAAAGAAACTGTAAACGAAAAAAAAGTTAGGTCGAATAAAAATTTTCCATCATAATTATAACATTTTATAAATTCGATAAATAGATATAATAAGATAAAGGAAATATGATTTCTCAAAGAGCTTAACGAGCTTTGGTCAGTGTCGCGTGTTGTGTACAACAGCGAGAAACGTTGCCACCATAGGAGTGCACCATGCTCGCTAATGCAGAAAAGGGAAGCCGAGAAAAGTAAAAGATAGAGAGTAAGAGAAGTTAGGTAGACGAGAAAGAGAGACAAAGAGTGAAGCAGAGGGAGAGAAAGTAAAAAAGAAAGAAAAAGAAAAAGAAAAAGAAAAAAGGAAAGGAAAAAAAAAAAGGAAAGGAAAGGAGTAAATCGCAGGGCTGCGTGCCTGCCGGTAATCACGCGCCGGGGATAAAGTTATTCCGGGGTATAAATAACCGACATGTCTGGAATAAGGCATTAATTTATGTTATTTATTGCCCATTACGTAGTAAAGAAACATTCGCATGGGAAATAATGTATCATTCTCAACGCGCGTCCGCGCCAAACTCCAAGAATCTAGAATGATTCGGAATGCCAATGAACGCGCGAACGTTAGTATAGTTAGTGTATACCTAAGTACGCGTAACGCACGTCACGAAAAAGAAATAAAGTCTTTGGGCCTACCTGCCTGCCTGCTTGCTTACCTGCCTTGCTTTAACGCTTAGAACGACCGTTCCCAAGCTTATGTTTGTGGAAGTGCTACTTTCTTTCTCTTTCTCTCTCTTTCTTTTACACGTAACACGACAGTATGTCACAATCAATTCGAAAGAGTTACTATTCTGTCTATCTCAACTGCGACGAATTGAAATGTCCACTTTATCTGAGATGACACGTAAGGGAAAAGGATATAATAATGCTACGAGTGAAAACGAAAAAAAATTATCGAATTTTGACACGCAATATTCTCGGAAAATATTACTCCTTTGTTTCGCATTATTTTTACGCTTAGATATATCCTCTGTTTATGGGGAACAGTATTATATAGAATCCATTAACTCGACGTCATTTTGATAGAAGAAACTTAACGCAATTTGTTTTAAAATAAAATCGACTTTATATGGAAAGAAAAGAAAAGAAAAAAAAGAAAAAGGGAAAAATGTGAAATAAATAAAAATAAAATATGGGTGGGGAGGAGAAAGAAAAAAGATGAATTATTCGAAGCGCAGCGAACAATCACTCGTTTAGATCCGATGAAACAAGAGCATCCATCAAGTGGCAGGTAATTCTTGATATTGCGACCAGTTTTCCTCGAGAAAGGTCCTCGATGAAAAGGTTCTTCGCAGAAATTTACGCAGAGCACGTGAGTGAAACGTGCAGAGGACATAATACAATAAATTACAATATCAAGCTTGGAATAATAGGGGAAGATAGTCGGTAATTTCTCGAAATGCCCTGGCCTTCCTCCGAAAGGTAAGAAAAACACGAGCCATTAATTCTTTTCTCCTATTTCTTTATTTCTTTCTCATTTCTTCCCTTTGCTCTTAGATAGCAGTAGCACAATATGCTTGCTAAAGAATACTACGTGTGTATTATACGTGTGTACAAACTTCGACGACAACGATAAGGACTAACGATGTCTAAAAAAGGAAATAAAAGAAGAAGAAGAAGAAGAAGAAAAAAAAGAAAGACAAATACATTGAAAGATTAGAAAAAGAAATAAAGAAAGAAAACTCGAAGTAAAAGGTTTAGTAAACGTTCTAAGCATCGTAGAAACTTATCGGGAGACCCTACTACCGCATTCCGGTTTCGAAGTTGCTATTAATCGCATCACGTTTATTCGTCCTTTGACGCGGCTTGAAACACATCGACGTTGCCGTGCTGAAATACGTCGACCACTTTTCTTCTTCTTCTTCAGAGACGTTTTTCGTGGTCTTTACGAGTTACCTCGACTCGGAAGGAACGGGCTTCGAGTGTAGTATATTATAGTAGTGGTGCATGCGTTCGTTCGTTCCTTCGTTCGTTCGTTCGTCCTCGTCGAGGTAAAAGCGCGAGGTAGATATCGTCGAGAGCTAATTGCATGTCGGGAACACAATTTACAGGCGCGAACCTGTCGTCCTCTCCTGCGAGAGTTCTCCTTTCTCGACGCATCACGGTGCGGGAAAGTTTACAACAGGCCTGTCTGTCGTTCCGTAGGGACCGTCCCTTCTTTTTTTTCCCTTTCCCTTTTTTTCTCCCTTTCTCCCTCTCTCTCTCTCTCTCTCTCTCTCTCTCTCTCTCTCTCTCTCTCTCTTTCAAGTTCTCTCTTTAACGCGGGTAAGGTCAATCTTTCTTTTTTCCTCCTTTACGCTTTACCTTCTCTTTCCCGTTCCCCTCGACTCCCCACCCTGTTGTCGGTACATCGATTCGTTTGTCAAGTAACTTTCGAGCTCGGGTGTAAGCCAATATTTCAGGAGAAGCGGAACCAAGATTGAGGCTAGGAAGCAATGGGGAGGCTGCTGACCGCAGAGAAGATAAATTTGTTCCGCAATTGAGACGGGCGTGCCGCAGTAAATCTTGTCTAGGAGAGGTAGCTCTTCTTTCCCGGCACACAGGTATAAAACTATAAATCGAGATGTGTATGTATGTGTTTTTATGTGTGTGTGTGTGTGTGTGTGCGAGGAAAAGAGAGAACGACATCTACTTGGTATTGAGACCGACCGCAAGTAGTTACGTTGCAAAAGAGAACAATTTTTATCTTGTTATCGGATGAACGAGAAGAAGAATCTCTCGGTCACATACATTTTACGATAAAACGAAAGAAAATTTTATGATTACTACGAGACGTCTGTCCTTTTTTTATATATTTCTTTTTAATTGTTCACATTTTATTCTTTTTTTTTTAATCAATCTTTCAAACGAATAAATGTAAAAGTGTTTTACATGTACAAATGAAACTTATGTTAAAATACAGATGTATATCGTCGTAATATAAAATCAATTACTAAAACTTGTTATATCATATATTTTCCAATAGGAATATAATTCATGTAGAAATATCATTTTGTGTATCTGTAATTCTTTGATCGGATCTAAGATAAATATGAGGTAGTACAGTTTAAAAATAACATTGAGAGAGATCTTGGCAAATATCGTAAAACTACAACGTCCGACTGTTTAATCTTAGAGACAATCTTTTGTAAAAGAAAGAAAGAAAAAAAAAGAACAGAGAGGGAGAGAGTAAGTAGAACGAAAAAGGAACATTCTGTTGACACACTATAGGTTTCTTTTGAGTACCCGCGACCGTGTACACAATGCTCGAAGAAAGAAGCAGGTAACGGAAGGGAAGAATTACCACCAACTTCTACAACCGGTTCGAAAAAAAAGAAAAAAGAAAAAGGGAAAAAGAAAAAGATGGGGTTGTTATTATCGAAAGCGTCAACTCGCGCTAGCAGGCAGCAAGAGATGCAATTTATAAAGTGGTTTCCTCGTAACGTCCTGCGTAAAACCGAGAGCCGCCACCGAACGTTCCGTTCTCCGAACAAAGAGAAAAGCTGCCGAAGGGAAGCCGCCGGGTACTTAAAGTGTTTAGACAAGCTGTCATCCAACGACAATGGAAAAATGAAGGGGTTTGTGTCGAGCAATAAATATGCTTGCGAATATAACACGACCAACCACCAGGCTTATGATTCATGCTGTTATCAAACCCAAAATATTCCACTTTTTCAACCTCGATATATTCTAAAGGGCCGTACCTTCTCGATAAATAAATAGATAAAAGGCGTAACATCGTTTTTTTCTAATACGATTAAATCGAAGGAATAGTTTTTTCTTTTTATCTTTACAATTTCAAACACGTATCCTTAATGCATTAACTCACGCGTTACGAAACATAAATCTATCTTTCTCTATGTCTTTCATATTATTTCGTATTTTATTTGCCCAGTCTTCGTTATTTCGTAACCAATGATCAATTCAAATTTAACATCTAATAATTAAACAAATTCTCTTATGTGTCGGCTGGTTAAAAAATGACTATGACAAATAAATGATTCTCAGAAACAAGATACATCAAGCCTATTTAATAAAGTAAAAAAAAACAAGAGTCAATTGAAAGAATTTTTAACGACGATGATACCTCAACCGTAGAGAATCCGTGTACAACCTATACGAGATATCCTTATCCGAATGTACACGAGTAATAAACCGTGATTGCTTGTTTGTATAGATTAAAATTGAAATTAAAAAAAAAAAAGAAAATAGAACGGATAAAATATGAAGTCACAGACGAAGAAACATAGAGATAGGAAAAAAGAGAAGGAAGAAATGTAGTGGAAGAGAAACAGACAGATAGAGAGAGAGAGAAAGAGATAGTATGACTGATTTGTAAAGGGAGACATGAGTGAATCTTAGAGACGTGTAGTAGTAGTAGTAATAGTAGTAGTAGTAGTAGTAGTAATACACGTTAATACGTTTGATACCTCGACTACGTAATCTTTCGTTGAGACAGGAGGTAATTAGCGGTAACGGACGGTTACGTCCGATATACGAACAATGGAACATCGGCTATGCGATGGGATGTAGGGGTAGAAGGGTAGGGGAGGGGGAGATGGCTGAGCGAGTATGATAAATGAATGGCGCCTGACAAGCGACCATCGTTACTCGATGATGGATAGCTGGCGGTCCGCTCCCTAATTATTTCATACTTTGCAATCAGAACGATAATCCATCTGCGGTACCTGCAGTCTGTCACGGATAAATCATCGGTTATCATTTCTGAGTCACAACACGTGTGCCTAGGATGCGCCATATCGACGCCGCGAGAACCCACCCCCTCCCCCTACCCCTCTACGTCGTCGTCGTCATCGTTTGGATTAATGCTTGACCAATGCAAACGAGAGAAAAAGGCAAAAAAAAATTAGTCACCTCTGTCCAAATCCAACGTTCTTTTCAACTCCCATCTATGAATCTCTCTTTTCTTTTTTGTTTTATCTTTTTTTCGTTCGCTCTGAGAAAAATCGTTCCGAAAATAACTGTATATTATACTCTTGTATAATTTATATTGATTTTGATTGAAATAATTATAATTATTAAAAAAAAAAAGAAAATGTTAAAATTTTGTTATAGATACAACGGTACTCGGTTATATCAAGTTTCCTTCGAATCGATATAAAATTGAAATCAAAATCGATTAGATTAAAACTTAGTTATGTTTAAAAAAAAAAATAATTAGGAAAAATGTACTATCGTGTATTAGAAAAATTTCGAATAAAATAGGTGTATCACGGTGACTGCAGTATTAATGATTAACTTACAAAATACGATGCTTTGTAAGGCAGTCATTTGAAGGAAAAAATAATGAAAAAGAAACGAAGAAATCTCTGTAGATGGGATAATAAATCAAAAGGAGAGGCGCTGACCGTTACGAGGAAGGCTATCGGAGAAAACGAAAGGCGTAATTACTCGAGAAACGAGTAAAGGAAATCTTTCGGTAGGAGAGCAACTTGTGATGGCGTAACTACCGGCATGATGATTCATCGAATTCGTTCGTTCGTTCGTTCGTTTCGCGTTTTAAAACGTCGGCCCACACAAAAAGGTGATTCTTTATACGAGCACATATAAAAATACGTAAAATGCATACGATATATATATATACATATGTGTGTGTGTGTATGTATGTGTGTGTAGGTATAATAGGATGCGGTACGTGGACGGTTTCGTGCGCGATTATCGCTCTCCGTCTCTGCCACCGCATCCGTTTAAAGCGGTATAAATAATTCAACGAGATCCTCGCGACTCACGTCGGACATTTATTGCTCTCGTGATCGAACGTAAAGACAGCGGGAGAGAGAAAGAGAGAAAGAGAGAAAGAGAGAGAAAGGTACAGCAGCAGGTCGCAACGACGAGCAAATCGAAGCCTGTCCACGAAGTGACGTCGATGCCACCTCGTTCGCATCGTACACGGGGAGGGGACCCAGACCACCACCACCACCACCACCACCACCACCACCATTACCAGCACCACAATTTATGTCTTATCGTCATTTTACGAGCTTTACCGGGCTCTCATGATTTCTATTTGCATTTGCCGTCGACAGCCAGTGTCGCTTTTCTATACACGGATCTTAACCGTTTTCTTTTCTTTGCCACCGAAGCCTTAACCCTTTTCCTTTTTCTTTTTTTTTTCTTATTTATTTATTTATTTATTTATTTCCATCCTTCTCACAGCTCGCACACAACTCTTTTTTTTCTTCTTCTTCTCTTTTTACGATTACGGCGTAATCGCAAATAGACAGGTTTTACGACATTCGCGGATTAATATTCTTCACCGGGGCTCGTTCGAGTTGGCAAACACATTGAAGACTACGTGTAACCCCCTTCTCACTTTCACTCGTAGATCCATCCCATTTGATTTGTATAACTTTCAAAACGCTTGCTAACCAACCCCTCCCTCCATCCCTCCCAAGCCCTTCCTTCTCGTAGCCCTTTTCGCAACTGAATAAGCTTCGAAGGTACAAGGGAGTAATATGTTGGAAGCTTCTAATCGTTCACATATGACGCTATATTTTTTCCATTCTATAACATTGTCGATTATTTTCAATGTGAATGACTTCATTACTCACATAGTGTATTCCTTTCGGATAATTATGTTCCCTCCCGCTCCCTTAAACGATCGAAATATGTATTTCATTTTTTTACTTTAAGTATCTGAATAAATAAGTACTACTTTGCTATTAAAATAAACGATATCTATTAGTTTAAAAAAATATTCCAAACGATACATCTCGATGCATAGTATAATAATCGATTCAAGAGTCTTAGAAATATCCCGGTGAAAGTATAAATATTATTCGAATCTCTCGCATCTATATTGAACAATCAAGCCATATAAAATGATTATTTCCGATCGAAGAATACTTATTTAAATAATATAATCAACTACGAAACGGGTTTACAAAAGAAGAACAAGATATTCTTAACGAGTCTCGTGGAATAAAAAGAAAAAGAAAAAAAAGAAAAAAAGGAATAAAGTAACGAGTTATTGAAAGCCCTAAAATGACATTAAAAAAAGAATGAAAGGTAGAAAAAAAAGTGTTGGGAGAATAAATAGGTAGATAATAAAGAGAGACGGGTTGATACATAAGATAGGTGGACAAGTCGGATGGAGAGATACACGCGTCAGAGTTTTGAAAGCGTATTAGAAAGAGAAAGAGATAAATAGAGAGAGAGAGAGAGAGAGAAAGGGAGAATGAAAAGAGACAGGAAGACAGAAACAGGACCGGCAGGGTTCGGCTCTTTGATGTCGCTCGGTTACTTTACGTACGAAGCATGATCGTGACAGCACCAAGCTGAATCGTGGATATTATGACGTCATAACCATATACGCCACCCTTAACCAGTCTCTCTAATCCCTTTTCCTGTTTCTCTTCTTCGCAAATGTTCGCTCGATGCGGCTTCGATGTTCTTCTTTCTTTATTGTTAGTCTTCTTCTTCTTTTTCTTCTTCTTTTTATTCGACTCGTACGTCGTGAATTCTAAGTTGACCACTAGCATACTTCATTCACCCTTCTTTCTTTCTTAGTGGATTATAGAATCCACTAAAGTCAGACTTATGGAAAGGGTGGTGGTGGTAATGGTGGTGGTGGTGGTGGTCTCTGTTAGGAGAGAGGAGAACCTAGAAACGCACTTTACGAGCCTAACGAGCCTTTCGACGGGTTGTCGTCGTCGCATTTACGTCGTTTTACGTTTCGACGTACGCTCGACTCAATTCAACTAGATTCTACTAGCTCGATGTATAAACGTAACCGTTATGAAGCACATTTACGATAAGATACGACCCGCACCTTTCGTCTCACGTCACTGCTTCACGAATTTAACGTTGCAGATAGTCAACGTATTGCCAATGTCGATACCATTCTCGGAACATGTTTCTCTCTCTCTCTCTCTCTCTCTCTCTCTCTCTCTCTCTCTCTCTCTCTCTCTCT